>NC_143587.1:7443719-7752822 GCF_048544385.1 Mastigoproctus giganteus | reverse complement strand
CTTGTGCAGCAAAACTATGATTGCATTATTCCACTGCTTAGGCATCACACCTTTTCTAATGCACTTTGTGAAGAGCCTTGCCAGTTTTTGTGTTATGTCTCTTCCTCCCAATTTTAACAACTCTACAGTAACTTCATCTTCCCCCGGGGCTTTCCGATTCTTCATTTTCTTCAATGCATGTTCTACCTCATCAGGAAGAATATCGGGTACGTCGTATGTGTTGCTACTTTGCAATCCATCTTCCCCACTGCTGGTATCATTCCCTTGCTCCTTGTATAATTCTCTATAGTAGTCTTCTGCTATTTGAATTATGCCTTCTCTGCTGTTTATAAGTACACCATCGCTATTCTTCAGTTTCAGTATCATTTGTCTTTCTGTATTACTGCTCATGGCTGCTGATTTAAATCCTTTGTTTTCCCTTAATGCTTGTTCTACTTTTCTTGTGTTAAATCTTCTTATGTCCTCTCTGAGTCTCTTTCTAATGGCTTTGCATAACTCAGTATACTCAATTTTCTCCCTGTCAGTGTTTTTCTTGCTCTTCATTTGTCGTCTTTGGTTCATCATGACAAGTGTTTCTTGACTAATTTTTTCTTCTTTGGATTTCTGTTTCCCTATAGGTTTCTTGGGCTTTATCACTTTCAGAAAGTTGTAATATTCCTCGTCGATATCTTGGTCCTGAGCAGTCTGCAGAAGCTCAAACTTGTTCTTAAGTTCCAGTACATACTGCTTTTTCTCTTCCTCTGTTATTTCAAAGACCTTTGTATTATTTACTCGTCAGTTTTTTCCTTTCCTTTCCTACATCTATATCAAGTGTACATCTTACCATTCTGTGATCACTTCCAACATTTACCTTATTAAGGACGGTAACATCATTCACAATATATCTTCTGTTAGTGAGGATGAAGTCGATTTCATTAGTTGTTAATCCATTTGGACTCTTCCATGTCCACTTTCTCTTCACCCTTTTCTTGAAAAAAGTGTTCATTACTGACATTCCTTGAGATTCTGCAAATTCCACAAGTCTTTCACCTCTTTTATTTCTTTCACCAATTCCAAAATTTCCTATAGTTCCTCTTTCTGCGCTGTTTTGCCTTTTTCCAACCTTAGCATTGAAGTCCCCCATAATAATAGTGTAGTGGATTTTCTGTTCATCTAGAAGACTCTCAATTTCAGTGTACATTTCTTCAACCTCTTCATCATCATGGCTCGATGTTGGTGCATAAATCATTATAATCTTTAGCTTGTACCTCTTAGAAATCTTGAGTATTAGTCTTGACACCCTTGGTGATGTACTTTTGAATTCCAAAATGTTGTTTTTAAAATCTTTATGGACCAGAAACCCAACTCCACCTTCACTCCTTTCACTGTTTCCATTGGTGTACAGCAGATTTCCACTTGATAAACTTATAAGTGATTCATTTCTTCTTCTTGTTTCAGCCAAACCGATGATATTCCAATTCACATTTCCTAATTCCTTTTCCAGCTCTAATATCCTGTCTTCACCGATGAGTGATCGATTCATTTATATTAACCATTTAACAGGTGCATCAGTTCATTCTTTAGCCACACATGCATACTTGGAAAAAGAAATCCCATTTTCGTCATCATTCATCATCATGAACTTGGTCTGGTTTAGGTCTTTTAAGACCTGTTCCTTTGTAGCTCTTGGAGGTGGTCTTGATCTCGCCATTGTTGTCTTGGTCACCTCACATCTCTCTTGCCTGTAGGTTTGTAGTAAAAGGCTAATTTTGGGATCCAGTCTGGGTTCATTCTTTCTGTGCGGTTGATCCATTTTTTTTCTGATACCATTTTATGTCATTTACTATGTTATCTACTTTTAATTTCTCATGAATATCTAAATTTCTTTGGTGGTCTAGTCTAGTAAAGCCTAATAATGGTCTTAAAAATCCCATTTGTGCTGCTTCTAGTTTGTGTGCATCTTTCTTACTTATGACCCAAGTCTTACAGCTGTAGAAGAGGGCTGATTTCGAAGTGATGTTATGCAGTCGTAATTTTGTTTCTGTCGTCATTTGTTTTCCAAAGTGGTGTTTAATCATTCCGTTTATTTTATTATATTTTTGTAGTTTAGTGTGAATGTCTTTCCTGGCGCCTCCGTAGCCGGGAAAGACATTCACACTAAACTACGATAAGTGGGCAGGAGCAATAGTGCGTAGCACACGCTTCTTGATTAGACTGGGGTTCGAGCCCGTGACCACCAAATACGGAGGATGCAGAAGGTCAGGGAATGACTACTGCATATCCCCAGCCTGGATACAGGGTGAGAGTTGGTGTCAGGAAGGGCATCCAGCCATAAAAGTTTTGTGCCAAAACAGTAAAAATGCTGACCTCATATATATAATGGGAAAAAGGCGAATAAAAAATAAATAAAAAAGTGTGAATGTCTTTCCCTTCATTTGATATTAAATTTCCCAAATAGGTGAAATCAGATATTTGTTCTATTATTTTGTCATCAATAACAATTTTGACACTGTATGTTTTTTTCCACATAATCCCATTGATTTTGTTTTTGAGGTGGAGATTTTCATCTCATACCTTTTGCCTGTTTTATTCAGTTTATTAGCTGCTATCTGTAGTTCATCTTTGGATTTTGCAACTATAACTTGATCATCAGCATATAATATAGTTTGGATTTTATATTTGGAAAATTCCATTTTATAACCGTAAAAATCAGAAAGAAATAATTCAAAATTGTTCATGTTTTGTTTGACACCTTTATTTTCTGTCTTTTCTGAATGCAACTGGAAAATCCATATTTTATTTTAAAAATGTATATTTTAATTAATTTTTTTTAAAATAAAACTTCCTGTGACATACTTTGTTTTCATAATGTGTTTTTTAGTGCCTGCATTTGGGCGTTACACTCAAGTTATGCCCAAAATGCAGGCCCAAACAGAAGTTATCTTCATTATCAGTGAGCAAAAATTAAAAAGAACAAAAATTGAAAAACCTGCCTCCTTGAATGATTAGATAGTAGCAGATGCATAAGCAACATCTGAAGCGAGCATTGGCAGTTGTGAGACAATCTGAACATACATGGGGGGAGAAAAATGGATGCAAATCAGATGCTGCTAATTTTATATTCTTTCTTTGTAATACTTGATAATTATATGCAAGAACAGTGCCTAAAAAAACCAAACTGATTTCTTTTATTTTTTTTATGGCCAAACTTCTTCAATAACAGAGCAGTTGATACAGATCAAAAGTAAAACCAACACTGAAAGAAAACAAAATTTATATCAGTGTTACTTTAATAGATATTTCAGTATTTAAATATAAGTCGTTTTGGTGGACCTTTGTCATCAGCATGCCCCATAGATGGGTAAAATAACTGAAAAATTCCACCAATCTTTAGTTGAAATTCAACAGAAAAGTGGCAGGATATACGTAGCATGTGTATATCCTTTCCCTTCCTGCAAGATGTACACACAGCTATGTGGGCAATTATGCAAGCACTGGTGAAGGTAAGGGACCTAAACTAATGATAAAATACATCCAAAGATGTCCTAATCCCACTCTATGCCTCCATTATTTTGTCCTCATCTGCACTAGTACAGCTCAACAGATACTGTGGGCTTGAATACTGGATTCTGAGGTGGTTTAACTAGTTAACTGTACAATCGTTCACAATTTCAAGGTTAACTCTCCACTCCATCCATTGTCTAACCCTGTGAAAAATACAAATTACAGTCTCGATTTCAGGTAGCATTAGGTGCCTAAACTTTGTGGGCTGAAAAGGATGCACAGATGCACTCTGGACTACCAATTTAGTATGTCTCAAAAACATGCTCCCATTCAACACAATTAATATTGGCGCCTCCGTAGCCAGATGGGCAGGAGCAGCAGTGCGTAGCACACGCTTCTTGATTAGACTGGGATTCAAGCCCGCGACCACCAAATACGGAGGATGCGGAAAGGTCAGGGAATGACCACCGCATATCCACGGAGCAATATGGCCTTAGTTGCTAATGCTCCTAAAAACCAAAATAACAAATAACAACAATTAATATTGTGTTGAATGGGGACTTGTTTTTGAGCTCTTGCCATAGATCCCTACAAATTTTGGAATGACAACAACTACAGGAAAGACACACTCAAGCCCTTACTTGATTGGATGGCAATAAATGATTTTATGTAATACTTACCAGTTCCTTGAGATGTAGCACAGGCTTTTACTTTTTTCTAAGAAATTGACTTTTAGACTTTTTTCTAAAAATTGATGACCAATTTCTTAGAAAAAAGTAGCATTACTCCTGCTAAACTTCCAGTATTTTAGGCATACTGCAGTACTCATTGCATCTTCAGAAGAAATGATTAGTGCTAAAGAATATGCCTTATATTCTTCTCTAAAAACTGTATGCAATTCTAACCTGAATTTGTAAGTTCATATATAGGCTCTAAATAAGTATAGATGATACCATGGTGATAGTCATAAGTATTGATCAGTCTGTAAATAATTTACAGACTGAATTGTTTGCATCTAATTTGTAAATAAAGAGAAATGTTATCATGATCCATGTTAATTCAACATTAATGCATTTGTGAATATCACTGAGATGATGTATTTTAATTTGTATCGTGCCCTCCTTTCCTTCAAGCTGCAGGGGAAAATCTTATGTTTAAATAAACTGATAACAATAAATAAGTATTAATGGCCACTTGTCTCCATGAACTGATGTTATGATGGGGTTTCCCCATATTGTTTTAATATTTATTTATGATATTAACATTAGCATTAGTAGAGGCATATGATGCAAGAAAGCAAGCTTATTCAGCATCACCCAAAAAAAAAAAAAAAAAAACACACCACTCTCATTTCACCCCTCCATTCGTTCGAAATACCTGTCCAGTTGAGCTTTAAATTTGTTTAGGCTATCAACTTCAACAACAAGTGATGGAAGTCGGTTCCACCAACCAACCACCCGCTGGCCAAAGGCAAATTTCCGCACATCTATCCGACATCTGTCCTTCCTCAATTTGAATTTATGCCCTCTGAGGTGATTATTCTGAGCAAGATGAAGAATCCCATTGGCATTGAGCATGCTCAAACCATTCAAAGCCTTATACACCTCTATCAGATCACCTCGCCGGTGCCTAGTCTCCAGACTCTGTAATTTGCAAAACTTAAGCCTTTCTTCGTAAGAGCAACACTTTGTTCCATTCACTAATCTTGTTGCCCTTCTCTGTACTCGTTCCAGCAGCTCTACATCCTTCTTGAAATGAGGCCTCCAGACCTGTATACAGTACTGAAGATGTGGCCTAACTATTGCCTTATACAAGGGAATAATCACCTCCTTATCCCTGCTAGAAAAATTCCTGTATATCATTGACAAGACACCATGAGCTACTCTTGCAGCTTGTCTACACTGCTCAGAGAATTTCATATCTGCCTGCACAATTACCCCCAGGTCCTTTTCATTCTCCACCACTGTCAGTGTAGTACCGCAGAGTTGATACGTTGCTCTGGGGTTACTGTTTCCCATATGTAGTACTTTACATTTGTCAATGTTAAACTTCATTTGCCACCTCTCAGCCCATCTGTTCAGCCTTTCCAGATCCTGTTGCAGCAGCATAGCATCAGTAGTGTCCTTAACAACCCTGCCAACCTTTGTATCATCTGCAAACTTGGACATTAAACTTGATATACCATCATCAATATCATTCATAAACACCGAAAACAACAACGGACCCAACACTAAATCTTGAGGAACTCCACTAATAACATTAGTCCACGTTGAGCAGTGTCCATTGATTACCACTCTCTGTCTTCTGCCACTCAACCATCCCCTTATCCATAGCAGCAATTTGCCTCCAATGCCACACTGCTCCAATTTGTGCAGCAGTCTTCGATGTGCAACAGTATCAAAAGCCTTTCTAAGATCCAAATATATAATATCAAAGTTATTCCCTGCATCCAGTTCTTTTGTGACTACATCATAGTATCCAATCAAATTGGTCAGGCAAGACCTGCCCTTAACAAAACCATGCTGCGTCTGAGCTATAACTGAATTCTTGTCTAGATGATCCTGCAGTGCTTCTTTAACCAGTGCCTCCATTAATTTTCCTGGAACAGAAGTTAAGCTCACAGGTCTATAATTACTTGTGTCAGCCTTTGATCCTCCTTTGTGAATTGGGGTTACTTTGCAAATCTTCAGTCTATGGGTACCTCCCCTGAGTCCAAAGAAGCTCTCATAATTAGCATTAGCATTAGCATTAGTAGAGGCATTTGATGCAAGAAAGCAAGCTTATGCAGCATCAGCCAAAAAAAAAAAAAAAAACTTCACCCCTCTGTTCGTTCAAAATACCTGTCCAGCTGAGCCTTAAACTTATTTAGGCTATCAACCTCCACCACAAGGGATGGAAGTCTGTTCCACCAACCAACCACCCGCTGGCTAAAGGCAAATTTCCGCACGTCTATCCTACATCTGTCTTTCCTCAATTTGAATTTATGCCCTCTCAGGTGATTATTCTGAGCTAGAGGAAGAATCCCATCAGCATTGAGCATGCTTAAACCATTCAAGGCTTTATACACCTCTATCAGATCACCTCGCTGGTGCCTAGTCTCCAGACACTGTAATTTGCAAAACTTAAGCCTTTCTTCGTAAGAGCACCCCTTTGTTCCATTCACAAATCTTGTTGCCCTTCTCTGTACTCGTTCCAGCAGCTCTACATCCTTCTTGAAATGAGGCCTCCAGACCTGTATACAGTACTCTATGGCTAATTATGGCTAGTGGTTTGCATACTTCCTTTGCTGCCTCCTTTAATATAACTGGATAGATCCCATCCACCCCAGGTGCCTTTTTTATGTTTATCCTCAACAATCTCTCCTCCACTTTCCTCTCAGTTATTATAAAATCATCTAGCTCACTGCCAATGTCTACTTTACCTACGTCATTCTCCTTCCTGAGTAACTCCTCATGCGTGAATGTAGATGCAAAATACTCGTTTAGATTGTTAGCCACCTGAGCAGGATCCTCAACTGTTGTACCATCAATATCCAGTGGACCAATCTGATTCATCCCTTTCCTTCTTGAGTTTAAATAGGTAAAGAACTCTTTTCTGTTTTTCTTTGCATCCTTTGCCAAAGATTTTTCGTAGTCTGTCTTTGCCTGCCTAATCTCCTTTGTGACTTGGTTACAGACCAACTTATATCTATCATAGGCTTCCATGTCGTCCATTAATTTGTATGTATTCCATGCATTTTTCTTCTCTGCCACATGTCTCATTAGTTCATCTGACAACCATTTAGGCCTAAACCTTGAACAATATTTCTTAGTTGGTATGTAAAGCCTGGTAGCTTCCAAGATTAGTTCCTTGAATGCTTCCCATTTTGAGTTTGCTGTTGGTAACATCATCAGTTGGTCCCACTGTATAGAATTTAAATACTGTCTCAGACCATCATAGTCGCCTTTACGAAAACAAAAACCCTTCCCTTTACCTCTGATGGTAGTTACCTCCTTGAGTAAATCCCACTTCAACACACTGTGATCACTGCCACCTAGTGGTTCATTTATCTGCAGATTCTTAATGCATGAAGAATCACTACTGATAATTAGATCAAGAGTATTGCTCCCTCTTGTTGCCTCACGAACATGCTGATGTAGAAAACAATCATCCAATAAATCCACAAAAGCCTGGCTAGTGTGTGAGTGACCAACCCACAAATTCCAGTCAATATCCGGGAAATTAAAATCCCCCATTATAAGACTCTGATTTACTGGCCCACTCCATTTCCCTGTACAATATCTTATTATACTCATCAGAGTCATTAGGCCTATAGCACACTCCTACTCTCAATTTCGATTTCGCTATGCTTACGTCACACCAAACTGACTCGACACTGCCCTGTCCATCGATGTCGACTGGCTTCACTTCCTTCGATTTTATGTGTTTCTTAACTAGTAGCATAACCCCTCCTCCCCTCCTGTCCTGTCTATGCTTTCTATATACATTGTATTCCCCAAATTCCAGTTCCGCATTCCTTATATCTGTGTGACACCACATCTCTGATATCCCAACAATATCTGCCTTTGATGTTTTGAGCAATACCTCAAATTCATCAAATTTATTTACCAAACTCCTAGCATTGGTGTACACGCAAGTATGCATGCACCTGTTTCTATTCTTAGCTACCCTAACACAACCCATGTGTTTACTTGTACCGCAATGACTCCCAGCAGTCTCTGAAATATCATGCATCTTGTTTTTCAGGCTTCTGCTCATTTCAATAGAAGCAGTGCAAGAATCACTTCCACCTCTGCCAGTGGCTACTGTTAATCTATTAGTCCTTGTATCCCCCCTAACTAACAGTTTTCCGACCCACCTAACACTGCCTCGACAGCATCAGCAAAAATTCTTGCACCCTTTTTATTTAAGTGTATCCCATCCCTGTAGAAGCAGTCTCTCCTGTTAACAAGTACAGACCAGGCTGAAAAAAATTCTAACCCTTGAGCCTTGCACAATCCCTCCAGGGCCGAATTGATCGACAAGGCTATCATATACTCCCTCTTATCGTGTCTGGGCAGTATTGCAAACACTTTCAAATTCAACCCTAATTCACGGCTTTTTTTCAACAGTGACCTGTACTTGCTAAGTAATTCTGCCGGTCTCCTACTCTTAATATCATTAGTGCCAATGTGTACAACTATATCACCTTTTGTGCACTTAAAAGATGATATCCGCTCTACAACGTCATCAACCTTTGCCCCTGGCAGACATACCCTTGTCCTATTCCACCTATCCTTTTTACAAAGCATGTTCCCCGTTTCCCTGACAATCGAGTCACCAACAACTACTAGTTCCTGTGGGACCAGCGCATTCTGCCTAGGGGGCTGCCTCTGTGTTGCATGATGACCAAGTGCAAGCTCTGGCGTTGTTGTGGGCAGCTGAGAGTTTGATGGGCCCTCAATTTATTTCCTTCGAGGGCATCCACCCTGTCCTTCAAGCTCTCATAAAGGCCCATAACAACGCTGAGTTGTCGCCTGATTTCCTTGCACTCCTTACATCATGCACACACAAAGACATCCCCCTTGGCAGTATCATGTCCCGTACCCGACTGCTCCGCAAACGTCAAGCAAACAGTGCATTTTAAAAGACTGTGATTCAGAGGGCAACTGGCCCCCTCAGTTCTCCCCTGAGCCACAGCACTCCCATTAGCTTGAGCCGTTTGCTTTGCTGCTCTGGTCTGGGTCATGATTCCGATTTAATTCAATAAAATTTCAATTTCAGAACAAAATTAAATCCTTAAGTTATATCCCAAACAGTTATAATGCTATATTTATTTTTTCCGTATCGAGTGTTTTCTACGAGTTCCCTTTATACAACTTCCGTATCATGTGTACCACTATAGTTATGTATTAATTATTTGTTACGGTTAAGTCGTTATATATATATATATATATTTAGTGTTAAAAGTACAATTTAATTGACAATAAAGTTTATCAAGATTAATAGATTTACTGATTAATTGACAATATTATATTATGCACTATACTACACTAAGCTTATGCTATCGTGTAAAAATGGCGGGAATTCACGAACGGTACTTCTACGGACTCGTAAGTATTGATTAGCTTCCAAATCTCGCTATCTCAATTTAGAATTAACTAAGGATCCTGACTAGGTCTATAATCTATTTATAGAAGATAATTTGATATAACAATTGATTAATAAATCAACTAAATTTGGTTAAAAAAAAAACCTCTCGTTCAACGGAGCTGCAATTTGTAACACGTGGATTTGATACCATTACCGATACTATTTAATTCCTACAAAATCTCTGTCTAAGTTAAACTTTAAACTAAGTATCGTAACTAGGAATATAAAGCTACTCTAGAAAATAAGTTAACATGCCAATTTAAGCTAATAAATCAGGAAAAACTTCTCTATTCCAAGAGCGTCAAAGAGCTTCGTCCGCACATATTGATATATGTGTATGAAGTTTAATGTCTGCTGATGATAAAAGGTACTGACAGTAAGTAGGATATGTTCTATTACAAAGTCTGGATAAACTATGTAAATGAAGTGGGAATTGGGATTTAACATTGATAAATGTAAGGTACTGCATTTGGATAGTAGTAATCCTGGATTTACATACCACTTAAGAATGAAAAATATGGGTAATTTCACAGTTCAGCATGAAATTCTCTGAGAAATGCAAACATGATATATAATTTTGTCAGTGATAGTCAATGATATATAATTTTGTCAGTATTGACGTAGAGGAAATTATTCCATTGTATAAGGAATTGGTTGGGTTACATCTTGAATACTGCATACAGTTTTTGGAGACTGCATTTTAGGAGGGATGAAGAAATGTTGATAAGAGTATAGAGAAGAGCAGCAAGATTAGTTGGACACAAAAAGATTACTCTTACAAAGAAAGACTTAGGTTCTATAAATTATAGAATCTGGAAACTATCCATGTGCAGGGCGATCTGTTTGAAGTTAAGGATTTAAATCAGTTGAATAATCTAAATGCTGATAGTCAAGCTTTGACAGATTTCTTCAAGATTTAGTCACATTTCTTCAAGATTTCTTCAAGATTTTAGCTGTCAGCTAAATTTTAGCTGACAGCTAAAATTTAGCTGTCAGCTCAAGAGATGATAAAATTACCATGTTGCTCCCAAAGTTACAACTATTGTACATGCAACCCAAGTCCCATAAGACGAGCAATATAATGTTTTCACAAATAAACAGTTTTTAAATAGTAATTTATTTTTTCCTTGATCAGTTAAAAAATATATAGTGTTATCAATGTTGAGTAAGAAACACATTACAAAATACTCTCTGGGTGACTTTAATTTTTCCAGATATGATTGTCTGGGTTGTTATTCTTCATGTTTATTCAACCATTCATTCTGTTAAATAATGCCGTAAATAGTTTCATATCCATAGCTAGAATCCATTGCATTGCACCTTTGTCAAAAGTCATGCAAATCCTTGGCAATATAAAAACCACAGCTATTGTAAAACAAAGAAACTAGCACTTCAGCCTTGCAGCCTCTAGACTGAAAAATACAATGATCACCAGCTAGATTTCTTGGTCATTGGCAACCATGGTGACTGTCTGTCAAGCCCTGCTGATGGCATTCTTACTCTGTCTTGGCAAGAGAAAGAGTAAGAATGTTGTCAGCACACAAAATGACGCATGCAAGGGAAGGCAAATTTAAATGGTTGGGGGGGGAACGGTTTTAGGACAGAGGTGTGGAAATTGGTCTTCAATTGGAGAGTAATTGATTGTTGCAATTAACTTTTACCTGGTTTTGTGAAAGTCAGTAGCTTAAAACAAATTACTGCACAACTTTCTATTAGAAAGGATGGCCAAATGAAGTAGGTAATTCTCCACCCTCCACGGTTGATGCTGTGTAGTTGCTTTTATACATCATTTTCCCACTACTAATACTTATACTAAAAATGGATTTTGGTAATACAGATAACCCTTGTATAACACAGTTATTAGGTTCCTATAAAATGTCATGTTGTGCAAAACTGTGTTATACGGGACTAAGAAAAAGTACAAAAGGGGGAGTTATGTTCAAAAAGAAAACAAAAATACACTATTTTGTTAACAAAACTAACAAAAATACACTTTCTTTAACAAAACTACACCATTCTAGATTTTGTGTATTTTATGCTCTCTTTAAAAAATCAGTAATCTGGGTTTGTTTGCTTTTGCTTGATAAATTTTGCTTAGTTCCATATGATGAAATTCACAAATTTCATTGTATGGAACTAAGCATTTTTGAAGCTCTCTTTTGAACTTTGGGCTCCTTTCAATCAAGACTCTGCATTAAAAAAAGGAGATTCTAATCCCTCGGCTAATGTGCCTTCCCATGTGCTTTTTAGTGTAAAATTTGGAACTTTAGAATTTTCATCTGTGCTATCATCCTCTGAATTGGTTTGGTTTTACCTCCGATGCCATTTGCACCAAATTCGCTACGCCAGCTTCTTTCTCTACCAGTATTTCTTGAATGTCTTCAGTAATCATATCTTTAATTTTTTTTAGGAGCATAGGTGACTAAGGTAACGTTACGCTGTGTATATTGTCTATAAATTGCGTGTGTCCTGAGGTCAATTTTCTGTTTTTCTCGACAAAAAACCTGGGTTTCTGGGAGGGAAAAAAAACCATGCTACCCTCAATGACTAACTCAGCCACGTTGTGAAAAAGACCCATAAAAATTCCTCCCTTCATCGACAGAATTCAAACTCAGGTCTTTTCCACCCGGTGTGGGAAGGAGGGCGATTCTGTCAATTGTGCTACGCACAACGGCTTCAGTAGTCATATCATCAAAACCTTATCCTCTTATCAATGTAGCAAGTCCTACTATCTCACCGGTTCAGTTTTCTGCTGGTTTGATCATATTTCCTGAATGAACCTGACTCTGGCCATACATTTTTTCACACTCATTTAACAATGATGGTTTTACTTCTTTCAGCGATAAAGCTATGATTCTGATACAGTCCACAATTGAGAAATTTTTCCATGCCTCCATTACTTCAATAGATTTGGAATCAATTTTTTTCAAAATCCATTTTAATGATTTTCTGATGTAATGAGTTTTAAAGGTTGGATATAATGCCTTTATCTAACGGCTGAATGAAAGAAGTTGTATTAACCCAATACAAATGTAGTGGTAGGAACATAATTTCAATGTTTGGATGATTTAAATCTTTTCGATGGCCTGGCATGCTATCCAATAGTAATACAACTTTGAAATCTAGATTTTTCCACAAGTTCAACAAGCACAAATTCAATAGCACAGAATGTAACATGGGAATTTCCCAACAAAATAAAATACAGGGATTTCTCAATAATTTTTTTTTGACTACCGGGGATTCAAAAAGAGTGGAAATGTTGAAAAATTACATCCAACATAGTAGCAGGGTTTCCTGCGCACAAAAGCTCAAAAATACCCTGCTATGCAAGGTTTATCGAAATTCTCTGTGTTAGAGCGAAACTAACACAGTTTCGCTCTAACACGGTGAAACTGTGTTATATACGTACCGTGTTGTGAGAGGATTGCCGCAATTATCAATCATGTTAGAGTGAGACTGTGTTGTAGAAGTACCGTGTTATACGGGGATTGCCTGTATATATTAGTCTTTAGAACAGAATTTATTTTGCTTTATGATTTGAAATATTTAAAAGTACTTAGGTATATCAGGTGGAGTCTTTTTATTGGAGTTCAGAGATAGATATCCCATCTAACAAATGCATTTCGAACATTTCTTCAGCCCACAATGTAGTGGTTATCAACGAGTAATGTATTGTACAAAGCATTTTCTCAGTACATTCACTTCTGTGTGTACTGCTTGGATGAATGATCATCCTGAAAATTAAATTTGCTGATCCAAGTGGATTTTTAAATTTTTCATGGGGGGGAAGAAAAGAAATATATATATACAGTGGCATACAAAAACTGCTCAACTTGTGAGTTTTGCAAATAATGTGTTTTACGCTGCATTGTGGGTTGCAGTAATGTTTGAAATGCATTTGCTAGATGGGATATATATCTCTGTGAATGAAATCCAATAAAACGACTCCATCTGATATACCTAATTGCCATAAATATCATCCCAAAGGATAAATTGCGCAATTAACGGAAATATGAGAAATCATGCAAACTGTAATCATGACAACCAAACATACATTTTATTGTTGGCTTCTTCTGAGCAATTTTAGATGAAGTTATGGACCAGCAATTTTCAATAGGGTTCAAATGTGGGCTCTTGCCGGGCCAGTCCAACACTGTAATGCCAGCATTTCTGAGTCATGTCATAAGGGAGAAAAACGAGAGTAAAAATTGGTGTAAGCATGTTTTAAGCCTTCTGAGACAAGAAGACAAACTCATCATTTAATCTAAATAGCATAAAACTTACCAATTTTGCTGTGTGGCAAGGTGCTGAGTCCTGTTGAAAAATGCAGTTCTGGGCATCTGTGTGGTGATCCCTAATAACGGGTTTTGGGCACTCCTCCAGGATTGGTGTAGGTTTCTGAATTCGCCGTTCTGTTTTTTTTTTTTTTTTTTAAATTGTTGGTGCATCGGCTTCTGTGGCCATAATGCACCTCCCAAGGTTTTTGAAATACTCTGATCCAAGCCTGAGGCGGGATTCGAACCCGCGACCTTTGGGTTGCCAGGCAGGCACTTTACCCACCCAGCTAGCCCAGTCAGCGCCGTTCCGTTAATAAGCTTGATTCACCCCACCCCTTAGCCTGTTATGCATCCTCAGACCATCTGACCGGCGGGGAACTTTACAGTCGGTGTTATGCAGTCAGGATGGTATGCCTCCGATTTTCATCTTCTGACATATCACTTCCCATCCGAGCTATGCAGATTGAATTTTGATTAGTCAGAAAAGATGACAGTGTCCCATTGCTCTTTTGTCCATGAAACATGCGTTTTTAGCCCAGTAAGTCGCTTCTTCCCCATTTGTTGGGTCAACAAAGGCTTCTTCTTGGGCCAATAGGCAAGCAGATCACATTCCAAAAGCCGTCTTTTGATAGTTCGTGCACTAGTTTGTTTAAACACCGGAGGCCATCTCAGAGTCCAGTTTTAGATCAGGAGCACTAGCATGGCAATTGTAAAGGCATAGCTGTTTCAAATATTGATCTTGAGAAGGTGTAGTCACTCTGTTATGGCCTGATCCAGGTCTTCTCTTCACATCACTGGTTTCACTGGTTTCACTTTAATTTCAGCACCCGGGATACTGTTGACTGGTAGCAGCCTATTTTATCAGTGATAGCATGCATAGAAAGCCCTTTCTGGAACAGAGCAACAGCTACACTTTTTTTTTCTTGGTGTCAACTGAACATATGGAGCCATGCTTACACCTCCGAAAACAGGATACTAATGAGCGTGTATACCCTTCCAACGCTGTATTTATAGAAACGCCTGATGCAATACCTTGCAATTACTGCATGATGCAATAGAAGTGTTATCTGATGCAACCTTTGCTTTGCAACAAAAAATGACTAATAAAACAATACTTATACGTTTCACTGCAAATGTTACTTTTTTAAAGATGATACAGTTTTTTTGTTCGCCACTGTATATATATGGATAAAAATGGGGTGGAAAGTTAATTAAGTGATAGTTTAGAGATAAAAGTAATGTGACAGTTGTACCTGAGCATGCAAAGCAGCACCACGCTAGAAGTAATATATCTATTGAAAAGCTAGAAGATGGAGGTGTAAATTACACAAAATGCCAAAACTAATATGAGAAGGATAGCAGAAATCAGAAATATTGAAGCATTGGTGTACATGCAAGTATACATGCACCTGTTCTTACTCTTAGTTAACTTAATGCAGCCCATGTATTTACTTGTTTCGTGGTAACTCCCAGTAGTCCTGGAAATCCTCAGCACCTTGATTTACAGGCTGCTGCTCATTTCAATAGATGCAGTTCAAGAATCACTTTCACCTCTGCCTATGGCTACTGTTAATTTGTTAGTCTGTGAATCCTCCCAAGCTAGCAGTTTTCTGACCCATCTAACACTGCTTCGATAGCATCAGCAAATATTCTTGTGCCTTTTCTATTTAAGTGTATCCCATCCCTGTAGAAGCAGTCTCTTCTGTTAACAAGCACAGATCATGCAGAGAAAAGTTTTACATGACAAACCTTGCACAATATCTCCAGGACCATATTGATTGACAAGGCTCTCATCATATATGTGTCTGGGCAGAATTGCGGAGACGCATTATAGCCATAGTAGCTTATGCGCCATTAAACTCCCATAACAACAACAGCAGAATTGCGGGCACTTTCAAATTTAACTCTAACTCAACTTTTTCTCAACATTGACCTGTACTTGTAAAGTAAATCTGCAGATCTCTTGCTCTTAATGTCATTAATGGCAACATGAAGCGCCTCCATAGCCAGATGGGCAAGAGCAGCAGTGCGTAGCACATGCTTCTTGATTAGACTGGGGTTCGAGCCCGTGACCACCAAATACGGAGGATGCAGAAAGGTCAGGAATGACCACCGCATATCCTCGGAGCAATATGGCCTTAGTTGCTAATGCTCCTAAAAACCAAATAACAACATCATAACATAACAACAGCCAACATGTACAACAATTTCACCCTTTGTGCCCTTAAAAGAATATCTGCTCTACAACGTCGTCAACTTTTGCCCCTGGCAGACGTACCCTGGTCCTACTCCACATATCTTTTTTGCAAAATATATTTCCCCGTCTTCTTGACAGTAGAGTCACCAACAATAACTAGTGTGGGATCAGCGCATTCTGCCCTGAAGATTGTCACTGTGTTACCTGATGCCCAAAAGTGAGCTCTGGCATTAAGTTGGACATCCAAGAGCTTGATGGATCCTTCATTTTAATTCCTTTGAGGACATCTGCCCTACTCTTCAAACTCTCATAAATGCCCATCAGAACACTGAGTTGGCACCAATTTCTTGGCATACTCTGCACCTAGTACACACAGAGACAGCCTCCATGGCTAGATCATGTCCTGTTCCAGAAAGTCCACAAACATTCCACAAGTTGCACATGTTTTGGCTGTGATTCATCAGAGAATCACCCCCTTCATTTCTCCCCTGAGCCACAGCACTCCATAATCCAAAACAGAAGTGTAGTTAAATAGACACAAAATATAGCTAACCAATCCATAATTGCAGTAGTACCTGAAAGCACAATATGAATTGTCAGTAAGTCATGTCAGAATGGCAGTAAATATAATTGTAAATGATTTCAACGATCTTATTAAAAATAAATAAAGAAATATAAGGTGAAGGTAAAAGTTTGTAAAAGGATTGAGAAACTTATTGAGTAAAGAGGCAGAGAGAACATTTCATAGGAAGTCATGTGAAGTTATTACTCTCCAATTAGTGGAAATACCACCATATAATATTACATCTTTACAAATACACATTAGAACTGATCTAGTAGAAGTAAATTATATCCAATTTTATGTTTGATAAATTGAGCAACAATATTACAATTGTAGTTGATAAAATAAACAGATATTATTTTTAATTAATTTTTTGCATAGTAGGTATAAGGAATTGTTGTTGAATAATATATGGTTACTGTAGTTTTCAATATTTATTACTCCTACCTCATATATATATATATATAATCAAAAAATGGATTGTCAGAGATCAAAGCTCAGTTTCAGCTGTAATGGATTAAAATTGATTTTGTAGTGTTTCACATACTCCAGAAATTAAGTTGCAGCTTATACAGACCTGCAGCTGAATCCCCCAGTGGCCCTGTAGTGGTGTGCACAAATGTCCAATATTGGAATTATGTTGATGATTTAGGTCATAATGTGAGTTAGTTTTTAAATGTTTTCCAAACAAGTATAGTTTTTTTAATGGGAGATTTTTTTTTAATAAAAAAAAAAGGTAGGCTTCCCCTCACAAAAAGTTTAGTTGTTGAGGGGGGGGAAGGACACTGACTTTATGTAGCCTGAAATTTTAGAATTGCAGGAAGCACTGCTCTTTTGTTGCATATTCCAGATGGCAGTATAGAGAAGTACTGAAACTAATTGCCATTGCATAATGTAATCAAGATCTGGGTGTTGGTTATCTTTGGAGTATCATATAATCTTAAAAGTTTTGTTAAAATTTTTTATGCATTACTGTACAAGAGCAGGCAAGTGGCTCAGCTTTTTACCTGCACTTCAAATATAAAGCATCCTTTCTCAAAGGGAAGGTGTGTTGTTACTTTTTTAAAGTGCATGTTATTATCCCATATGGTGTTTTGGCACTTCATTTGTGAGAATAGGCACAGTTAGTAAGACCTGACAACCCAATGATGAAATGTATGTTATGCGCTAGCTGACACCAACCAAATGGGAAATCAGGCTTGAAAAAGTCAACAAAGAAGACATGTCTATGTTTCAAGTAAATGCTCTAAAGTAAATTTACTAAATTAAAGTAAATTACTCAAGTAAATTTAGAGCTTTTGCTCTAAATTTACTTAAGTTTTATACTTTTGACCCCATTTAGCATCTCCCCCTCTCTCTTCTCTGGAAATATTTCATCGCTGTAAACTATGAATGCCTTTTATTGGAAGTGAGAGTACAGTATATGTAATATTCTTCCTGAACAAATGGTAAGCAAACTTGAAAAGGCCAACCAAGACAGAATGTCTCTTTATATGCTGACTTAAAGTCTGTTGCCAAAAATACCAATTTTAAGAAAATAAAATAAAGACATAATAAAAAGTGCACAGAATGATTGAAAAATGCCAGTGAGATGGTATATCTCCTTACAGGCATAAAGTTATCACAAAATGAAGTACACAAAATGACTGACATTAAATGATGGAAAAAATTTCAGATTTCTAAAATTTCTTCCATCATTCAATGTACTTCTTTTTTTGATAACTTTAAGCCTGTAAGGAAAGTTCTCATTCTGAAGTTTCATTTTCTTCCAATCATTCTATGTACTTAACACACAAGTGGACTTCTTTTTATCTTAAAATTAATATTATTGCTGTCACAATTTAAGCCACACTTATAAGGTAATGTTATGCTCTAAAGTAAATTTAGAGCATAACATTACCTTATAAGTGTGAACAAAAGCCTGTTTTGTGTGTGTGTGTGTGTAGCCAAAGAACAAAGTTTATAGTAAAATGCATCGATTGTGAAGAGAGTCACCATAAGTTGTATTGGTTCTACACCTGCACTTCAAATAAATTTAACTTCTGACACCACTTATCATCTCTTTGCTTATTTATCCACCAATGTGGTATCTAATCAGTGGATAAATAGCATACATTTCAGATGTATAGTAGTAGTAGTATGCTTCTTTCAAGGACAGTATTTTTTATATTATGTGCAGAAAGTCGCTATGAATTTGCAAGGCAAATTTCATAGTGACTTTCTTCATAATGACATTGATATATTTTGTAATAAGGTTATGTACAGAACTGAGACTTTTGCCCATCCTTGTACAGTAACATTTTATAGCTCTCATATATGTGTGCGGCGTCTCCGTAGCCAGGTGGGAAGGAGCAGCAGTGCATAGCACACGCTTCTTGATTAGACCGGGATTCGAGCCCATCACCACCAAATACAGAGGATGTGGAAAGGTCAGGGAATGACCACCGCATATCCCGGAGCAATATGGCCTTAGTTGCTAATGCTCCTAAAAACCAAATAACAATATCATATATGTGAAGCTTTCTAAATTTACTTGATATTTTTAATTCATTAGTGTATCTAGCTGATAATCTTAGAATTTTTGTATGGCTTTGTTTACCTTTCCTCCACCTTTTCAGATATTTGAAGTTATGCATTATAGAAAATCCATAATGATTGGCAGGTATGATTACACAATAGCTTGCTTCAAAATGTTGACAATTATGAAATTGTCACAAACCATAAATTTATGAATGTTTTCAACTTTCATTTTATAATAGTAAAGAGAAGATGAGTAGTTCAAGCAGTGAAGAGGAATTAGAAGTTGATTCAAGTAGAAAGTCGGTTAAGGAAAAACGGAAAAAAGCTGTGATAGAAAATACAGAATCAACTCACATGAAGGCATTTAAAAAGTCTTCTAAGGGAAAACAGAAAAAAGCTGTGGTAGAAGATACAGATACAAAACACATGAAGGTGATAATTTTTATTGTCATTATATTATTCACATTTAACCCTTTCACGAGTGAGGTTCCCAGTGGTGAGTTGTGTGTGCTCCCTCTATTCAGTTTTCTGGGTGGTGGCAGGGATCTCTGAGTGAGTTTCTTCATAAAACGAAAACTCCATACTTTATTTCTTCTTATTTTGACTTTGTTTTTACTTTTTTTGAAGCAGTAATATCCTCCATGTCCTATTTATGTCTCACTTAATTTGATTTGACCAACTCTGGATCCGAATTTCAGAGAATTTCTCC
Source organism: Mastigoproctus giganteus (assembly GCF_048544385.1). Lineage (NCBI taxonomy): Eukaryota > Metazoa > Arthropoda > Arachnida > Uropygi > Thelyphonidae > Mastigoproctus > Mastigoproctus giganteus. The sequence goes on along the minus strand of NC_143587.1, from coordinate 7,732,942 downwards.
AATTTTGCCAAGATCAGGCAATAATGTCTTACATTTGTGATGTCCTCTTCCTCCTCTGATTTTCAAGCTGTTCTTTTGCTACTATTTGTTAAAACTGTGCTATTGGGTGGAAATACAAATAAGAGATGGCAGCATATACTGGACAAATTTGAAGGACATTCATACAAAAGAAGATGCATTTTTTGAAATGTAAATTTACATTTCATTTCAATGTAGATCTAAAATTGTAGATCTACATACTTATTCACAGGAGACCAAACATGTCAAACACAGATATGCATACATACATACTCGTGAAAAGGTTAAGAATGTGTTATCAATGTCTTGAACAATTGTTAACTTTTCATTTAATAATTATCCTTAACAGTAGACAAGTAAGTTTTGAAGATAAACGGACTTTAGTTGATTTGTTGCTTCGTCCCCCACTACCACGAAGCCAAAGCATTATTCATGTCACAAAAATTAAGATTTTTTCCTTCATCTTTCTTGTATTATAAATAAATCCTTTTGATGTGGCCCTTTTTGAAAGGGCCATGTTATAAGTTTGTTCTTTGTGTGGGTCATAGAATGACATGGATAGGGAAAAAAAGGCAAATAATAGTTAGTTTTTCATGCTCCGTTGTAATTTAGCCAGAGAATGAAAAATCCAGATGTTCTCTGTCTGTGAAAATCCAAGTCAGAATCAACTAAAATTCAGTCTTTAAACAATTAAAAATCATTTAAATACTGTATTATGGTAAAATGATATTTATTATACTTATTATTCTGTTGTGCAGTAATACTGTACATTAATGCAAAACAGTATTATTCAAGTATTCTTGATAAGATAGCTGGGGCAATTCTTTTAAATGGTAATTAAATTATAAAGTGCATGCATCAAAGTAAGATATATTAATTAATATAGAATTCAGAACTACAGAACTATTACACAGTATAGTATAGTATAGTATTTTATTAACATTTAAAAAAAAAAAAAAAATTCTTGAATAGTGCTGTATACTAGGCCAGCAGTTGGCATACATAAAAAAAAAAAAAAAAAAAACACACACACATTAGAATGTCGGTTATCTGGAAGTCAGTTATCCGGACTAATTTTAAAGGCCGATCTTTCTTCTTTTTTTAATTAACGGTAGTACAGTAAGCTCTGGTTATAGTGATCAGGTTTGCAACTTGAATTTTGATTATAATAAGCGAAAGACCGAGTTTACTACCTGTTTATAACAAATTGTACAAACAAAAAGCCCAATAAACTGAAAACTGCAAATTGTTTTATGGTTGTGACCTCTAGAATTCTATGTGACCTTCAGAAACGTGCCTTAGAAAATATCACAGACTACTGGATTTTCTCGGAAACCATGAGTGAATTTCAGATTAGTTTAGCTCCAGATTCGGTAAGAATAATATCAGCCCGAAACTGTATGATTTATTATTTTTCTCAATTTTTTACAGTAAAATGTGAACAAAAAGAAAACGCGTAGTGTTAACATTGCAACAAAAAACGGAAATTATTGTCACTATTATTTCCGGAAAATGGAAATAATAACGGTGAAAATTTAGGAAATCTCTCCAAAGAGTTTAATGTGGGGACTTCAACAATTTACGACATCAAGAAAAATTCCAGTGCTATAGCAGAATTTGGGTTGATTATGGATAGTGAAGGAGGATCTAGCAGGAAAAAGATGATGTCGAAACATGAAAATGCTGCTTTAGAGAGTGCACTTTATTTTATTATTATTATTTTTTTTTTTTTTTTTTTTTGTTTTCTTCAGAAGTGAAGTTTAGGAGAACCAGTGTCTGGCCCAATGTTGTGGAAAAAAAGCATTGGATTTTAATTGAAAATTAAGAGGTAATGAAGATTTTAAGGCAAGCACAGGTTGGATGAAAAATTCTAAACTGAGACGCAGTATGCACGAACTAGATATTCAAAGCGAGAAACTTTCTGCGGACTAATCGGAAGCGGCGTCCTTTAAAAGTAAGTTTGCTTCAGTTAAGCAAATTACGAGAAAGAAAACATTTATAATGTTGATGAGACAGGCTTATTATAGAAAGCATTACTGAGAAAAACCCTAGCCACTAAAAGAGAAATGCCTGCACCAAGTTTTAAGATGAGGAAAGAGCGAGTTATAATTGCTACGTGTGCAAATGGTACTGGGACGTACAGATTGTCCATGCTCGTTATCGGTAAGTCAAAAAAGCCGAGAGCATTTAAAAACCTTTCTAATTTTCCTGTTTTGCATAAAAATCATAAAAATGCCTAGATGGATGTTTCTGTTTTCCAAGATTAGTTTATAATTTTTTTTATTTAATTAATCTTAATTCTTTAATTTAATCGTAAGATAAGATTAAATAAATTTAATCCTATTTAATTAAATTTATTTAATCTTACCAGAAAAATTATATGGAAAATTTTCCAGTTCGATTATCTGTCCCCAAACTATAACATATCCAGCAGGCCGAACACCAAAGGTGTATCAAGGTGTGCCATAGCCTCATGTTGCATTTCTCAAAGTGTAGATGTGCCCATCGGCATGATAGAGTAGGCGCCTCCGTAGCCAGGTGGGAAGGAGCAGCAGTGTGTAGCACACGCTTCTTGATTAGACCGGGGTTCGAGCCCGTCACCACCAAATACGGAAGATGCGGAAAGGTCAGGGAATGACCACCGCATTACCCGAAGCAGTATGGCCTTAGTTGCTAATGCTCCTAAAAACAAAACAAACAAACAAGCATGATAGAGTTGGAAATGGGATTTATCAGACTAGGCAACCGATCTTCACATCAGTGTTGGTGCCGACATGCCCGTGGAAGGTGCAGTTTCTTGTGTCTTGCAGTGAGCAATGGTAATATCTGTGACAGTCATTGACTGCCATAGCCTATATGAACTAATGCTATTCCTACATTGTACTAGGTGGCCACTGTGATACTTAACTGATGTGTTACAAAACGAGATATGTGACACTTGCCACGACTAGGTAACTGATCGCAACCACGGGATTCATCAGACTAGGCAACCGATCTCCACATCAGTGTTCTAGTGTTGGTGCCGACATGCCCATGGAACGTGCAGTTTCTTGTGTCTTTCAGTGAGCAAGGGTAATATCTGTGACAGTCATCGACTGCCATAGCCTATATGAACTAATGCTATTCCTACATTGTACTAGGTGGCCACTGTGATACATCACTGATGTGTTACAAAACAAGATATGTGACACTTACCACGAGTATTGACCTCTCGTGGCTGTCCCATGTGTGACCTTTGGCTCTTGAGACAGTCACAGTAGACTCACGACACCACAGAACAGGGTCACTTAACCAAGTTGACTGTTGTAAGATACTGACATCTGCATGTGTTGCCCCCCCCCCCCCATGTGGAAAGCACATCTGCATGTGCTGTCCACATTTGAAGTTGGAAAGGTCTATGTTGACTCATCTTCCTTGCAGACACTCAAAAACTGATTGCCACCTTACATTAGCATTAGCATTAGTAGAGGCATTTGATGCAAGAAAGCAAGCTTATGCAGCATCAGCCAAAAAAAATAAAATAAAATAATAATAATAAATAAATAAATAAAAAATAACCACTTCCACTTCACCCCTCTGTTCGAAATACCTGTCCAGCTGAGCCTTAAACTTATTTAGGCTATCAACTTCCGCGACAAGGGATGGAAGTCTGTTCCACCAACCAACCACCCACTGGCTAAAGGCAAATTTCCTCACGTCTATCCTACATCTGTCTTTTCTCAATTTGGATTTATGCCCTCTCAGGTGATTATTCTGAGCAAGAGGAAGAATCCCATCAGCATTGAGCATCCTCAAACCATTCAAGGCTTTATACACCTCTATCAGACTCTGGTCTGATAGAGGTGTATAATTCCTATATATCATCGACAATACACCATGAGCTACTCTTGCAGCCTGTCTGCGCTGCTCAGAAAACTTCATATCTGCCTGCACAACCACCCCCAGGTCCCTTTCATTTTCTACCACTGTCAGTGTAGTACCACAGATTTGATACGTTGCTCTGGGGTTGCTGTTTCCCATATGTAGTACTTTACATTTGTCACTGTTAAACTTCATTTGCCACCTCTCAGCCCATCTGCTCAACCTTTCCAGATCCTGTTGCAGTAGCATTGTGTCAGTAGTGTCCTTACCTGAATTTGAGCCTTCAGTGTCACAGACAAGTTCATTCTTACAAAGAGGGTCATGCTAATGCAAAGCCAACTGAGTGCATTTTTATTATTATTACTCTTATATACAAAGGGTACTAGGAAAGTTTTGCAATACAGCTTTGTTTATTTAATTTTTTCAAAGTAATTTCCTCTACATTCAATACACCTCTCCATCCTCCGAAACCAATCTTTAAACCAGTTCTGCCAAGTTTCACTGGGGAGTAAAGCACACTCGTTGTTCCAAGCCCGTAGAAGGTCCTCATCACTGGAAAACCGCCTCCCTTTTAGCTTCATTTTCACATGCGGGAACAGTGCAAAGTCGCAGAGAGCAAGGTCTGGACTGTGGGGAGGGTGCTTGAGAAGTTTCAGTCCTGTCGTGGTCAAATATTCGGTGCAGGCTTTGACGCGGTTAGCTGGAGCATTATCATGATGCAGGTACCAGGTGTCCATTCTTGACTTTGGCCGCAGGTTCTTCATAGATCCAATGACTTTAGGCAGGCATTGTTCAGTATACCACTTAGCTGTGACTGTCTTCTGCGTGTCCAAAACGACACGTTCCACAATTCCACTCGATTTGAAAAATACAGCTATCATTTTCTTCTTTACAGATCGGGATTTTCTGACAATTACGGGTGTGTCGTCATCATCAAAGACCCAAACTTTGTTTTGAGCCTTGGTCGGCAGATCGTAATAGTACAGCCAAGTCTCGTCACCTGTCACGATGTTGTTCACATACCGAGATTGTCCCTTATCAAACTTTTTTAACATCTCCCGGCACCAAGTCACACGTCGTGTCATCTGCTCTTCAGTCAGTTGATGCGGCACCCAGAGAGAACAAAGTTTCTTCACGTGCAAATGATCTTGCAGAATCGAACGAATTGCTGGTGCATTTAGGCCCAAAGTATCCTCTGTCTGTTGGTAGGTCACTCGCCTGTTTTCGTCAAGCATTTTCCTCACAGCAGTAACGTTTTCCTCCGTAACTGACGTTCGTGGCCTTCCCGGCCTCTCAGAATCCTCCAGAGTGAAATTTCCCCTTTGGAATTCTCTATACCACCTGAATATCGTTGTACGATGTGGACAATCATCATCTAGTGCAAGAGTCATTTCTTCTAAGCACTGGTCTATGGTTAAACCACGCACGAAATTATACCGCAAAACTGTCCTTATCTCATTTCGTGACCACGATGCCATCGCAAGCACTTTACACTCTCACTACTAATGAATAACTGAGCCCATCGACTTGGCGCGGCGGCTGCTATGCACATGTCTCAACATGCAGCAACAAGCAGCTTCCTGTGATTCATTGTTGCGTCATATTGCAAAACTTTTCTAGTACCCTTTGTATATTATTTCTCCCTGATTGGGTTGTTCCACCCCCATGGTGGGTACTGCTACCAAGTACACAGGATGGTCGTTATGTCTAGTGTTACTGTTGGTCGAGGACTCTGTGATTATCCTACAAGTGTTCAGGATTGCAACTTCCAGGAGTTACTTGTAGGTGTTCTCTGGGAGATCTATTGCTGCTAGGCTGGTATGTAGGGCTTTTGGCACCATACTGGTGGTTGACATGATTGGGATGGTTTACTTGTTGGTGCCGACATGCCCATGGAACGTGCAGTTTCTTGTGTCTTGCAGTGAGAAAGGGTAACTTCTTAGGTTTGTGTACTTCCTGCTCTTTTGCTCATGGGCTTTCTGGAGATTGCCAGTGTTAGTCACCACTATGTCAATCGGATAGGTAGCCTTTTCCTTCTTGTCGACAAGGGTTATGTCCGGTCTGTTGTGTGGGATTGTCTTATCCATTATTATTGCGCAGTACCAGTACAGCTTGTGGGTTGGGGTCTCTAGTACTGCCTGGGATTCGTACTTCTAATACTATCTTTGATCAAGTGGTATTTCCTTGCTAGCTTCTGATGTATTCTACCTATCCTGGCTACCTGGTCATGTCTATGAATGTATTTAGTCTGGGTGATCACCCTGCATCCTGCGGTGATGTGTTGGATCATTTCTGAGGTCAGGTGGCATCGTCTACATGTGTCATCTGATACTCTAGACATCCTTAGCGATGTATTTTCTGTAGTTTCTGGTGTTTTCTGGTGTTGATTACTAGTCTTGGATGGCAAGTATGAATCCTTCAGTCTTGGGGAAGAGCATCTTGCTCTTCCCCCAGGACTGAAGCCATTTTATCTATGTGACCTTGATAGAGGTCATTGTAGTGTTTGCCATGGAGTGTCTTCTTTACCCATCTTTCTAGCTCTTTTGTGTCATCTGGGTGGGAGGGGACTCCTCACTTAGGTTGAGTGGGGATATGCTGCTTGTCTATCTTGTTTTGGGTACTGCTATGATATGATGGTAGTTGGCATATACCCTTATGGCCTGGTAGAGTGCTGCTGTGTTTTTTCTGGAAGTAATCCTTCAAGTTAGCTATCGTTGTTTTCTGTTGCTCGATGAGGTTTGTCAGGCCCCTTCCTTCTTCTTTCCAAGCTATTGTCAGTCTCTCCATGGCTGACTTTGGGTGGTGTTCAGTTCTTGTTATTATTGTTATCTTTCTATACATTAAAATAATTTTCCTCCTAGTGATATTTATTCAGCCAATGGGAGAAGAGGGATGTGGGTTACGTGGTAATACATAACAAATACTAAAATACGTAATAGAAGCTTCTTTTACTGTGGTAAACCAAGCTTCTATTTAAGTGTGGGCAAGCTAGATAAACCTTGTGCATGCAATTTGTTTATCTAGCATGACCACGTGGTACCATTCTTGATTTCCATATATAATGTACTTATGTATTCATAGCTGAGGAAGAGACACACACACAGTGTTGAAAGCTTCTGTAAGTATTTTATTTTATCAAAAGAAGCGAGCGCAGCGAGCAGGGAGTGAAGCCCCCCCCTAGTTATTATTATTATTGTTCTTGCTCTTATATTATTTTTCCCTGATTGGGGGGGGGTAGGATTTCCACCTCATGAGAGATATTGCTACAGGGTGGCTGTTATGTCTGGTGTTACTGTTGTTTGAGCAACTCTTTGACTATCCTACAGGTGTTCAGTATTGTGAGTTTTTGGAGTTCCTTATAGGTGTTTGCTGGGAGACCTATTTGCTGCTAGGCTGTTATGTAGGATCTTTGGCACAACACCGGTAGTTGACATGGTGATTGGGATGGTTGTTACTTGTTGCATATGCCACATCTCTTTGATTTCCTGTCTTAGTTTGTGTATTTCATGATTTTTTCATCATGGGTTTTCTGGAGGTTGCCAGCGTTGGGTACTGCTATGTCAATCAGATAGATAGCCTTTTCCTCCTTGTCCACAAGAGTTATGTCCAGTCTGTGAGGTTGTCTTATCCGTTATTATGGCACGATTCCAGTACAGCCTGTGGGTTGGGTCTCTAGTACTGCCTGGATTGTTGTTGTTGTTATTTGGTTTTTAGGAGCATTAGCAACTAAGGCCATATTGCTCCAGGGATATATGGTGGTCATTCCCTGACCTTTCCGTATTTGGTGGTCACGGGCTCGAACCCCCGTCTAATCAAGAAGCGTGTGCTATGCACTGCAGCTCCTGCCCACACTGCTACGGAGGCGCCAAACTGCCTGGGATTTTTACTTGTAGTACTGTACACTTTCTTTGATCAACTGGTATTTCCTCGCTAGCTTCTGATGTATTTATCCTGGCTACCTGGTTGTATCTACGAGTGTACTCACTCTGGGTGATCACCTTTCATCCTTGATTGAGGTTTTCAATGAACTGAGTAAGCTCAATGTTAATGGAATCCTTCCTCTTGTTCAAACTACACACGAGGGACATAAAATATTATTGTTGTTTTTCTTATATTATTTCTCCCTGATTGGGGGTTCCACCTCGTGACAGGTATTGCTACGAAGTACACGGGGTGGTTGTTATGTCTGGTGTTACTGTTAGTCGAGAAACTCACTGACTGTGCTACAGGTGTTCAGGATAGTGACTTTCTGGAATTCCTTGTAGGTGTTCGCTGTAAGACCTATTACTGCTAGGCTGTTATGTATGTTCTTTGGCACCATACCATTGGTTGACACAATGATCAGGGTGGTTGTTACTTGTTGCATATGTCACATCTCTTTGATCTCCTGTCTTTGGTTCATGTACTTCCTGATTTTTTGCTGTGTTTTCTGGAGATTGCTACTGTTGGGTACTGCTATGTCAATCAGATAGGTAGCCATTTCCTTCTTGTCGACAAGGGTTATGTCCAGTCTGTTGTGTGAGATTGTTTGTCCACAGCGGTCCCAGTACAGCTTGTGGGTGGATCTCTAGTACTGCCTGGGGTTCGTACTTGTAGTATGGTATACTTTCTTTTATTAACTGATATTTTTTGCTAGCTTTTGATGTATTATTCTGGCTACCTGGTCATGTCTACGAGTGCACTCAGTCTGGGTGATCACCTTGCATCCTGCAATGATGTGTTGGATCATTTCCAAGGCCAGGTGGCATCGAAAAGAAGTGTGTCATCTGACACTCCAGGCTTCTTGGCAATGTATTTTGTATAGTTTCTGGTATTAATTACCTGGTCTTGGATGGCAAGCATAAATCCTTCAGTATAGGGACTTTCCCAGGTTCTTCCAAGAATCATTTTATAAGAAAGATATTGCAGTAGTTAAAGGTAAAAGCATGAGTTTTAGTTTCTGAAGAGGGAGATTGTGACAGTTTAAGGTGGGCTATATGGAATCTATTAATTGGGCAGATTGTAGAAAAGGGCAGATACATTTGAATTATGGAATACTCCAGAAATGGAGGAATGTGGAGCTGACTAGTTCAGTAGAGCAGAAAAAGATAGGCTGGAAAGTTACAAAGCGATGAAAAGTACCGAAGCCTACAACAGCTATAAGTTGATCTGTAACAGTAATAAGGTTAGGGAGGCAAAGGCTGAATATGAGGAACCCTGGCTAAGAGGGCAAAGAATGGGGACAAGGAATTTTTCATGTATGTGAATACATAGAAGACGAAAACAATTCAAATTGGAGATTGCTGTACTGCATGTGGGAAAGTCTTAATAACTCAGTTGATATTGCTGATGAATTGAATAGGTACTTCGCATTGATCTACTGGCAAAAAAACCGTGACACGTGAGTGAGGCTGAGCCATATGAAATTGGTGATTTTGAAATTACTGATTACTGTGTGTAGAAAAATATTTGACATATGGCTCCTGGAGTTGATGGCATATACCCAGTAATTTTAAGGGAGATTGCCAGAGAGTGCATTGAACCAGTGAGGTTAGTTATGACGGCATAATTGGACTTAAAAGTTTGGATTGGAGAAGTGTCATAACACCAATACATAAAGTTGGTTCTAGGGGTGAATTCGGTAAATACAGGCTGATTAGCCCAACTCTAGTGGTAGGAAAAAATCTTAGAGGCAATGATTAAGGATGCAGTCCATTGCCATTTTGAAGACTACATAACATTGTTTTGTTAAGGTAAAATCATGTTTAACTAACTTAATAGGCAGTTTTGATGCAGTTACTCATGAGCTGGATGTAGGGAACAATTTTGAAATAGTTGATTTGTATTTTAGCAAAGCATTTGACTCAGTCCTTCATGAAAGGTTGCTATATAAACTGAAACATGTTGGGATTGCTGGGAAAAATTCTGAAATGAATTGCTGGGTAGCTTCAAGGGGAGTAGGCAGAGGGTTGCAATCAGTGGATATTCTTCAGATTAGTGTAACATCAGAAGTGGGGTATTCCAAGGATCGATTCTTGCTTGGAATACTCTTGTTTCTGGTTTTCATAAACGGTATCAATGAAGGTATAAAGAGCGCAATGTCAAAATTTGCAGACAACATAATGATTGAGAGAGTTGTTAATGATGAGTGACAAACAGTGCTACTTCAGGATGACTTGAACAGGCTTCAGAAATAGCCAGGGGAATAGTAACCTGAAAATAAATTAAACACTTAGCATTGGCATTAGAATTAGTAGAGGCTTATGATGCAAGAAAGCAAGCTTATACAGCATCAGCCAAAAAAAAAAAAAAAAAAAAAAAAAACCTTCCCATTTCACCCATCCATTTTCTCTGGATGTTTGTCAAGTTCTGCATTAAATTTATTTAAGCTGTTAAGTTCTATAACAACAAATTAAAGTTTTTTCCAGCATTCAACTACTTGCTGACTAAAGACAAATTTCCACACATCTATTCTACAACTGTCTTTCCTCAATTTAAATTTGTCCCCTCAGGCGATTAATGTGGGCAAGAGGAAGAATCCCATCAGCGTTGAGTTTGCTCAAGCCATTCAAGGCCTTATACACCTCAATCAGATCGCCCTAATCTCCAGACATTGTAATTTGCAGAACTTAAGCCTTTCTTTGTAAGAGCAACCCTTTGTTCCATTCACTAATTTTGTTGCCCTCCTCTGTACTTGTTCCAGCAGCTTTACATGCTTCTTAAAATGAGGCCTCCAGACCTGTATACAGTACTCAAGGTGTGGCCTGACCATTGCCGATACAAGGGGAGGATCACCTCCTTATCCCCCCTATAAAAATTCCTGTATATCATTTACAACACACCATGAGTTACACTTGCCGACTATCTGCATTGCTTAGAAAACTTCATATCTGACTGACAATTACCCCCAGGTCTTTTTCATTCTCTACCACTCTGAGTGTAGTACAACACAGTTGATATGTTACTCTGTGGTTACTGCTACCCATATGCAGCACTCTACATTTGTCAGTGTTAAACTTAAGTTGCCACCTCTCAGCCCATCTGCTCAACTTTTCTCGATCCTGTTGTAGTAGTGTACTGTCATTAGTATCATTTACAACTCTGCCAACCTTTGTATCATCTGCAAATTTTGACATTAAGCTTGATATACCTTCATCAACATCATTAATAAACACAGTAAACAACAATGGACCAACACTGAACCCCGAGGGACTTCATTAATAACAAAGAGCAGTGTCCATTGATTACCACTCTCAGTCTTCATCCACTCAACCATCCCTTTATCCATAGCAGCAGTTTTCCCCTTAATGCTATACTGCTCCAATTTGTATACTAGCCTTCCATGTGCAACAATATCAAAAGTCTTTCTAAGATCCAAATATATGATATCAAAATTATTCTTTGCATCCAGTTCCTTTGTGACCACATCATAACAACCAAATTGGTCAGACAAGACTTCCTTAACAAACCCATGCTGTGTCCGAGCTATAACTGAAGTCTTGTCTAGATGATCCTGCAATGCTTCTTCAACCAGTGCCTCCATTAATTTCCCTGGAACAAGAAGTTAAACTAACAGGTCTGTATTTACATGTATCACCCTTTGATCCTCCTTTGTGATTTGAGGTCACATTTGTACATCTCCAGTCCATGGGGACCTCCCTTGAGTCCAAGGACGCTCTCAAAATTATGGCTAAGGGTTTGCCTACTTCCTTTGCCACCTCCTTTAATATAACTGGATGGATCCTATCTATCCCAGGTGCCTTCCTTAGGTTTAACTTCAACAATTTTCCCTCCACTTTGCTCTCAGTTTTACAAAATTATTTAGCTCACTGCCAGAGTTTAATAAACCTCTGGAATTCCCCTCCCTGAATAACTCCTCATGTGTGAATGTAGATGCAAAATACTCATTCCATTTGTCAGCTGCCTGAGCAGGATCATCAACAGTTGAACCATTGATATCAAATGGACCAATCTGATTCATCTCCCTTCTTTCTAGATTTATATAAGTAAAGAACTCTTTGCTGTTTTTCTTTGCATCCTTAGTCAAAGATTTCTCATCTGCCTTTGCCTGCCTAACCTCCTTTGTGACTTGATTACTGACCAACTTATATCTACCATAGGCTTCTGTGTCAGCTGATAATTTATATGTATCCCATGCATTTTTCTTACCTGCCACATGTCTCATTAGTTCATCTGACATCCAGGCCTAAACCTTGAGTAGTATTTCTTAGAAAAGCGTAGTAGCTTCCAATCTTTGATTAATTCTTTGAATGCTTCCCATTTAGAATTTGCTGTTGGTAACTTCATCAGTTGGGCCCACTGTATAGAAAACTGTCTTTTAAAAACTTCTCAGGCCCCCATTAGTCACCTTTACGAAAGCAAAAACCCTTCTCTTTACCCCTGATGGTAGTTACATCTTTGAGTAAATCTCAGAGCAGCACACTGTAATCACTGCCACCTAGTGGTCCTTTATTCAGTCACTTTCTTCCTGTACTATTTTTAATTCAACCACACTTGGTGTGGTTGAATTAAAAATAGTACAGGAAGAAAGGGATCTGGGAGTTACGATATGGGCAGATGAAATTTTCTGAGCAGTGTAAACAGATGCCCTGGAAAGCCCATGGTATCCTGATGATGATTTATCAAACATTATCTTATCCTGTTGGGATAGGGGGAGGTCATAATTCCACTGTATATAAAAGGCAGTTGTATGTCTATGTTTGGAATACTGTGTCCAAGTATGGAGACTTCATCTAAAAAAAGATATTGAGATTCTTGAATGAGTTCAAAGGCATGTAACTCGTGTGAAATTGGCAAAAGGGGTGACCTTATGAGGGAAAAATTTGATTGTAGCTAAGAGGTTGTCAACCAGGCACCTTTGAGGATACCCGATTGAGGCTTATAAGGTTCTGAGAGGTGTTTTTTTTTTAAATGAACAAAGGCAGAATTTCCACTTATTTATTATTATTATTTTTTCACAACCATTGGTTACTGAAGTAAAGCCATAAATATAGTTAGAGGTAGAAGAGAATACAGCACAGCCAATGGAAGCAATAATTAACTAAATTTATCATATCATCAAAGTTTCTTGTGACGACCAACTAACTGGTTAAAATAAATTTATTAAAATAAAAACGATATATACATAAGTTAAAACAGAAATAAAATAAGATAAAAGCATTAAAATACAACAAGATAAGAGAGTTAAAATATATATAATAAAAGCGTTAAAATACATAGATAGTAGCTTTTGAAGCGGAGTGCCTCTTCATCAGCTTGTGTGAATGGTGTACTTCAGTATATATTAATGGTTACAATAGCACAAGTCAGCTGGGCATTATCGTGAGTCTGGTGTCGGTAAAGCAGAATTACGTACACGTGATGATTGCCAGTACTCATCGCACTGCAATACAGTACATTCTATAATATGGTGTAAGTGTACTCCCCTCGTCCGATCATAGTACTATTATTGCTGGCTATGTGCAGTGCTTCAAGCCATCAGCGCTACAGTAATCACGTGAACAGTCAACGATTTCAATATCCCATTGGGGATCAGGATTGTGCTGCTCAACCCAATAATGTTCGGCAACTGCGGAGCATTCAAAATTAGTGGTTTGTTTCTTGTTGTCATACACCTACGTATAAACTTTCTAAACATGTTGCCAAGTTATTAGCACCCCTTGTTGGGAAAACTATTTACACTGTTTCTAGTAGTACGCATTTTCTGCGTATTATCAAAGATTTTATTATTTCTGAGAGTGACGTTATGGTCTCCTTTGATGTGGTTTTTCTGTTCCTGTATAACAAGCTATTGCCTGCCGAGACGTCTTTTGCACAGGGGTACCACATTGGAGATAGAACCTCGCTCTCTGCAGATGATATTTGTGCTGCTCTCAATCTGTGTTTAACAGGGGGCGTGATCATGTTATTATTATTATTATTATTATTAGCCATATGGTACAAGGAAGCCTGAGGCTTATGCTGCACCAGCGAAAAAAAAAAAATTCCCAAGTTACCCCCTGAGAGAGAAGTAGAAAGGAATCACCAACAAAGCGGAGAATGATGATATCCAGCTCAGGACCCTGGGTTTGCCGAGCCCATACTCACCAGATGTGAGCCCCGGGGTAAATTCAATGACTCTGTTTCGCCAAATACAGAGCACAGCTATGGGTGCCCCTGTTAGTCCTATCATGTCCAATATCACCATGGAGGAACTTGAGAGTCAGATTTTCTTGAACTTACCTATTCCTATCACTCTCTGGTGTCGTTACGTTGACAATATTTTTGCATTTGTACCCTGGGGATCAGAATCTGGGCTGCTGCAATATCTCAATTCCCTGTCGCCCATCATTCAGTTTACTATTGTACTAGAGGTTGATAATACCCTTCCTTTTTTTGGATGTGTTAGTCCAGCACGTGGATTCGCGTTTAGTAACTTCCATTTTTAAGGAAGCCAATGTGCGCAGGCCAATTTACTAATTATGGCTCTGCGCACGCCCCTGGTCATTTACGTAGCACTGCTTGCACCTTATTCTCCCGCACTTGGACGCAATCTAGTTCGACTGGTGATAAGCAGTTGGAGATTTCTAAAATTAGGGCGGAGCTTTCAAATTGCAGCTATCCACCTCATGTTCTAGATAGATGTGAGCTTCAGGCTCACGAATTTGTTACGAAATCTAACCTGCCTCGCGTCAATCAATTTATCCCTACCGCCTACATCCCCTATTATCTGGGCGTATCGGAACATCTTGTTAGGATTTTGTGTCACCATCATATACGATGTGTGCAATTTCCAGGGAGGAAATTACAATCTATTATTTCTAAGGTGAAAACACCAGTTCCTCCTTTCCTACGGAGTGGTTCCGTATACCGTATTACGTGTCCGGATTGTGGGGGGATGTTATGTAGGTGAATCTGGTAGAAGATTAAAAGATCGGGTTTCTGAGCATGAGGTGGCTCTGCGAACCGCTAATTTTGAACGCTCCGCAGTTGCCGAACATTATTGGGTTGAGCAGCACAATCTTGATCCCCAATGGGATATTGAAATCGTCGAGTATTCACGTGATTACCGCCAGCTCTCATGGCTTGAAGTACTGCACATAGCCACCAATAATAGTACTATGAATCGGACGAGGGGAGTACACTTACACCCTATTATAGAATGTACTGTATTGCAGTGTGATGAGAGCTGGAGATCATCACGTGTACATAATTCTGCTTTACCGACACCAGACTCATGATACATGATCATGCCCAGCTGACTTGTGCTATTGTAACCATTAATATATACTGAAGTACACCATTCACACACTAGCTGATGAAGAGGAACTCCGCTTCAAAAGCTACTATCTATGTATTTTAACGCTTTTATTATATATATTTTAACTCTCTTATCTTGTTGTATTTTAACGCTTTTATCTTATTTTATTTCTGTTTTATCTTATGTATATATCATTTTTATTTTAATAAATTTATTTTAACCAGTTAGTCGGTCGCCTCAAGAAACTTTGATGATATAATGCAACCCGACGGACAAGGCCTGTTTTCTAACTAAATTTAATAAGTTTTAATATGGCAAGTAACTTTTGGAGTAACAAACTCCTTCAGTAATTACATACAGAAATGTAAACATAACATAACAGGTTAGAAATGGAATAAATCATACTAAATATGCCGTACGTGATCAGATGACTGTGAGAGCACTTATATGAGCGCGAGTGCTCAGTCACATGGTGATTGGTACTGGCGGGTTCAGGAATATGCGTTCCTCTAACTCCTCTATTGCGAAGTTGGCAATGACAAAGCTGACAGGGGCGCCCATAGCCGTACCGTGTATCTATTTGTAGAGAGAATCACCAAATGTGATGACATCACCTGACAAATACAGGTTAAGTGCTGCACAGATATCTTCCGTAGATAGTGATGTTTTGGGTGTTTCGAGCTTGGTTCATTCTCTGAAAGCTGTCTGGCACATATGATGGCCTGTTGGACTGGAATGGAGGTAAATAGGGAGACAACATCAAAGGACGCCATGATCTCGTCGTCAAGAACTGTACGGTGTTTGATGAGGCAAAGGAACTCCTCGATGTTGGAGACAGTGTGGTTAGTATTTCCCACTAAGGGCGTTGGAGTATGGGCGAGATGTTTTGATATCTCACAGGGTGGCAAATTGCAACGGGAGATGGTAGAACACCACTATCTACGGAAGATATCTGTGCAGCCTTTAACCTGTGTTTGTAAGGCAGTATCATCATATTTGGCAATTCTCTCTACAAACAGATACACGGTATGGCTATGGGCGCCTCTGTCATTGCCAACATCGCAATGGAGGAGTTAGAGGAACGCATATTCCTGAACCCGCTGGTACTGATCACCACGTGGTGCAGGTATGTAGATGATATTTTTACCATCATCCCCCCCGAGGTTCAGATGCGCTGCTGTTAGAGTACCTGAACTCCCTGTAGCCATTCATACAGTTCACTTTGGAATTGGAAGCGAACGGGACACTTTCTTTCCTGGATGTTTTGGTGAGACGAGTGGGCTCTCATCTGGAAACCTCAGTATACCAGAAACCAATGTGCTGCAGGCAATTCATGAACTACAGGTCAGCCCATGCCCCATGTCATCTGAACAGCATGGCATGTGCTCTACTCTTTCGAGCTTGGAGCCATTCCAGCTCAGAGGAAGCCAGGCACACCAAGGTTTCTAGAGTAAAAGCTGACCTCACCAATTGGGGATACCCTGCCTGCATGTTAGACAGGTGCTTACTACAAGCACAAGTGCTTGCAACTCATCTGAGGCACTTGTCCCCTCGCGACAGCGACAGTAGTAGAGGTACAAGACTACTGCTTATATTCTGTATTACCCGGGCATCTCAGACCAGATTTCTAAGATCCTGGGTGAGTACCTCCTGAAATGCGTACAACTTCCTGGCCTTGAGATTAAAAACACCCATCGCGCCCCTCGTACGCAGTGGTATTGTATACTGGATTACTTGCCACGATTGTGGCAGCTGCTTTGTAGGGGAAAGCTCCAGACAGTCTTCAAGACTGTCTCGCGGAACATGACAGATCCATCTGCCTGGGTGATTCTGAACACTCTGCAATCACAGAACATTTTTGGTCAACTCATCATGACCTCAAACCCAGGCGTGATAGTGAGCTGATTGATCAATCTCGACACTATTATCACCTCCTGTGGTTAGAGTCCCTAAATATATCCAGCTGTCACAAAGTTTTAAATTGCAGTAGAGGTACAAGACTACACCCAACTTTGGAGTCAGGAGTGTTGAAACACGACAAACGCTGGCAGCAATCCTATATGCATGCCCTGCACCAACAACAACAATCGCCTGATCTGGCCTAGCAAATGACTGAGCACTCGTGCTCATGTACGTGGAAGCCTGGTTTTCTACTCAAGAGTGATGAGTTCCATTCAAGAGGTGTGAAAGAGCTTAACCACAGATCATAAAAATATGTAACTAGAAGGTAGCTGCATAGAAGAGGATGAAATTGCCAGTCAAGTTTTAAATTCTTAATTCAAATATTTCTAGGTGTAACTGATAATATTTGCTGGTAATGATAGCTTTTTAAATGTGTGGAATATGATGTAATAGTAATTCCAAACAGCAGATTACACAATAGACAACTAAGGCAGAAACTGTGCAGATTAAATAAATTCCTGGGTTTAATGCTTTTTCACTATTATGAGATTGATATTGACCAAAAGGTTTAGAGGATTATGACATTTGTAATTATATGGCCAAAAATTGTTCTGTATGCAGCAGTAAAGATGTTTTATAAAGCAATTGGCTGAAAGTGATGTGGTGGTAAACGAGCTTGTTAATTATTTTTTAAACCCCACTACTTTGGCCTTCCAGGGTAGAATATTATTATTGGTAGTAGTAAAGTAGTAGTAGCATTTGATGCTAGAAAGTGAACTTATAGAGCATCAGCCAACAAAAAAAAAAAAAAAAAAATATCACATTACCTGTCCATCCCTTCCAAGAATTTGCCTATTTCTTCCTTGAATTTATTCCAGGAAGAACTTCCACAACAACACATGGAAGTTAGTTTAAAAAATCAACCACCTCCTGGCTGAAGGCAAACTTCCATATATCCTACAACCATCATTCCTCGATTTGAAGGTGCATTATGGCCTTGCTGCTCTTGCGCCGTAAAGCCTACAAACAAACCTCAATTTGAATTTATGCTCTCTCTCTCTCTCTCTCATATGTATAAGCAAGAGGAAGAATGCCATCAGCATTGGGCTTGAACAATCCATTCAAAGCCTCATAAACACTACTTTGGCCTTCCAGGGTAGAATATTATTATTGGTAGTAGTAAAGTAGTAGTAGCATTTGATGCTAGAAAGTGAACTTATAGAGCATCAGCCAACAAAAAAAAAAAAAAAAAATATCACATTACCTGTCCATCCCTTCCAAGAATTTGCCTATTTCTTCCTTGAATTTATTCCAGGAAGAACTTCCACAACATCTCAATGAGATCAGCTCACTGGTGCCTAGTCTCCAGACACTACAGTTTGCAGAACTGAAGCCTGTCTTGGTAAGACTGCCCATTTGTTCTCTTCACCTATTTCGTTGCCCTGCTCTGCACCCATTCCAGCAGAACTACATCCTTAGTAAAATGAGGCCTCCAGATGCAGCTATACCATTGCTTCGTACAGTGAGATAATCACTTCCTTATCCATACCAGCAAAGTTCCTGTATATCATAAACAAACTCTTTGTTGTGTGTGGACTGGCATGATCCATGGTGTATTGGTTTTTTTTTAAACAAAACACCCAAACATAAAAGGTATTAGAATCTATTCTTTGTACCGTATATGAGCTTTTGGTTGAGATAGCAGAAGATACTTGGTTAACATTAGAATTGAATTTTTGTAGATTGTAACTTTTGTGAAATACATTTGAAGGAAGGTTATTTCAGAGAACAGAAAGGAGAGGAAAAGTTGATTCTGTGAGTTTGTAGTTGGACGGTGACTGACTAGTTGCAGCACCAGTGCAGACCATTTGAAAGAGAGTGAAATTGCAGATACCAATTCAGAAGAACAGTGCCCATGGAAGTATCTATAGAAAAGTCATACAGCAGAAACTGAATGTCTGTGAGGCACAGCGAAGAGACTTTGCAAGGTCATTAATTAATATGACTGCCCTCCTTTGAATGGAGTCTAAAAGCTTGAGAGAGGTTATTGGTGATATCATCCCAGATTTGGGAACAGATTCCATGGTTGGTGTGAGATTTGTACAGAGTGAGCGGTTGTTTAGAAGAAGAGAGTAACTGAGAACAAAAAAGAAAACCCAGGTTTTTGGATGCAGAGGAAGCATATTTCTGATGTGTTTTTGCCATGAGAAATTAAAAGTCAGGGTAATCCTTATCGAGATTAAAAATAAATAAATAAATTTTCTGTTTATACTCCGGGACGACCAAATGATCAGAGGAGTTCATAAGATAGACAGAATACAAGAAACAGCACTGTATTCAGCAGTCACGGGCTTGAACCCCAGTCACTCAAGGCATAGTGATCTTGTCTAGAAATCGGTGTCATTGAAGATAAACGTAGGAGCAGTAGACCTTCCCCCCCCCCTGCAAGATTAAGACAGCACTGAGTTTTATAGGGATTAAGGTTAAATGAGTTTTCTGAACACCATTGGAGAATAACCTGATGATCAGCATTTAAGGATTAGTGGAGCCTATTTCTTACTTAGTCTGCCAAGCCTCCCACTTAGTTTTTCTGACAATCCCAATTGTCGACTCCTCTCAGTTGTTCACCTAATTATTCGCTGTAAAATTCCTTTTGCTTCAAAGGCAGTACTTGTGCATATGTCCACTCAGATACTCCCTGTCAAAGAATTAGTAATTCTGAATCCCCTCTTTTTGATCTTCTCTGGCTTAAAATCTCTTTACCCCATTCTGTCAAATTCATCTATTGCCCCTATCGTTCTCTTAACTCCACTAATCACTTGGAGCTCTGTGACTTTCTCTCTTTGAAGCTTGATTTTCTCCAGTCCAACTTTCCTAACAGTGAGGTAACTTTCCTTGGTGATTTTAATGTTCACAATTCCAGCTGGCTTCCATTTTCTAGTCACATGGTCCCAGCCGATCGAGATGCTGAGGCTTTTGCAACTAATGACCTTGTATAGCTTATTTATTTAACTATCAGACAAACCTAACCATACAGCCAACACTCTTGAACTTTTTCTCACAAACAGCCCTTCTAAGTTAATGGTGAAGGTAAGTGGTTCTGTAGCCTCAGATCACAACTTGGTGATGATGGTCTCTTCTCCAGTGGAGTCTTTCTCTTGTGGCCATTCTCAACTTCATGTTGTTTGGCATTACAAGAATGCAAAATGGGATGATTTATGAGATTTCTAGTCTTTTTTTCCCTTGGTTGGATTACCATTTTAAATCTTCTGATGTCAATGTTTGCTTGGATATTCCACACTCCACCTTAAAATCTTGTCTTTATTTAAATCTTGGTTTTCCAATAAATACACTAAGCCTGTTCAAGGTAAGAATGTTGCATATTGCATTTGGCTTGCATCCAAATCTCTAGGTTCATATTTTACCTACACTTTACAACAATTGTAAGGCAGTTATTAATCCATCCAAACTAGGTTTTGAATAGACTAAGTGTAGAAAATTTACTTCTTGTCCCAATGGAAGTTCAGGATTTTGGTCTCTTGCCAAAGCTATTGGAATGGTCAGCTTTTGCCCATCTCTACTCCCACCTCAGCTAAAGATAAAGCTGACCTGCTAGCAGGTCAGCTTTATCTTTATAGACTGGATAACCTACTTTTCTTCTAACTATTGTATTGATGATCTTATAGTAAACCATCTCCTACCATTCCCAGTACACTGCATTAAATGTCTATGGTTCTACTGCCACCTCAGCTAAAAATAAAGCTTACCTGCTAGCATCTACTTTTCTTCTGACTCTTGTAGTGATGATCTTGGTAAACCACCTCTTACTATTTCTGGTATATCCTATTCAATATATTCTGTGGTCTTCTGTCAAAAGGATGTTAGAAGAACTTTGAACAATCTTGATGCCAAGAAAGCACCAGATCATGATGATATTTCTCCAATTGTTCTCAAAACCTCTACTCCTGAGCTTACCTCTTCTGTGTCACATTTTTACACTTTCTTATTCCACCAGTGTTTCCCTTCGGCTTGGATATTTTTTCATACCCAGCCATTTCCTAAAAAGGATGCAAATTCCTTCAGTCCAGTTATTGTCCCATTGCACTTACGAGTACCTCTACTCTTTCTGAAGTAATGGAGAAATCCATTAACCGCCAACTCCTCAACTATCTAGAAACCTTCCATCTGATTAATGATTCAATATGAATTCCATCTGGAGATAAAATGGCTGAAAGTACTCATCTGTGGACAATTCAAAAATCGTCTGTTTTTTGTAATCCAAGATTTCTCTGACTGCTCACTACAGGTGGTGATAAATGTGTGTGTGTGTGTGTCTCTCTCTCTCTCTCTCTCTCTCTCTCTCTCTCTCTCTCTCTCTCTCTCTCTCTCTCTCTCTCTCTCTCTCTCCCCCCCCATCCCCCTTTACTTCTCCACTGATTCTAGTTTTCCCCAAGGTTTTGTACTTTCTCCAAATCTTATCCTCTTGTATATTAAATGACCTTCCACTGACTGGAAAAGTTATCCATAGTTTTGATGATGATAATGCAGTGCAATCCGACTTCCAGTTTGTGAAACTTTTCCCTGCTTCAGTTTCTCAATTATCCACTAACAGTTCCTTAAATGCTAATCTCCATTTAAATCTCTAGTGGGGAAAACATAATTTAGTTAATTCCAATCCTTTTGAAACTCAGTCTTGTCTTATTTCTTGTAAAAAGGATTCTTCTGCTCCTTTGATGATACTCAAGATTTCTAGACATGATCACATATCTCTGTTAAGGTTACCCTGACTTCTGTCTCTCTTGGAATATGCATATCAGAAATATTTCTTCCTCTTTATCTTAAAAAACTGTTTTCTCTTTCACTCTCGGCATTACTTTTCTTTTAAACAGCTACTCACTCTGTACAAATCTCAAATCTGCCCTACTGTGGAATATTTTCCCAACATCTGGACTGGTGTTCCCATAACCTCTCAAACCTATCGGAAGGAGGGCAAGAGGAAGACCGCAGAAAAGATGGATGGATGACATAGAAGAGGACTTGAAGACCATGAGAATAAGAAGTTGGAAAAGTGTAACTTCTAGGAGGGCTTACTGGTGGAACATCGTTGAGAAGGCTAAGACCCACCCTGGGTTATAACGCCAGAAAAAGAATTCCCACTTTCTCTTCCCAATCAGTGTGAACACAGGCTGCAGCCAATCAGCACCCTTTTACTGTTCAACTTCAAACTCACTGAACAAACTTTTCTTCTTCCTCATTTATTCCTTCAACTTCTGTTTTCCTCCCTTCACATGTATTTCCTGAAAATTGAAATGTAATGTCAACAAACATTTTCTTTCATCTTCTGAACCTTCAACCCACACACACACACAGTACTAAGTACTATAGGTTCTAATGCCTTTGGTGTTTTGGGTATTAATTTAAAAAAAAAAAAAAAAAAATACTAGAATGAGAGAGAGACTGGATAATCAGTTTCAAAAAACAATTAGTATAAGCTTGGAGGCTGTTTAAAAGAGCTTTATGCCAAACATGATGAAAAGCTTTGGAAATGTCATGAGCAGCTGCTTGAGTTTCTCTAAATTTTTCCATTCAATATTTCTAAAGATGACTAACATAAGAGTATGTCACCAGTGAAGCGACACTGATGGAATCCATATTGGCAATCATTGACCAGTTGGGAGGTTTCACGATAGTTTCAATTGGTGGTTGATGGATTTCTCCATTATTTTGGGAAGAGTACAGGTCAGTACAATACGATGAAAATTGGATAGGAGAGATTTGTAACCATTTTCAGGGACTGGTGGAATATAGGCAAATTTCTGAGCAGAAGGAAAAACACTCTGTAAAAAGGTGACACAGAACAGGAGTAGAGGTAGTAGTAGTGGCATGTGATGCAAGAAAGCAAGTGTATGCGCTCATGCAGCATCAACCAAAAAAAAAAAAAAATCACACCATTCCCTCCAAATGCCTGTCCAGTTCCTCCTTAAATTTATTAAACCTATCAACTTCCACAACGACAGATGGAAGTTTGTTCCAGCAATTAACCACCCACTGGCTAAAGGCAAATTTCCGCTCATTATTCTATATCTGTCCTTTCTTAATTTGAATTTATGCCCCCTTACGTTCGTAATCTGAACAAGTGGAAGGATCCCATCAGAATTCAGCCTGCTCAACCCATTCAAGGCCTTATACACCTCAATCAGATCACCGTGCAGGTGCCCAGACTCCAGCCACTGTAATTTGCAGAACTTAAGCTTCTCTTGGTAAGAGGATCCCTTCATTCCCCTCACCAATCTTGTTGCCCTTCTCTGTACAGGCTCAAGTAAATCTACATCCTTCCTAAAATGAGGCCTCCAGACCTGTACGCAGTACTCAAGGCGTGGCCTGACCATTGCCTTATACAGAGGGATAATCACCTCCTTTTCCCTGCTAGCAAAATTCCTATATATCATTGACAAAACCCCATGACCTGCCCTGGCAGCCTGTCTGCATTGCTCAGAAAACTTCATATCTGACTGCACAATTACTCCAAGGTCTTTTTCATTTTCTACCACCTTAAGTGTAGTACCACACAGTTGGTACGTTTCTCTGGGGTTACTTCTACCCATATGCAGTACTTTGCATTTGTCATGGTTAAACTTCAGTTGCCACTTCTTAGCCCATCTGCCCAAATTATCTAGATCCTGTTGCAGTAGCACACTGCCATTATTGTCATTAATAACCCTGCCAACCTTTGTATCATCTGCAACCTTGGGCATTAAACCTGATCTACCTTCATCAATATCATTGATAAATATACAAAACAGCAGTGGGCTCAACAAAGAACCCTGTGGGACTCCACTAATAACATTAGTCCACGATGAGCAGTGTCCATTGATTACCACTCTCTGTCTTCTCCCCCTCAACCACCCCTTTATCCATAGCAGCAATTTGCCTCCAATGTCACACTGCTCCAATTTGTGTAGCAGTCTTCCATGTGCAACAGTATCAAAAGCCTTTCTAAGATCCAAGTATATAATATCAAAGTTATTCCCTGCATCCAGTTCTTTTGTGACTGCATCATAGTATCCAATCAAATTGGTCAGGCAAGTAAAGTAAAAGTAAAGTGCAGCCATTATCAACCCACTGCAGGGTGGAAGCCTCCTCAACAATTCATGCTGAGGGAAATGGACCATAATCTGCCACGCTGGTCCAGTGCGGGTTGGCAGATCGAACGTATTCAGCAGTCAGGGGCTTGAACCCTGGTCTACTCAAAGAGCGTGTGCTACTGCACTCCCGCTCCTGCCCACTCGGCTACGGAGGCCCGACTTCCCCTTAAAAAAACCATGCTGTGTCCGAGCTATAACTGAAGTCTTGTCTAGATGATCCTGCAGTGCTTCTTTAACCAGTGCCTCCATTAATTCTCCGGGAACAGAAGTTAAACTCACAGGTCTATAATTACTTGTGTCAGCCTTTGATCCTCCTTTGTGAATTGGGGTCACATTTGCACATCTCCAGTGCATGGGTACGTCCCCTGAGTCCAAGGAACTCTCATAATTATGGCTAAGGGTTTGCTTACTTCCTTTGCTGCCTCCTTTAATATAACTGGATAGATCCCATCCACCCCACGTGCCTTTCTTGTGTTTATCTTCAACAATTTCTCCTCCACTTTACTCTCAGTTATTACAAGATTCTCTAGCCTACTGCTAGAGTTGAATACACCTCTGGCATTCCCCTTGCTGAATAACTCCTCATGTGTGAAAGTCGATGCAAAATACTTGTTTAGATTGTTAGCCACCTGAGCAGGATCCTCAACAGTTGACCCATCGATATCAAGTGGACCAATTTGATTCATCCCCTTCCTTCTAGGGTTTACATAAGTAAAGAACTCTTTGCTGTTTTTCTTTGCATCCCTTGCCAAGGACCTCTCGTAATCTGCCTTCGCCTGCCTAACCTCCTTTGTAACTTGGTTACAGATCAACTTGTATCTATCATAGGCTTCTGTGTCACGTGATAATTTGTATGTATCCCATGCATTTTTCTTCTCTGCCATATGCCTCATTAGTTCATCCGACATCCATTTAGGCCTAAACCTTGAACAATATTTCTTAGTTGGTATGTAAAACCTAGTAGCTTGCAAGATAAGTTCTTTGAATGCTTCCCATTTTGAATTTGCTGTTGGTAACATCATCAGTTGATCCCACTGTATAGAATTTAAAATACTGTCTCAGTCCATCGTAGTCGCCTTTACAAAAGCAATACCCCTTCCCTTTACCCCTAATGGTAGTTACCTCTTTGAGTAACTCCCACTTCAGAACACTGTGATCACTGCCACCTAGTGATTCATTTATCGTAATCTGCCTTCGCCTGCCTAACTTCCTTTGTAACTTAGTTGCATATCAACTTGTATCTATCATAGGCTTCTGTGTCATGTGTTAATTTGTATGTATCCCATGCATTTTTCTTCTCTGCCATATGCCTCATTAGTTCATCTGACATCCATTTTGGCCTAAACCTTGAACAATATTTCTTAGTTGGTATGTAAAGCCTAGTAGCTTCCAAGATAAGTTCTTTGAATGCTTCCCATTTTGAATTTGCTGTTGGTAACATCATCAGTTGATCCCACTGTATAGAATTTAAATACTGTCTCAGTCCATCGTAGTCGCCTTTACGGAAGCAATAACCCTTCCCTTTACCCCTAATGGTAGTTACCTCTTTGAGTAAATCCCACTTCAGCACACTGTGATCACTGCCACCTAGTGGTTCATTTATCTGCAGATTCTTAATGCATGAAGAATCACTACTGATAATCAAATCAAGAGTATTACTCCCTCTAGTTGCCTCCTGAACATGCTGATGTAGAAAACAATCATCCAATAAATCCACAAAAGCGTTGCTAGTGAGTGAGTGACCAGCCCCCAAATTCCAGTCAATATCTGGGAAATTAAAATCCCCCATTATAAGACTCTGATTTACTGGCCCACTCTATTTCTCTGTACAGTTTCTTATTATACTCATCAGAGTCATTAGGCCTATAGCACACTCCTACTCTCAATTTTGATCTCCCAATGCTTATGTCACACCAAACTGACTCGACACTGCACTGTCCAGTGATGTCGACTGGCTTCACTTCCTTGGATTTTATGTTTCTTAACTAATAGCATAACCCCTCCTCCCTTCCTATCCTGTCTATCCGTTCTGTAGACATTGTACTCCCCAAATTCCAGTTCTGCATTCCTTATATCTGTGTGACACCACGTCTCTGAAATCCCAACAATATCTGCCTTTGATGTTTTGAGCAATACCTCAAATTCATCAAATTTATTTATTCAACTCCTAGCATTGGTGTACACGCAAGTATACATGCACCTGCTCTTCCTCTTAGCCACCCTAACACAATCCATGTGTTTACTTGTACCCCCATGATTCCCAGCAGTCTCTGTAATATCCTGCATCTTATTTTCCAGGCTGCTGCTCATTTCAATAGAAGCAGTGCAAGAATCACTTTCTCCTCTTCCAGTGGCTACTGTTAATCTATTAGTCCTTGTATCCCCCCAATCTAGCAGTTTTCCGACCTACCTAACACTGCCTCGATAGCATCAGCAAACATTCTTGAACCCTTTCTATTTAAGTGTATCCCATCCCTGTAGAAGCAATCTCTCCTGTTAACAAGTACAGACCAGGCTGAAAAAAATTCTACCCCTTGAGCCCTGCACAATCTTTCCAGGGCCGAATTGATCGACAGGGCTCTCATCATATACTCCCTCCTATCGTGTCTGGGCAGAATTGCAGACACTTTCAAATTCAACCCTAATTCACGCCTTTTTTTCATCAGTGACCTGTACTTGTTAAGTAATTCCGCCGGTCTCCTAATCTTAATATCATTAGTGCCAACGTGTACAACTATATCACCTTTTTTGCCCTTAAAAGATGATATCCGCTCTACAACGTCATCAACCTTTGCCCCTGGCAGACATACCCTGGTCCTCTTCCACCTATCCTTTTTACAAAGCATGTTTCCCTGACAATAGAGTCACCAACAACTACTAGTTCCTTTTGGACCAGTGCATTCTGCCTTGGGGGTTGCCGCTGTGTTGCGCGATGACCAAGGGCAAGCTCTAGCATTGGTGTGGGCAGCTGAGAGCTTGATGGGCCCCTCACTTGTAATCCTTCAAGGGCATCCACCCTGTCCTTCAAGCTCTCATATAGGCCCATAACAACGCTGAGTTGTCGCCTGATTTCCTTACGCTCCTTGCATCGCGCACACATACAAAGACATCCCCCATGGCAGTACCATGTCCCATACCTGACTGCTCCGCAAACATCAAGCAAATAGTGCATCTTAAAAGGCTGTGATTCAGAGGGCAACTGCCCCCTTCAGTTCTCCCCTGAGCCACAGCATTCCCATTAGCTTGAGCCTTTTGCTTTGCTGCTCTGGTTTGAGTCATGATTTTGATTTACTTTCAATAAAATTTCAATTTCAGTATAATAGTAAATCCTAAACTTGTATCCCAACACAGTTATAACGCTATATTTATGTTTCAGTAACAAGTGTTATCTACGAAATCCCTTATATAACTTCCGTATCGTTATGTATTAATTATTTATTTTTACTAATTATTTATGTTACGTAACCTAAGTGGTTATATGTATAGTTAAAAGTACAATTTAATTGCCAATGAAGTTCGACAAGATTAATAGATTTTACTGATTAATTTTCCCGTAACAATGGCGGCTCTTTACGAACGGCAAACACGTGGATTTGATACCCTTTCCGATACTAAGTAATACCTACAAAATCTCTATCTAAGTTACTTTAAACTTAAGTACCGTAAATAGGAATATAAAGCTACTCTAGAAAATAAGTTAATATGTCAATTTAAACTAATAAAGCAGAAAATAAATCAGGAAAAACTTCTCTGTTCCGAGAGCGGCAGAAAGGCACGTCCGCACCGGCAACTCTCGGCCCCAGCGTCCCCTTTAGCCAGTGGTGGTTGATTTCTGGAACAAACTTCCATCTGGCACTGTAGAAGTGGACAGCGTAAATAAATTCAAGGTTGAACTAAACAAACATTTGGAGTGACTGGATGGGTGAAATGGCAAGGTTTTGTTTTTTGGATGATGCTGTGTAAGCTTGCTTTCTTACATCATATGCCTCTACTAATGCTAATAAAGTAAACAAGTTCACATTATATGTATTATGTTCTATCATTATGTTTGTCAAGTTATAAGCTAATTATAATAGATAATGAAATTATTTTATTAATGCTAACCTACGTGATTTGAACTTTTGAGATTCTCCATGTATTTATATTGTTCTGTTAACCCTTTGCGGTCTAGCATTATTTTTGCTGTTTTCCCCATACATTCCAACAATAAAACTCTAACAATAAAATGAGTTAGTTAACAGGTGCATTTGATCTTTGTTTTCTTAAATTATATGATATGTGTTTGATCTTTTTTCTTAAATTAAATGAATATTTTTTCTCTGATTAATAGAAGTGAAAATAAATATAGTTTTCATATTACTAAGATTATAACTTTATAAACTTTTAACAAAATAAAAACTGTATGGTTTTACATTCTCTAAACTTAGCCATTCAATTTAATTACAACTATATAATATTGATTACTCTCCTCCCATATACTCTTTTTAGGTGTTAGCACATAGCACATAGGCGTAAGCATTTATTGTCTTCACCATGTTCGTCTGTCCGCATGTAACAACTCGAATTCCGGTGCATGGGCTTTCATGAAATTTTATATAAAAATCTGGTAATTATTTTATATGCAAATTTTTTATCTACATCCAAATTATCTTACATACAAATTTCTTTTTTACATACAAATTGTTTACATACTTTTTTACATACAAATTGCATGGAATACAATTTGTACGTAAAAAAGAAATTCATAAATTAAATATAGTTTTAATGCAATAGTGTTAGCTTTACACAGCCTGTGCATGCTCTGCATGTATTGTTATGGTTTGTATTGGATGGTAAGTGGCACCACATAAATGTCGTGCCACTTACCATCCAATGAGAATTGAGCTACTTGTGGAGAGACAGACCTAGCAAAGACAATAGGTGCATATGCAGATATATGGGAACATACCTAAAAATTATTAGTTGAAATGTGATGTTCAAAAATTATTTGTTTATGGATTTTCATGAACTAATATATAAAACAACACGACAAAACAGTTTAAAAGTTCTAATGGACTATTTCTTCCTAGAAGAAAATAGTCACAAAAGTTTCCATCCATCCAGATAATCAAAAATATTTTTTACTTTAGAGCACCGACTTTGAATTCCTTTTGTTTGTCCTTTTGTGGGTAGGCAGAAATGCAACATTCAAAATATCTACAGAAATCTCTTCTTGCTAAGTATGTTCTAAAAATTGAATTCAATCTATCCATCCTTCAGGCTATCATTTCTTATATCAGTTTTTTCATTTAGCTCCATGTTGATAATGATACCAAAAAATCCTTTAGTTCTTTTAGTGAAACTGAAACTCACTTGCGCCATATGGAAGTCAGAAACTATCTTATTTTAAGAGTTTCCTTTCTACAGAAAGGAAATTGTTACCTTTCTACACAAAAGTAACAATTTCTAAATTTTGCAATCAGAAAGGTCTTTACAAGGTCTTACCGGCATGTCTAAATATGTTGCTTGCTCTAAAACAGGGGAAGCATTTAAAGAATTAACCTTGGAGGCTTTTCATACCAACTAAGAAATATTGTTCTCGATTTAGGCCTAAATGGATTTAAGATGAACTAATTAGACATGTGGCAGAGAAGAAAAATGCATGGGATACATATAAATTAACAGGTGACATGGAAGCCTATGATAGATATAAGCTGGTCTGTAACCAAGTCACAAAGGAGGTTAGGCAGGAAAAGGCAGATTACGAGAAATCTTTGTTAATTACCTTTGTTTAACATCTTGTCAATGTCAAACTTCAGTTGCCACTTCTCAGCCCATCTGCCTAACTTTTCTACATCCTGTTGCAGTAACATACTGTCTTTACTGTCATTAACAACCCTGCCTACCTTTATCATCTGCAAACTTGGACAGTAAGCCTGATATACCTTCATCAATATCATTGATAAATACACAAAACAACAATGGGCCCAGCACCAAACCCTGGGGGGGACTCCACTAATAACATTAGTCCACGTAGAGCAGTGTCCATTTATTACCACTCTCTGCCGTCTCCCACTCAACCATCCCTTTATCCATTGCAGTAACTTGCTCTTAATACCATACCGCTCCAATTTGTACAGCAGTCTTTCATGTGCAACAGTATCAAAAGATTTCCTGAAATTCAAGTATATGATATCAAAATTATTTTTTGCATCCAGTTCCTTTGTGACCACATCGTAGTATCCAATCAAATTGGTCAGACAAGACTTCCCCTTTACAAACCCATGCTGTGTCTGAAATATTGCTGCTGTCTTGTCTAGGTGATCCTATATGACCTCCTAACCAGCGACTCCATTATTTTCCCCGGAACAGAAGTTAGAACTAACAAGTCTATAATTATCTGTGTCACCCTTTGAACCTCCTTTGTGAATTGGGGATACATTTGCACATCTTCAGTCCATGGGAACCTCCCCTACTCTAAGGATGCTCTCGTAATTATGGCTAAGGGTTTGCTTACTTCCCTTCCTGCCTCTTTCATTATAACTGGATAGATTCCATCTGCCCCAGGTGCCTTTTTATGTTTAATATAAACATGTCCAATATAAACATTTCATTTAAACATGTGTCCAATTCTCAATGGATACAGAGTTACAACTGTTTGAAACTGGTGCGCTCATTTCCCTGAATCAAATGTGACCAAGAAGCAGTTATAACTTGATGCTATTTGGTGTTAGAAGTATTGTTAAGAAGAATGCCACATCTTCATAGATGCTGAGTATGCCGATATGGTGTTTGTCTATGGTTTTTATGGTGGAAGCACTGCGTGAGACTGGTACAGTTCCCAGTGCTCATATTTCTTCTGAACATGCAAATGAACAAAATGTGGATGAAGTAGAACACATTCTTCAGTTGGTAGAATAGTCCTACTATTAGCACACGAAGAATTTCTATGCGTATCAGTGTTCCACAGACAAGAGTACGGTGAACATTACGTGAGCACTGCCTATATCCATTTCACATACCCTTGGTGCAACGCCTTCAACCAGGAGACTACGCCCGCCAATTGGAATTTTGTCGGTGGGTAAATGCTAATCGCCAATTAATTCCATTAATACTATTCAGCGATGAAGCTACTTTCTCCCATGACGGTATCAACAACACTTGTAACTCTTATAAGTGGTCAATCGAAAATCCACATGCCACTTTAGAAACAAATTTTCAATATTGCTTCTCTGTAAACATGTGGAAGTTGATAGCCTAAATAAGTTTAAGGCTCAGCTGGACAGGTATTTTGAACGAACAGAG
This sequence comes from Mastigoproctus giganteus, assembly GCF_048544385.1. Lineage (NCBI taxonomy): Eukaryota > Metazoa > Arthropoda > Arachnida > Uropygi > Thelyphonidae > Mastigoproctus > Mastigoproctus giganteus. The sequence continues at coordinate 7,701,493 of NC_143587.1, read as the reverse complement.
GGGTGAAGTGGAAGTGGTTATTTTTTTTTTTATTTATTTATGTTTTTTTTTTTTTGGCTGATGCTGCATAAGCTTGCTTTCTTGCGTCAAATGCCTCTACTAATGCTAATGCGGTGCAGTATCAGTTGATTGGTCCTGTTGTGTTACAAAATCATTTTACAGGGCCCATTTACCTAAAATTTCTGGAAAACGAACTTCCACTACTATTGGAGGATGTTCCCTTGGCTACAAGGATTGGTATGTACATTCAGCATGATGCAGCTGCTGCACATTATACCCATCTAGTATTATAATATCTAAATGAAACTTTCCCTGAATGATAGATCGGCCGTGGTGGTCTCTTTCATTGGCCACCACGGTCTCCAGACCTCACTCCGTTAGATTTTTGTTTGTGGGGATGGATGAAAAGTGCAGTATACAAAGAAAAGGTGAACACGAGAGACGAATTGCTTGCTTGCATTTTGGATAATGCTGCACTCATAAAGGATTGCTAAGACGACCTCAGAGGAACAACAGGTCATATGACCACGAGTTGCAAAGTGCATTGAGGTTGGCGGTGGGATTTTCGAACATTTATTGAGAACTGTAAAAAATTTGTCAATTATTTTTGTTTTGTATATCATTCAAAAAGTGAATCAATACAAACAATAAGTCATTGTTCTTTAATACCTCTCGTAATGGCTTTCTGTGTGGCCGACCGGGCTAGCCGAGTGGGTAAAGTACCTGCCCGGCAACCCAAAGGTCGCGGATTCGATTCCCGCCTCGGGCTTGGATCAAAGTACTGCAAAAACCTTGGGAGGTGCAATATGGCCACAGAAGCCGATGCGCCAACAACTACCAAATCAAAAAAAAAAAAAAAAAAAAAAAAAATGGCTTTGTGTGTACGAGTTTCAAACACCTGTATCTCCATATCCATTGAGAATTGGACATGTTTACACAAACTTTTTTACTCAGAATAATTGATACTATAACTTCCCAAATTATTGGAGGCGATGGGCAGGTGATATTGGAAGATTCCCCCCCCCCCACTGGTGTTGTATAAGCTTTCTTTCTTGCATTATTTGCCATTACTGATCGATACTATTACTAATTACTATCATGTTATATGTTTTAGAATTGAGGAAGAGACACTCCAAAAAGCTTATCTACTCCTTTATTTTGCACATCTTATCACTTTTAGCCATTATGTTTTATCAGTTCTTAATTTGGTTTCATAGTATTTACCATTCTTTTATAGTTACAGAAGGACATTGCATGGTTGTTTTTCGTTAAGATTATTACTATAATTATTACTACTCATATACAATGTGAAATTAATAACATAGTTCATTAAGCTAATCGCCTAAATCACTATACAATTTAATATGACATTTCAGGCATCTTACCAATGCTTTCAGAAATCTGAAGTGCATGCACTTCAGATTTCTGGGAGCATCGTGTGTGAATGGGATAAGAGTAACGGGATAATGTGGACGTATAGCATATTGTTGGAAAGCTAAGGAATTTAGAAACAGAAATATTAAGGTTTTAAGATACAAAAAACTTTCAGAAACTAGGAAATGCATTAATTCGAAAACGCAACTGGTTTCAAGTCACCTGGTGTTTTCAGATTGAATGTAATTTTTTTCTTTACAATTAAAACTCTGAGGCTGGAAAAGAATTCTGCACATTTATGAAAACATTCTTCAACTTGGACATGTCATCAGATCTTTCGACAAATACTACATGTAATGGAACAACTATAGATGGTGTATTTAGTGAACTAAAATCTCTTCAATGTAAAAATTTTATATCCTACTGTAGTCATCACAGACCAATACTTTCAGTAACTGATATGTAATTATTTTTAATAAAATAAAAACATTGTTTTTTATTATCCATGAATTTTATTAATATCTGAAAATTAAAAAGTTTTTAAAGCTTGCCAATGACTCTTAAATGTAAAACACCTTAAATATGCTAGCGGCAGGACACATTATGTACCTGGTACAGAATTAAAATTTTTTTTTTTTTCTCAAAATGAGGTTTCACTGATAGCAACACAAGTCAGAAACCTAAGTTTCTTTCACTTTTCTTTTTAATAGTTATTTGAGTTTATTTCCTTTTCAGAATAAGAAAACCATACAGCCTTGAAAATTGGAATGTATTTATAAGCATTATAATGAATGGCATCCAGTCTTCTTGCAATCAAATATTTGTAGTAGTTACGTGCTTTTGATCCAAGCATATTATTCATAATAGTTAGGCAGCATTTTATCAAAGTAGAAATTAGTATGTTTCAAACATGCAAGGCATTGCAATAAGAACATGGTAGATTAATATGCTTTTATGCTCATTCCTTTTACTTAGTGCACTTCTTTGCTTTGAGAGAGGAGATTCTAGGTTGATCCACTTCGAATGTATAAAGAATTAATAATGAACAAAGTAGATTCTACCAAAATTTCTTCAAGAATAGGAAAATAAGTATTCTTTCACTTTAATGACAACTTAGCTTGAAATATCTATATCTTAGTAAGAACATTTATCCAGGTTTCATAAATTAGAGTTTATTTTCTCTCTCATCATAAAGTTTGGTTTTTTAGGAGCATTAGCAACTAAGACCATATTGCTTGGTGGAGTTGCGGTGGTCATTCCCTGACCTTTCCGCATCCTCCATATTTGGTGTTCACGGGCTCGAACCCCGGTCTAATCAAGAAGCATGTGCTACGCACTGCTGCTCCTGCCCACCTGGCTACGGAGGTGCCACATCATAAAATACATTCAAAGGAATGCATAATTGTGGATTGAAGAATTTTGAGCTCATGGGAACGGATATGGATTTCAGGAAAGCTTTTGATACTCTTGTTCATGTAGAGTGTGTGTGTGTGTGTGTGTGTGTGTGTTAGTTATGGGGGTTTAATGGTGCATAAGTTACACTGCCTATAGTGTGCCTACATGTAGAATAGATGCTCGAAAATTTGCCTTAGCCAGCAGGTAAGGAAGTTGTCATGGAAGTTGATAGCTAAAATAAATTCAAGGAGGAACTGGACAGACTTTTAGAGGGAATGGATGTGTGAAATTTTTTTTTTTTTTTTTTAGCTAGTGCTACATTAGCTTGCTTCCTTACATCAGATGTCTCTACTATTACTATAGATTAAGTTATTTGGAAATTTTTACCCTATTTTTGATTAATTAATCAATTGATTTGTGTTTGACAAATAGTTTAATAGTGTAAGGCACATTCATTAGCAATTTTAAATTTAGCTAGTGATTTTGTAAATTGTGACTTATTATTTATACTGCTATTGTATCACTGTTTTGGAGCAAATATCTTAATGCATAGCTAGTAGTTCAATGGAATAGTAGGGTCTAATTGTTATAAATAAGTATCCCGAAGTTTCTAATCGCTTGTTAGACTTTTTTTTAGCTAAGAAATTTTACTTTTTATTAAGGATACAGCTAATTTAAAACTGTGATTATAACAGTATAGTGTAACATACATCTTGAACTTGATAGTGCAAGGTATAATGTAAAATTTGATAGTGCAATATATCACTGCATTTAGAAATCTATTAGTTTAGTGTAGTATTGCCAGTTAATTGATTAATTTTCATTGATTTTCATTGTTGATCAATTAAATTGTATTTAAACTGAAATAATGCCCCAGACTAGAGCAGCAAAGCAACATGCACAAAAAATAGTGGGATGCTATGGCTCAGAGGGGAATTGAAGGGGCGATTCTCCTACCAATCACAGCCTAACAAAATGTGCAAATTGTGCAATGTTTGCTGATCTTCTTGAACAGGATATGATACAGCCAAGGAGAACGTCTCTCTCTCTCTCTCTCTCTCTCTCTGTGCATGCGTGCAGAGAGTATGAAGAAATTAGGTGCAAGCTCAGCATTCTGATGGGAATTTATGAGAGTTTCAAGTGTAGGGCCCATCAAGCTCTCGGCTGCCCAACTCAATGCCGGAGCTCACACTTGTGCATCAGGCAACACAGCGGCAATCTCCAAAGCAGAATGCACTGGTCGCAAAGAAAGTGATTACTGTCAATGACTCTTTTGTCAGGGAAAGAGAAAATATGTTGTGCAAAAAGGATAGGTGGAATAGGACGACCGGGGTACGTCTGCCGGGGGGGGTGAAAGTAGTTGATGTTGTAGAGCAGATATCTTTTAAGGGCACAAAAGGTGATATTGTTGTACATGTTAGCACTAATGATATTAAGAACAAGAGATTTGAAAACTTGCTTAACAAGTACAAGCTAATGTTGGGGAAAAGTCAAAAAATTAGGATTGAATTTGAAAGTGTCTACAATACTGTCCATACATGATAGGAGAAAGTGCACATTTGAAAGCCTTGTCAATCAATTCGGTCACTCTGGAGAAAATATGCAAGGCTCATGATGTAGAATTTTTTTCAGCTTGATCTGTGCATGTTAAAAGGGGAATCTGTTTTTACAGGGATGGGATTCACAAAGGGGTGCAAGAATATTTGCTAATGCTATCAAGGCAGTGATGGTGGGTCAGAAAACTGCTAGCTAGGGGAGATACACAAACTAATAGATTGACCAGAACTGTATGCAGAGGTGAAGGTGATTCTTGCACTGCTTCTATTGGAAGATGCAGGAAGATACATATGTTGTGTAAGGGTAACTAAGAGTAAGAACGTGTACACTTGCATGTATGCTAATGAGCATTACAGCATTAGTAGAGGCATATAATGCAAGAAAATAACCTTATATAACATCAGCCAAAAAAATAAATAAATAAATAAAATGAAATAAAACACCCCTTTCCATTTTACCCATCCATTCACTCCAAATGTTTGTCTAGTTCTGCCTTGAACTTATTTAAGTTGCTGACCTCCACTACAACAGATGGAAGTTTATTCTAACTATAAACCACCCGCTGGCTAAAGGTGAATTTCCGCACATCTATTCTACAATTGTCTTTCCTCAATTTGAATTTATGTCCCCTCGGGTGAGTAATCTGAGCAAGAGGAAGACTAGGAGCATTGTAAATAAATTTGATGTATTTTAAGTACTGATTAAGTCATCAAATGCAGACATTGTAGAGTTGGCTAGTAAATCGGAATGTAGTAGTAGTAGTGGCATGTGATGCAAGAAAGCAAGTGTATGAGCTTATGCAACATCAGCCAAAAAAAGGAGAAAATCACACCATTCCCTCCAAATGCCTGTCCAGTTCCTCCTTAAATTTATTTCACCTATCAACTTCCACAGTGGCAGATAGTAGTAGTAGTAGTAGTGGCATGTGATGCAAGAAAGCATGTGTATGAGCTTATGCAGCATCAACCAGAAAAAAAAAAAAAAATCACACCATTCCCTCCAAATGCCTGTCCAGTTCCTCCTTAAATTTATTCAACCTATCAACTTCCACAACGACAGATGGAAGTTTGTTCCAGAAATTAACCACCCGCTGGCTAAAGTCAAATTTCCACACATCTATTCTACATCTGTCTTTTCTTAATTTGAATTTGTGCCCCCTTAGGTTCGTAACTGAACAAGTGGAAGGATCCCATCAGAATTCAGCGTGCTCAACCCATTCAAGGCCTTATACACCTCAATCAGATCAACGTGCAGGTGCCAATTCTCCAGCCACTGCAATTTGCAGAACTTAAGCCTCTCTTGGTAAGAGAATCCCTTCATTCCCCTCACCAATCTTGTTGCCCTTCTCTGTACACGCTCAAGTAAATCTATATCCTTCCTAGAATGAGGACTCCAGACCTGTACACAGTACATCGGTCTTCGTATAACACGATAGTTGCGTTCCTAGAAATCCTCGTGCAATGCAAAATCGTGCAATATAAACAACAGGCCCTATGGAAAATATAGGGTTAGGTGCCGACCACCCAAGATTGGACACACATTTTTAACCAAAACATTACCAAACACAATAAATAATCGTAATAAAACAGTTACAGTTGAAAAATGTAAAATTAATAATTTAATCATTTGAATTTAGATCCTTACCTTAAAAGTAAATGAAGACAGCTTAAGGGAAAGGGCTTGAGAAAAGGGTTGAAGCAGCGTAATTATGGGGAAAGTGGCGGCAGGTTGTCATCATTATCGGAATTGGGAGGTGGAGGAGATGCCGATGAAGACTTTGGACGAAATGTGGTCACACCAGAACTAGAGGGCTGCGGCTCATTTTCTGTCTCTTTCTTGGGTGTTTTCATAAAAAAGACATCTAGTTTCTGTTGTTTCGCAGTCTTCCTCCTTTCACAAAGCAGCTGCTTATATGGCTCCAAAGCAGACCGAATTGTATAAAGTGCTCTTCTGCTTCTTTCTGCATTATAATCGTTATCTTCTAGCCATTGCATACTTTTCTCATATGAATTTAAAACTGAAGATAACTCTGAAGTACAAAGCGGTTTTATGGTGGTGTTCAGGCATTCAACTTCGTCGTCTTTCTCATCTTCCACCTGCCCTCCAACAACAAGTTGTTGCAGTTCTTCAGTTGAAAGTTCTTCTTCATGAGACTGAAGCAACTCTTCTAAATCATCTTCCTCCAATTCCTCAAAGCCAACCTGCTTTGCGAGGGCAACACAATGTGCTTTTAATTTAGGAAGCTCATTTACAGGATCAAAGCCTTTAAAATCACGAATAAAATCTGATAAAAGTGGCCGCCAAACACCATGTAAGCATTCTTTTGTCACTTCGTTCCAAGCCTCCACAATTATGTAAATTGCATTCTTAATGTTGAATCGCTTCCAGAAGTCTAACTGTTGGTGCATTTTCGCCCTCTGTTTCTGCTATCAGCATCTTAAATGTCCGTCTTGTGTAATAGTGCTTAAAAACAGCAATTACTCCTTGGTCAAGTGGCTGGATAAGAGATGTTGTGTTAGACGGTAAAAACAGGATTTTGATGTTTGGTGACAGTTCAGTAAGGGATGGGGGGTGACTTGGTGCATTGTCCAAAATAATTAAAATCTTAAAATTCAAATTTTTCTTTTTGCAGTAGCTTCGAAACACATCCTCAAACACTGTAGTAGAAGTTCAGTGAAGATCTGCCCTGTCATCCATCCTCTTCTGCTGTTGCTAAAGTAAACACCCAGGATAGTCCTTGTGATCCCTTTTAACGCTTGTGGATTAGCTGCATGATAAACAATAACAGGCTTCAGTTTCAAGTCGCCACTAGCATTTGCTCCTAACATAACGGTAAACCTATCCTTAGCAGCCTTGAAGCCTGGAGCTCGTGCTTCCTCTCTTGAGATATATGTTCGTGATGGCATTTTTTTCCAATACAGTCCAGTTTCATCAAAGTTGAAAATTTGGTCCAGTGTATAGCCCTCTTCCTCAATTAGTTTTTTCAGTATCGGCGGAAATGCCTTTGCTGCTGCTTCATCTGCACTCGCAGCTTCACCTGATAATTTCACATTATGGAAAGTGTGACGTTTCCTGAAATTGTTGAACCAGCTACTACTGGCAGTAAAGGGAGGTACTTCTTGAGGGTTTTCAGCTTTATTTCTGAGGTCTTCAAATATTGCCAATGCCTTTGCTTTTATCGTAAGCAAACTTGTTCCTGATCTGTTCTTTGTTTGATCTTCTATCCAAACAGATAAAAGACGTTCCATCTCTTCCAGTTCTTTGTGTCTTGATCTAACTGATTTTGTTACACTTTGTGTTGTTCCTGCTATGAAAGTTGCTTTTATTTTTTTCTGCATTCTTTCTAATTGTTCTCAGCGTTCCCTCATTTAGGCCTGTAGCATGCACAATATCGCATGTTCTTTCATTCCGGTCAAAGCGTTTCACAATTTCATATTTTTCTTCTATTGATATTGCTTTTCTTTTTCTCTCTGAAGTATTTTCACCAGAACACTCACTTTTCACACTTTTTTCAAGTATTTTACTCATTTTTTTGAGAATAGAGCACAATTATAAAATGAACAAAAATGAGGAGGCAAGCTTCATATACATAAACGCACAGCAAACAAGTAGCAACTGAATAAACGATGCAACATCCGTGTACAAACTGAATAAATGCAGTAAAGGCGTAAACACACTATTCCCACATATTACATGCTTATGTTTTACTAAAGCACATTTCTGGAAGTCACTACCATAAAACAATAAAAACAATTTGCAGTTTTCTTTTATTGGTGGTTCCTGCTAGTGGAGTCGTTATAAATGGGTAGTAAAAGTCGATCTAATTACATTTGCAATAATACCGATACAGTAGCTGAAATTCTGTTGATTTTTATGTTATTATGTTAAATGTGTTTCCCCTTCCATGAAATCATAAAAACAAATTTTCAGAATCCTCTCTTCATTCCTACTGTGTTGCGTTCAGTTGTGGTGATTTCGCCGCGTTCGACTGTCATTTATTGTAAACACAAAGGCGAATCGTGCATAAGCGAATTATGTTCGTGTTATATGCGACATTGTTCCCTTATTTATAAATCGTGTATGATCGAATTCGTGTAATGCAAACACGTGTTATACGAGGACAGACTGTACTCGAGGCGTGGCCTGACCATTGCCTTATACAGAGGGATAAACACCTCCTTTTCCCTGCTAGTAAAATTCCTATATATCACTGACAAAACCCCATGACCAGCCCTGGCAGCCTGTCTGCATTGCTCAGAAAACTTCATATCTGCCTGCACAATTACTCCCAGGTCTTTTTCATTTTCTACCACCTTAAGTGTAGTACCACACAGTTGGTACATTTCTCTGGGGTTACTTCTACCCGTATGCAGTACTTTGCATTTGTCAAGGTTAAACTTCAGTTGCCACTTCTTAGCCCATCTGCCCAAATTATCTAGATCCTGTTGCAGTAGCACACTGACATTACTGTCATTAACAACCCTGCCAACCTTTGTATCATCTGCAAAGGTTGGCAGGGTTGTTAATGACAGTAATGCAAACCTTTGTATCATCTGCAAACTTCGACATTAAGCCTGATATACCTTCATCAATATCATTGATAAATATACAAAACAACAGCGGACCCAACACCGAACCCAGTGGAACTCCACTAATAACATTAGTCCACGAAGAGCAGCACCCATTGATTACCACCCTCTGTCTTCTCCCACTTAATATCCTTTTATCCATTGTAGCAACTTACCCTTAATACCATTCTGCTCCAATTTGTACAATAGTCTTTCATGCGCGACTGTGTCAAAAGCTTTCCTGAAATCCAAATATATGATATCAAAATTATTTTTTGCATCCAGTTCCTTTGTAACCACATCATAATATGGAAGTTTGTTCCAGTAATTAACCACCTGCTGGCTAAAGGCAAATTTCCGCATATCTATTCTACATCTGTCTTTTCTTAATTTGAATTTATGCTCCATTAGGTTCGTAATCTGAACAAGTGGAAGGATCCCATCGGAATTCAGCATGCTCAACCCATTCAAGGCCTTATACACCTCAATCAGATCACTGTGCAGGTGCCTAGTCTCCAGCCACTGCAATTTGCAGAACTTAAGCCTCTCTTGGTAAGAGGATCCCTTCATTCCTCTCACCAATCTTGTTGCCCTTCTCTGTACACTCTCAAGCAAATCTACATCCTTCCTAAAATGAGGCCTCCAGACCTGTACGCAGTACTCAAGGCATGGTCTGACCATTGCCTTATACAGAGGGACAATCACCTCCTTTTCCCTGCTAGCAAAATTCCTTATGTTTGATTTTAACTTTTGTAGATGTTGACTGTTTTCTACAGCAACATGTTAAAAAGGCAACAAGAGTAAGCAATTGATTTGGTTATCAGAAAATAGAATTTAAAATTTTATACATAGGACCAGCCGATGATGTTACCAGCAGCAAATTCTAAATGGGAAGCATTCCAGTGAAGTAATCAAAGAATCTATTAGGCTTTTCGTATCAATGAAAGAATACTGTTCAAGGCTTAGACCTAAATGGATGCTCAAGGAAAATGCAGTCCGATGAAGTGTTGAGACATGTGGCAGAGATTAATTCTGTTCTTTACTCCATGAGTAATTTAAGTAATTAATTAATTAATTAATTAGTTAAGTTCAATAATATGTTTAATTGAAGTGTTTAAGGCTTTACATGGATTGAGTATACTAATGATGGTATTCTAAGTCTTTCTTAGACAACTCACACACACACACACACACACACACACACACACACACACACACACACACACACACACACACAAAGGACATAAACTTGAACAATTGAAGAAGGATGGTTGCTCTATAGATGTGCAGACAGAAATTTGCTCTAACTCAAAGAGTATTGGCTTTTGGACCAAACTGCCATCTGGTGGCGTGGAAGTGGGTAGTTTGAATAAATTTAAGGAAGAATTAGACATTATTTCGAGGAAATGGACAAATTAGTTCCCTTTTTTTTTTTTTTTTTTTTTTTTTTGCCGATTCCATATAAGCTTGCTTTCTTGCATTATTTGCCATTGTTAATACTACCACCACTAATAATAATAAACTACTATTTCCGTTTTGTGTTTTTTTTTTTTTTTTTTTTTTTATAAGTATGAACAAATGATACTTTGAAACAGACAATATATTTCTTCATTATGTAAAGCATTCATAAATAAAATATTATTTGAGATATTGTAATCAAATACCAAATAAATTAGTCTTGAACAGTGATTTGAAATTATGAAGTTAAAATCCATTCAGCCCTTGCCTTTTCATTAATATCTGAGGGAAAATTAAATCATATATTAATAGAAGCATTAAGATGTATTAAGTTGACTTTCAAATCCCTTGGACACAGTAGAATTGTGTGGAAAGGGTCTGGTAGTCATCTGTACCACTGACTGGATTACAGTAGAAACCCTTTTATTCTGATGTGATTGGGACCAGGGGTTGGTTGAACCAGGAAATTATAAAAAAATTAATTATATATACATAATGTAAGAATTTAATTTCACTTAAAACATATACCTGTACATTTATTTACATAATTTTGATAATTTTTGCCTGTTTAGATGGATGATGAAATGTGAAATTTTCCACATTTTTTTATAAACATATCATTGACTGTCAAATTGATCTGTTATTCAGTATAACGTAAAGCTGTATCTAGTGGGTTGTTTTTGGCAGCTGCATGAGAAGATTTTGGTCCTGTGTTTGATTCAGTCTATTCTGCTTTGTATTTAGATCAATCTGTGTCCATTGTGGCGTGTATGATTTCTGTATTTTCCATAATTTCATTTTCCAACAAACAATCATCGATTTGTTGGAAAACATTGTTGAATCCATCGTTATATGTCTTCTTGCTGTAAATCTTTGGAACCTTCAATTTTTCTCAAATTGGGTAATAAACTATATTCTCCTTGAGGTTGTCACAGACATTCTCTCAGATATGCCAGACAAGCTGTACTTGCTACCTGGGAGTCTAAAACGCTGATGGAACTGATATTCGCGTGACACTCAAGTCAAGTGGACCCAATTTCAGCGAAGTCCGGACGGTCTGTGACAGCCAAATCCTCTGCTTGCACCTTCACGATGGTGGGACTGTTAGTAATCCTGGGTATAACCCCCATGCACAAGTACATGGTGGGTGACCACCCAGGTGTGAACCAACGTAAGCAGGGGTCGAGGTGTGGCGCCCACACCACATGGAGGAATGCCGCCCGCCCCTCTATGTTACCAGGCAGTACTAGGTGGAAGATGACTCTCATCAACCGGTGAAATACCACCACTTTGCTTATTGGAGGCTTGAAGTGGTGGAACCCATGTTTAGTCTCTAGAGCTACGTTCCGGTCAACCCTTCCCTATCTCTTCCATCATGCAGTATGATTGATGACTTTTGAGGTTATGATGAACACCGTGGCAAGATCCAATATTCCTTACATTTCGAGGGTACAGCTCTAAAACGGTTTTCGCAGGCCGGCCGCTAGTTAGTACACCGGACCGAACCTATTGGTAACTCTCTAGGCGGTTTCCGGATCAGCTAGTGTATAATCTTGCTACCTCTAATCTTGCAGATAGTGACTGGAGTGAGTCCAAGTAGTGTGTATGCGGGGAGCATTGTCGAGGCCACGTTATGTTAAGGATCTGGGTATATTCTTACCACATGTACGCCATATCCAAAAATTTCATTACTTCATACAGCATGTCCCACCCACTTTTTCTTACTATTGAATACACCATGAATTGTCAAACTAATAGAGCAAGCTTATCTGCGAAAAGATCTAAACCTCCCAAGGACTTCCTAATTCATTTCACAAATATACGTGGTCTTAATTTCAATCTCAACGATGTCCATTTCCACTTGCAGTCTTCCAAACACCATGTACTTTTTCTGACTGAATCTCAGTTATCAGTTGATTCAACTACTGCTCATCTCAGATGTCCAAATTATTTGTTGTATGATTCCTTTCGCCTCAAAGGTGGTACTTGTGCATATGTCCGTTCTGATATTCCCTGTCAGAGACTTGGCAATTTGGAATCTCCTCTCTTTGATCTTCTCTGGCTTAAAATCTCTCTACCTCATTGAGAAAAATTCATCTGTTGTCTCTACCGTTCTCCCAACTCCACTAATCACTTGGAGCTCTTTGACTTCCTCTCTTTGCAACTTGACTTTCTCCAGTCCAACTTTCCTAACAGTGAGGTAATTTTCCTTGGTGATTTTAATGTTCACAACCCCAGCTGGCTTCCGTTTTCTAGTCACACCAACCCAGCAGGTCGAGATGCTGAGGCTTTTCGCAATTACTAATGACCTAGCACAGATTGTTCATTTACGTACAAGAATACCGGACAATCCTAATCATACAGCCAATACGCTTGATCTTTTTCTCACAAACAACCCTTCTAAGTACACGGTCGAAGTGAGAGCTCCTTTAGGCACTTCAGATCACAACTTGGTGATTGTCTCTTCTCCAATGGGACCTTTATCTCATGGCTATTCCCAACCTCGTGTTGTTTGGCATTACAAGAATGCAAAATGGGATGACCTGCGACACTTCTTTTCTTCTTTTCCTTGGTCGGATTACTGTTTCAAAAGTTCTGATGTCAACATTTGCTCAGATCGTGTCAGTGAAATTATTCTTGCAGGAATGGAATCCTTTATCCCACACTCCACTTTAAAATCTTGTCCTTTATCTAAACCTTTGTTTTCCAATAAATGTGATAAAGCTGTTCAAGAGAAGAATGTTGCATATCGTAATTGGCTTGTTTCTAATTCTTCAGTTTCATTTTCTGCCTACACCAAAGCTCGCAACAATTGTAAAGCAGTTATTAATCAGTCCAAACTAGAGTTTGAACAGGCTAAGAGAAGAAAACTTGCTTCTTGCCCTAATGGTAGCCGAGCATTCTGGTCTTGTTGCCAAAGCTATTGGCCACAACTTTTGCCCATCTCTGCTCCCACCTCTGTCCAAACCAGATGGTTCTGTTGTCACTTCAGCCAAGGATAAAGCTGACCTGCTAGCATCCCATGTTTCTTCCAGCTCATGTATTAATGATCTTGGTAAAACACCTCCCACCATTCCGAACACACTCCATTCAATGCCTCCTGTGGTCTTCCGTCAAAAGGATATCAGAAGGATTTTGATGAATCTCGATGCTAAGAAAGCTCCAGGTCCTGATGGTATTTCTCCACTTGTTCTCAAAACCTGTGCTCCTGAACGTACTCCTATTCTTTGCCGCCTTTTTTCACTTTCTTATTCTAAAGGTGTTTTTCCTTCTGCTTGGAAATTTGCTCATATCCAGCCAGTTCCTAAAAAGGGTGACAAATCCGTCCCATCCAATTATCGTCCCATTGCAATTACTTCTACTCTTTCTAAAGTAATGGAGAAATCAATTAACCGCCAACTCTTAAACTACCTAGAAACCTTCCGTCTCATCAACGATCACCAGTATGGATTCCGTCAGTGTCGATCCACTGGTGATAGTTGTTGGCGACTCTATTGTCAGGGAAACGGGGAACATGCTTTGTATAAAGGATAGGTGGAACAGGACCAGGGTATGTCTGCCAGGGGCAAAGGTTGATGAAGTTGTAGAGCAGATATCATCTTTTAAGGGCACAAAAGATGATATAGTTTTACACGTTGGCACTAATGATATTAAGAGTAGGAGACCAGCGGAATTACTTAACAAGTACAGGTCACTGTTGAAAAAAAGCCGTGAAGTAGGGTTGAATTTGAAAGTGTCTGCAATACTGCCCAGACACGATAGGAGGGAGTATATGATGAGAGCCTTGTCGATCAATTCGGCCCTGGAAAGATTGTGCAAAGCTCAAGGGGTAGAATTTTTTTCAGCCTGGAATGTACTTGTTAACAGGAGAGATTGCTTCTACAGGGATGGGATACACTTAGCATTAGCATTAGTAGAGGCATTTGATGCAAGAAAGCAAGCTTATGCAGCATCAGCCAAAAAAAAAAAAAAAAAAAAAAAACCCACTTCCACTTCACCCCTCTGTTCGTTCAAAATATCTGTCCAGCTGAGCCTTAAACTTATTTAGGCTATCAACCTCCACCACAAGGGATGGGAGTCAACCACCCGCTGACTAAAGGCAAATTTCCGCACGTCTATCCTACATCTGTCTTTCCTCAATTTGAATTTATGGCCTCTCAGGTGATTTATCTGAGCTAGAGGAAGAATCCCATCAGCATTGAGCATGCTTAAACCATTCAAGGGTTTATATACCTCTATCAGATCACCTCGCTGGTGCCTAGTCTCCAGACACTGTAATTTGCAAAACTTAAGCCTTTCTTCGTAAGAGCACCCCTTTGTTCCATTCACTAATCTTGTTGCCCTTCTCTGTACTTGTTCCAGCAGCTCTACATCCTTCTTGAAATGAGGCCTCCAGACCTGTATACAGTACTCTAGGTGTGGCCTGACCATTGCCTTATACAAGGGAACAATCACCTCCTTATCCCTGCTGGAAAAATTCCTGTATATCATTGACAATACTCCATGAGCTACTCTTGCAGCCCGTCTGCACTGCTCAGAGAAATTCATATCTGCCTGCACAACCACCCCCAAGTCCCTTTCATTCTCTACCACTGTCAGTGTAGTACCACAGAGTTGATACGTTGCTCTGGGGTTGCTGTTTCCCATGTGTAGTACTTTACATTTGTCAATGTTAAACTTCATTTGCCACCTCTCAGCCCATCTGCTCAACCTTTCCAGATCCTGTTGCAGCAGCATAGTGTCAGTAGTGTCCTTGACAACCCTGCCAACCTTTGTATCATCTGCAAACTTGGACATTAAGCTTGATATACCATCATCAATAACATTTATAAATACAGAAAACAATAATGGACCCAACACTGAGCCCTGAGGGACTCCACTAATAACATTAGTCCACGATCAGCAGTGTCCATTGATTACCACTCTCTGTCTTCTCCCCCTCAACCACCCCTTTATCCATAGCAGCAATTTGCCTCCAATGTCACACTGCTCCAATTTGTGTAGCAGTCTTCCATGTGCAACAGTATCAAAAGCCTTTCTAAGATCCATGTATATAATATCAAAGTTATTCCCTGCATCCAGTTCTTTTGTGACTGCATCCAGTTCTTTTGTGACTGCATCATAGTATCCAGTCAAGTTGGTCAGGCAAGACTTCCCCTTAACAAAACCATGCTGTGTCTGAGCTATAACTGAAGTCTTGTCTAAATGATCCTGCAGTGCTTCTTTAACCAGTGCCTCCATTAATTTTCCTGGAACAGAAGTTAAGCTCACAGGTCTATAATTACTTTTGTCAGCCTTTGATCCTCCTTTGTGAATTGGAGTCAAATTTGCACATTTCCAGTCTATGGGGTACCTCCCCTGAGTCCAAGGAAGCTCTCATAATTATGGCTAAGGGTTTGCTTACTTCCTTTGCTGCATCCTTTAATATAACTGGATAGATCCTATCCACCCCGGGTGCCTTTCTTGTGTTTATCTTCAACAGTTTCTCCTCCACTTTACTCCCAGTTATTTCAAGATTCTGTAGCTTACTGCTAGAGTTGAATACACCTCTGGCATTCCCCTTGCTGAATAACTCCTCATGTGTGAATGTTGATGCAAAATATTCATTTAGTTTGTTAGCTACCTGAGCAGGATCATCAACAGTTGACCCATCAATATCAAGTGGACCAATCTGATTCATCCCCTTCCTTCTAGAATTTACATAAGTAAAGAACTCTTTGCTGTTTTTCTTTGCATCCCTTGCCAAGGATTTCTCGTAATCTGCCTTCGCCTGCCTAACCTCCTTTGTAACTTGGTTGCATATCAACTTGTATCTATCATAGGCTTCTGTGTCATGTGTTAATTTGTAAGTATCCCATGCATTTTTCTTCTCTGCCATATGCCTCATTAGTTCATCTGACATCCATTTTGGCCTAAACCTTGAACAATATTTCTTAGTTGGTATGTAAAGCCTAGTAGCTTCCAAGATAAGTTCTTTGAATGCTTCCCATTTTGAATTTGCTGTTGGTAACATTATCAGTTGGTCCCACTGTATAGAATTTAAATACTGTCTCAGTCCATCGTAGTCGCCTTTACGGAAGCAATAACCCTTCCCTTTACCCCTAATGGTAGTTACCTCTTTGAGTAAATCCCACTTCAGTACACTGTGATCACTGCCACCTAGTGGTTCATTTATCTGCAGATTCTTAATGCATGAAGAATCACTGCTGATAATCAAATCAAGAGTATTCCTCCCTTTAGTTGCCTCCCGAACATGCTGATGTAGAAAACAATCATCCAATAAATCCACAAAAGCCCTGCTAGAATAAATAGAAAGGGTGCAAGAATATTTGCTGATACTATCGAGGCAGTGTTAGGTGGGTCGGAAAACTGCAAGCTTGGGGGGAGACAAAGACTAATGGATTAACAGGAGCCACTGGCAGAGGTGAAAGAGATTCTTGCACTGCTTCTATTGGAATGAGCAGAAGCCTGAAAAACAAGATGCAGGATATTTCAGAGACTGCTGGAAGTCATTGGGGTACAAGTAAACACATGGGTTGTGTTAGGGTAGCTAAGAATAGAAACAGGTGCATGTATACTTGCGTGTACACCAATGCTAGGAGTTCAGTAAATAAATTTGATGAATTTGAGGTATTGCTCAAAACATCAAAGGCAGATATTGTTTGGATATCAGAGACGTGGTGTCACACAGATATAAGGAATGCAGAACTGGAATTTGGGGAGTACAATGTGTATAGAAAGGATAGACAGGGGAGGAGGGGTTATGCTATTAGTTAAAAAACACATAAAATCCAAGGAAGTGAAGCCAGTCGACATCGATGGACAGGGCAGTGTCGAGTCAGTTTGGTGTGACATAAGCATAGGTAAATCAAAATTGAGAGTAGGAGTGTGCTATAGGCCTAATGACTCTGATGAGTATAATAAGATACTGTACAGGGAAATAGAATTGGCCAGTAAATCAGAGAGTCTTATAATGGGGGATTTTAATTTCCCAGATATTGACTGGAATTTGTGGGTTGGTCACTCACACACCAGCAAGGCTTTTGTGGATTTATTGGATGATTGTTTTCTACACCAGCGTGTTCGGGAGGCAACTAGAGGGAGTAATACTCTTGATCTGATTATCAGTAGTGATTCTTCATGCATTAGGAATCTGCAGATAAAGGAACCACTGGGTGGCAGTGATCACAGTGTGCTGAAGTGGGATTTACTCAAGGAGGTAACTACCATCAGAGGTAAAGGGAAGGGTTTTTGCTTTCGTAAAGGCGACTATGATGGTCTGAGACAGTATTTAAATTCTATACAGTGGGACCAACTGATGATGATGTTACCAACAGCAAATTCAAAATGGGAAGCATTCAAGGAATAATCTTGGAAGCTACCAGGCTTTACATACCAACTAAGAAATATTTTTCAAGGTTTAGGCCTAAATGGATGTCAGATGAACTAATGAGACATATGGCAGAGAAGAAAAATGCATGGGATGCATACAAATTAATGGGTGACATGGAAGCCTATGATAGATATAAGTTGGTCTGTAACCAAGTCACAAAGGAGATTAGGCAGGCAAAGGCAGATTATGAGAAATTTTGGCAAAGGATGCAAACAAAAACAGAAAAGAGTTCTTTACCTATTTAAACTCAAGAAGGAAAGGGATGAATCAGATTGGTCCACTGGATGTTGATGGTTCAACAGTTGAGGATCCAGCTCAGGTGGCTAACAATCTAAACGAGTATTTTGCATCTACATTCACGCATGAGGAGTTATTCAGGAAGGGGAATGTCATAGGTGAAGTAAACATTGGCAGTGAGCTAGATGATTTTCTAATAACTGAGAGTAAAGTGGAGGAGAAGTTGTTGAGGATAAACATAAAAAAGGCACCCGGGGTGGATGGGATCTATCCAGTTATATTAAAGGAGGCAGCAAAGGAAGTAAGCAAACCCCTAGCCATAATTATGAGAGCTTCTTTGGACTCAGGGGAGGTACCCATAGACTGGAGATGTGCAAATGTAACCCCAATTCACAAAGGAGGATCAAAGGCTGACACAAGTAATTATAGACCTGTTAGTTTAACTTCGGTTCCAGGAAAATTAATGGAGGCACTGGTTAAAGAAGCACTGCAGGATCATCTGGACAAGAATTCAGTTATAGCTCAGACACAGCATGGATTTGTTAAGGGCAGGTCTTGTCTGACCAATTTGATTGGATATTATGATGTAGTCACAAAAGAACTGGATGCAGGGAATAACTTTGATATTATATATTTGGATCTTAGAAAGGCTTTTGATACTGTTGCTCATGGAAGACTGCTGCACAAATTGGTGGCATTGGAGGCAAATTGCTGCTATGGATAAAGGGATGGTTGAGTGGCAGAAGACAGAGAGTGGTAATCAATGGACACTGCTGAACGTGGACTAATGTTATTAGTGGAGTTCCTCAGGGTTCAGTGTTGGGTCCATTGTTGTTTTCTGTATTTATAAATGATATTGATGGTGTATCAGGCTTAATGTCCAAGTTTGCAGACGATACAAAGATTGGCAGGGTTGTTAAGGACACTACTGACACTATGCTGCTGCAACAGGATCTGGAAAGGTTGAGCAGATGGGCTGAGAGGTGGCAAATGAAGTTTAACATTGACAGATGTAAAGTACTACATATGGGAAACAGTAACCCCAGATCAACGTATCAACTCTGTGGTACTACGCTGACAGTGGTAGAGAATGAAAAGGACCTGGGGGTAATTGTGCAGGCAGATATGAAGTTCTCTGAGCAGTGTAGACGAGCTGCAAGAGTAGCTCATGGTGTCTTGTCAATGATATACAGGAATTTTTCTAGCAGGGACAGGGATGTGATTATTCCCTTGTATTATAAGGCATTGGTCAGGCCACACCTTGAGTACTGTATACAGGTCTGGAGGCCTCATTTCAAGAAGGATGTAGAGCTGCTGGAACGAGTACAGAGAAGGGCAACAAGATTAGTGAATGGAACAAAGGGTTGCTCTTACGAAGAAAGGCTTAAGTTTTGCAAATTACAGAGCCTGGAGACTAGGCATCGGCGAGGTGATCTGGTAGAGGTGTATAAGGCTTTGAATGGCTTGAGCATGCTCAATGCTGATGGGATTCTTCCTCTTGCTCAGAATAATCACCTGAGAGGGCATAAATTCAAATTGAGGAAGGACGGATGTCGGATAGATGTGCGGAAATTTGCCTTTAGCCAGCGGGCAGTTGGTTTGTGGAATAGACTCCCATCGCTTGTTGTTGAAGTTGATAGCCTAAACAAATTTAAGGCTCAGCTGGACAGGTATTTCAAACGAACGGAGGGGTGAAATGGGAGTAGTGGTTGTTTTTTTTTTTTTTTTTTGGCTGATGCTGAATAAGCTTGCTTTCTTGCATCAAATGCTAATGCTAAATGCTAATGATATTCTGGCTTATGTTACCCATTAATGGACTAATTCAATGGAAAAGTTCGGTGAAACACAAGTAGTTGCTCTTGACATCTCAAAGGCTTTTGATCGTGTTTGGCATAAAGGTCTTCTAAACAGTCTTCCATCTTATGGTTTGCCAACTGTTTTTAGTAATTGGTTATCCAGTTTTCTCTCTGATCGCTCACTGGGGGTGATGGTTGATGGATCTCTGTCTTCTAACTTCTCCACTAATGCCGGTGTCCCCCAAGGTTCAGTTCTGTCACCCCACTCTTTTGCTCATGTATATCAATGACCTTCCATTGACTGGAAATCCTGTCCATAGTTTTGCTGATGATAGCACATTGCATTCAACTTTCCAATTTGAGAAACCTTGTCCTGCTCAATCAGCTTCAACTTCTCGAAAATCTGCTACCAATTCCTTAAATGCCGATCTTCAGGTAATTCTCCAGTGGGGCAAAGACAACTTAGTTGATTTCAACCCTTCTGAAACTCAGTCTTGTCTTATATCTCGCAAAAAGGATTCTTCTGCTCCTATGCTTATCTTTAGTGACACTGATTTCTGGACAAAATGATATATCTCTTTTGGGGATTACCCTTACTTCTAATCTCTGTTGGCACAAGCACATTACAAATATTGCTTCCTCTTACTTTTCTTTTCTTTTACTTTACTTTACTTTGCATTACTTTTCTTCCAAACAGCTGCTCACTCTGTATAAATCGCAAATCCGCCCTGCCATGGAATATTGTTCCCACATCTGGGGTGGTGCCCACAAAACCTCTCTCAGGCTTCTTGATTCCATTCAGAAGAGGGCAGTTAGGTTAATTAATGATTTATCTCTAACAGAGTCTCTCCACTCGCTGTCTCATAGATGCACTGTTTCTGCTGCATGCCTCTTCTACAGATACTTCCATGGGCACTGTTCTTCTGAATTAGCTTCTATAATTCCCGCTCTCTCTTTCAAAACAGTCCAAACACGTGCCGCGACCAGCCAACATCCATTTACTGTCCCACTTCAAACCTACAGAACCAACTTTTCATCTTCCTCATTTATTCATTCAACTGCCGTTTTCTGGAACAACCTTCCTTCATACGTATTTCCTGAAAATTACAATCTACAGAAGTTCAAGTCCAATATCAACAAATATCTTCTTTTGTCTTCTCAATTTCCAACCCAAGCACGGTACTAAGTACTATAGGTTCTAATACCTCTCGTGTTTGGGGTTCACATAAAAAAAAAAAAAAAAAAAAAAATTCTTCATTATCTTCTTGTAGTTCAGGATTTTCATTAGCCTGTCAACCTTAGGCCAAAGTTTTCTCCAAGATTTAGTAAATATTGAACTTGAAATTTCTTTCCCTGGTAATAGTGCGAGGAGTGGTGTGAAAGTAATGCCTCCTTTTTTTTTCCTCAGAAAATTTAATTCCTATATTTAATTTATTTTACGTCAATTAATCCTCAATCATTAATAAACACCCTTATTTTTCCACAAAGTCACCATCATTTTCTATGCACTTCTGCCACTGAGTCAGACACTGTATTTCAATCCTGTAAAAGTCCTTATTCTTGCTCAGGAGGGCTTCACGAAAGCTGTGCTTCAACTGGTTGTTATCTGCAAAATGGGTTTCACTGAGTGCATCCTTCAGCGGGCTGAAGAGGTGATAGTTGGGAGGGGGTGAAGAAGAACAGTGCACCCCAGTTTTGCAGTGGTCTCCATTGTGTGCAGACTGGTGTGGGGGTTGTGCGTGCGTTCTCATGCAGAAGAAGAACCTTATTAAGGTTTTTGTCTGGTTGAACTTTACTGATGCGGGCTTTCAACTTTTTCAATGTTTCCACATATCGATTTTTTTTTTTTTTTTTTTTTTATAAAAACCCCAAACACGAAAGGTATCAAAACCTATAGTACTTGTACCGTGCATGGGCTGAAGGGAAGTATGGGGGGAAGGGGGATGCCGGAAACTTTGCTCTAGAGACTAAACATGGGTTTCACCACTTCAAGCTTCCAATAAGCAAAGTGGTGGTATTTGAGTGGATTGTGGTGTTATTCTCCAAGAAGTCCACAAGCAAGACCCTATCTTTGTCCCAAAACACTGTCGCCATGACTCTACCGGCATTAGGCCATCTTTTGAACTTCTTGTGTGGTGAATTTTTATTGTGTTCCATAGACTGTCTCTTCGTTTCAGGGTCAATGGTGGACGCATATGGATTTTGATAGACTTCACTTCTTCCTTGGTAAGAAATTCAATCACCATTCTTTGCTTGATACGTATATCTGTGACCTCCACCGTTTTGAACTATCCATATGGTGAAATTAGAGACTTAGTGACCACTCAGTGACATGCGAAATGATTTACAGTGCCACATTTGTAATCAAAAAATTAGGAAGCATTACTTTCATACCGGTCCTTGTATATTATACATCACCTCTAGCCATTTCACACCTAATGGATAAGTGCAGTGTCTCACCTCCCAAAATGTCTCTGATATTGAATATCTAGAACCCCTTGATCTATGGGCTAGATCAAGGATGTTATATTTTCAGTGGTAAAAGCATGGCCTTTGCATCACCTTTTTCATGTTCTTCACAATTGGGATGTGAAGGAGCATTATCAAGAAAGCGAATAGACTTTTCAGGTAAATTTATTTTCTTCAAATGTTTCTTTACAGAAAGTACAAATTCTTGAAAAAGACATTATTTGAATAATGCAAAGTCCATCCATGTTGATTTTAGTGAGTGGTAGCAAACTAGTAAAGATGAACAATTTATATTTGAAAAGCTCTATGATAAGATGATTTACAAACAGCAAAAAATGCTGTGGTTTGTGAGTTCCAGTTAAGCAGCTGATGGTGGGTATCGTGGTTTGATTCTCCTCTGAATTTTTTATTTCTTGATACTGCAGGTTCCGCTTTTTTTTTTTGCCATCATTTTGTAGTAGGTATCTTATAATTTAGACCATTCACTAGTCATTTTGACTGTTGGTATTTGTAGTGAGCAGACATGTTTTCATAGTGCAGAGTGCCATATTGATTAGAGGATTAGATTAGGATTAAGGAGGTTAGATAATTGCTTTTAAATAATTAATTTGATATATTGTAAAGTTTGTTTTGATATGTTTTTTTCCTGTAATAGTTTGTAAATTTTAATATTTATAATATTATAAATACAATTTTTTAAAAGTTCCTTTCTGTGATATTTAGTAAATTTTAACAATGGTTGTAACAAGATCCACCTTGAACACTTTGTCAGAGGGTATCATGACTCATACAGATATAGCTGATGGCAGTTTCTTGATGAATCATGATTACATTTGTTTTCAGAACCTGTGGCATGTATTCCAAGGTCGACCTAGTGGATAATCATAGCTTACATGATGATTCTTTTCTTTGTCACCATTATATGGAGTGTACTGATCTAAAGTTAAAATTTGGTGCATTGCTAGAAGAATTTGAGTCAATAAAAAAACAGGTGTTTGCCCTAGAGAATAATGTAACTGGGAGCTTGTCGGGAACTCAAGACTAGTAAGCATAATTAATATTTTGCATCGACATTCACACATGAGGAGTTATTCAGCGAGGGGAATGCCAGAGGTGTATTCAACTCTGGCAGTAAGCTAGAGAATCTTGTAATAACTGAGAGTAAAGTGGAAGAGAAATTGTTGAAGATAAAGACAAGAAAGGCACCTGGGATGGATGGGATCTATCCAGTTATATTAAAGCAGGCAGCAAAGTAAGCAAATCCTTAGCCGTAATTATGAGAGCTTCCTTGGACTCAGGGGAGGTACCCACAGACTGGAGATGTGCAAATGTGACCCCAATTCACAAAGGAGGATCAAAGGCTGACACAAGTAATTATAGACCTGTGAGTTTAACTTCTGTTCCAGGAAAATTAATGGAGGCACTAGTTAAAGAAGCACTGCAGGATCATCTAGACAAGACTTCAGTTATAGCTCAGGCTGAGCATGGTTTTGTTAAGGGGAAGTCTTGCCTGACCAATTTGATTGGATACTATGATGCAGTCACAAAAGAACTGGATGCAGGGAATAACTTTGATATTATATACTTGGATCTTAGAAAGGCTTTTGATACTGTTGCACATGGAAGACTGCTGCACAAATTGAAGCAGTGTGGCATTGGAGGCAAATTGCTGCTATGGATAAAGGAGTGGTTGAGGGGGAGAAGATAGAGAGTGGTAATCAATGGACACTGCTCACCGTGGACTAATGTTATTGGTGGAATCCCTCAGGGTTCAACGTTAGGTCCACTGTTGTTTTCTGTATTTATAAATGAT
Organism: Mastigoproctus giganteus; assembly: GCF_048544385.1. Taxonomy (NCBI): domain Eukaryota; kingdom Metazoa; phylum Arthropoda; class Arachnida; order Uropygi; family Thelyphonidae; genus Mastigoproctus; species Mastigoproctus giganteus. The sequence goes on along the minus strand of NC_143587.1, from coordinate 7,677,433 downwards.
ACTGATGATGGTATATCAAGCTTAATGTCCAAGTTTGCAGACGATACGAAGGTTGGCAGGGTTGTTAAGGACACTACTGACAGTATACTGCTGCAACCGGATCTGGAAAGGTTGAACAGATGGGCTAAGAGGTGGCAAATGAAGTTTAACCTTGACAAATGTAAACTACAACATGCGGGAAACAGTAACCCCTGAGTAACATATCAACTCTGTGATACTACACTGACAGTGGTAGAGAATGAAAAGGACCTGGGCGTAATTGTGCAGGCAGATATGAAGTTTTCTGAGCAGTGCAGATGAGCTGAAAGAGTAGCTCATGGTGTCTTGTTAATTGCCTTATAAAAGGCAATGGTCAAGCCACGCCTTGAGTACTGTATACGTGTCTGGAGGCCTCATTTCAAGAAAGATGTAGAGCTGCTGGAACGAGTACAGATTGGGCCTGAGCCTTGATTGAGATTGAGCCTTGTACAGTGCGGATTGAACCTGAGCGGATTAATATCGGAGATCTATCTCTCAACAATTGAACATATACATTTGACGTCTTTTCAACCCCATATCACGTACTATGGGAGGTATTCAGACAATGTTCTAATTATTAGTGATAGTAGTACTATCCAAGACATTTTACATTCGTTTAATAATATTTATTCTAGACTCAAATTAAATTGGAAAGGGAGAGTATGGATACAAAGTCATTAAATTTTCTAAATTTCATGCTTACTCGGAACTCGAATAAAATTCAATTTAACATCTATCGAAAACCTACAAACACTAGTATGCTTCTACATTATAACAGCTATCACCTGTTCACCTACAAAATATCGATTATCTTTAATCAATTTCTAAATGCTTATAAATATTCAACGACGGAATCTGCTTTGAGTTGAGAAATACAAATATTAACCAGTAGATTCTTAAAGAGGGGTTATCCCCTTGCCACAATAAACCAAATTAGGGTACAAGCTAAGGATAGGATACAAAATGCTACACCAACCAACAATAGTAATATCAAAAAATACTTTATTTCTGTCCCATGTGTTGAACAGTGGCACAAACAGCTTAACAGATTCTTTAAAGATACTGAATTTAAAATTGTGGCCAGGCCAATACGGAAATTACACACTATACTGAACAATTGCTCAGTCCTTTCCTCGTTTGTCAAATTAATAACCACACAAATTAATAACCTGTATACATTTCTTGTGGTGATTGCAACTCGTCTTACCAAGGTTCGACGCGTTTTCCTCTGAATATTTGTGTTAAGAAACGTGCAGCCTCAGTTCATGATTAACCAATTAACCAGTTAACAATTAACTGGCTAAAGGCAAATTTCCGCACATCTATTCTATCTGTCTTTTCTTAATTGGAATTTATGCCCCCTTAGGTTCGTAATCTGAACAAGTGGAAGGATCCCATCAGAATTCAGCGTGCTCAACCCATTCAAGGCCTTATATACCTCAATCAGATCACTGCGCAGGTGCCTAGTCTCCAGCCACTACAATTTGCAGAACTTATGCCTCTCTTGGTAAGAGGATCCCTTCATTCCCCTCACCAATCTTGTTGCCCTTCTCTGTACACACTCAAGTAAATCTACATCCTTCCTAAAATGAGGCCTCCAGACCAGTATGCTGTGTTCCTGCTCCTTGGTTAATGATTGGTGCTTTGATTAATTTTTATGGTTTTTTTTGTTTCAGTTTCATTTATTTTCATTCATTTTATATCACTGAACATTGAAAGGGGGGGGGTGTACGAGAAAATATTTTTTTTTTTTTTGGATAACAAGACCATTTTATTGGAGAAATCATTTAATATAGTTGGAGATTAATAATCTTAATAGAAATCATTTGTCCTTATTATCCAGTACAGTATCAGAATAAAGACTAATATTATGAAGTATTCTACTTTTTGTTGATTTCTTCCTTTTTATTCCCTTACCCATAAAAGAGCTAAATTTCTTTTTTTTTTTTTTTTTTGTGTTTGCAATAGGGTTTCACAATACAAAAAGTATAATGTGGTTCTGCTTATCTCAAAAACAAAACATAAAACAAATAAAGATGAATAAAGATGATTATGTGAAATTAAGCAATGATTGTTAATTCTTTTATTTAAACTTTTGTTGTTTAGGAGTCTTGCAAGGAAAAAAAGCAAGAATTAAAAATACAACGATTAAAAAGTTATCTTAGAGAAGCAGGCATTCGAGTAAGTTGTTATAACAAACTATGGGAAAATTGCAAGTCTTTTAAGAGTAAAATTGGAAAATTGCTTGATCTTCTTGCTGATGCAGGTTTAAAAGGTAAGTAACTTATCCTTCTTGTTTATCTAATATATGGTGATTAATAGTCCCTCAAGCAACAGTCATGTGTGGCACCTGTAGAAACATGATGTACAATAATAAGATTCAATATATTGAGGAGCCAGTTTATTAGGTACACAGACCTAATAGTGAGCAGCATCTCCTTTAGCACTTAAGCACTTTTACTACTCTTTTGTTTTTCTTTTTTCTTTTTTTTTTCCCTTCTTTCTTTTAGCATTTTTTTTTTGGAATGGACTCAAAATGCTCCAGAAATAAAGTGGTCCACACACACTTTATTGCATTTGTGTCATACTGCAAGGTATCGATCACTAGATTTAAACTCAAACAGGAGTCCAGTAAAATATGAAGCCACCCCTTTAAATAGATCTTCTTTTTTGCATACTTTATTGACCTGTTGAACTGTTAACTTTTTGACAACCTTAATAGGTATTTTGCATCTACATTCACTTGTGAGGAATTTTTCTGGGATAAGGAAGCCAAGAGTAAATCAAATTCTAACAGAGAGCTGAATAATTTGTTATAACAGAGGAAAACTGAAGAGAAATTGTTGAAGCTAAGAGTAAATAGTCACCTGGGGTGGATGGATCTATTCATTTATAGAGCAGCAGTGCGTAGCACACGCTTCTTGATTAGACCGGGGTTCGAGCACGTCACCACCAAATACGAAGGATGCGGAAAGGTCAGGGAATGACCACCACATAACCCGGAGCAATATGGCCCTAGTTGCTAATGCTCCTAAAAACCAAATAACAAACAAACATTCATTTATATTAAGAGAGAGGTAAACAAGCCTTTAGGGTATAATTATGAGAGGATCCTTGAAATCAGAGGAGAACCATATGAACTGCAGATGTACGAATCACAAAGGAGGAACAAAGGTAAGGGTGAAGTGAGTAATTACAGACTGTGAGCTTGACTTCTGTTTTAGAGAAAATAATGGAGTCACTGATTAAAGCAGTAATGTGGGACCATCTAGACAGGAATTTAGTTATATCACAGTCAGCATTGGATTTAAGAGGCAGTCTTGTATCAGCAATATGATTAATAATGTGATGCCATAACAAAGCATCTAGCAACTAGATGCAAAAAAATTATTTTGGCATAATGTAGCTTTCAGAAAAACTTAATACTGTTCCACATAATATACCACTGTAAAATTGGAAAAGTGTAGCATTAGTAATAGTAGTAACGGCAAAAGAAAAGAAAAAGGCATAAGAAAGTAAGCTTATATAGAATCAGCCAAAAAAAAAAAAAAAAAAAAAAAAAAAAAACCCTATAAAGTTCACCCATCCATATATTCCAAGAATTTGTCTAGTTCTTCCTTGAATTTATTTGACCAATCAATTTCCACAATAACAGATGGAAGCCTGTTGTTCCAACAATCAACCACCCACTGGGCTGAAGGAAAACTTCCGCACATCTATCTTAGCCATAATTATGAGGTAATCCTTGAATTCAGGGGAGATCCCTATAGACTGCAGATGTGCAAATGTATCCCCAATTCATAAAGGTGTGTTAGCTTAACAGGGAAAATAATGGAATTACTGGTTAAGGAAGTAATGCAGGACCATCTGGACTGGCATGCAGTTTTACTGTAATCACAACAGGGATTTAAAGAGCAGTCTTATCTAACCAATCTGATAAAAGTGTAAAGTGTATTTGTGTCTAGCGGCACCAGGGGTTCCCCACATTTCTGCATTGCTTTCATTGTGGGCACAGTAACAGTTCACTGCAAAGGCCAGAGATTTAAAAGTGTATGGATTTTGTAAGTGTAGTGTTGTGTATTGTTGTTCTGGGCATTTAGCCACTAGGCCCCTGCTGGAGCCCAACATTACTCACACTTAGCCTTGTGGAGGCAGACCAGTACCCAGTAGTTGATATTTTACTCTGGCAGGCTCTGCCACCTAGTTTCCTGAGATTTCAGTGGCTAGGGCCTTTAAAAAAAAAATTGTGGGGAATAATTGCTGAAAAGGTTTAAGCCGAAAGGGTTTTGCATGCTCGGTAATTTGGACATTGTGTGGGACCTGTGTTGGTGTATAGACAGAGTTGGGGGGGGGGGGACCAAAATCGAACAGCTGGAACCAAAGTCATGAATGATGTAACATTATGCTCATGCTCGCTACTTAACTTGTCAATGATGGAAATGATGTCAGATTAAGTTATTTCCATCATTGATACTTCTTTCATCCCCCTAGAATTCACCGTTCTGCATGATTTTGCGACACGGAAATGATGTGTCGCAACAAATTGGTTTTACTTCAGTCTGAAATTTAGTAGGTGCCGCCAAAGATGTTTTCACAAAAAAAAAAAAAAAAGGGTAAATTTTAACACTTGGGGGACCTCATTATTACAAAATTTGAAAATTTAGGTTGTCCCATGAACTTTGTATTAATAAGATTCGACTGTATATACTACACTATAAAATTGCAACATACTGTATTATAAAATCGAACAGCTAGAACCAAAGTCATGAACGATGTAACATATTATGCTCACGCTCGCTACTTGTCAATGATGGAAATGTCAGATTAAGTTATTTCCATCATTGATACTTCTTTCATCCCCCTAGAATTCACCGTTCTGCATGATTTTGCGACACGGAAATGATGTGTCGCAACAAATTGGCTTTACTTCAGTCTGAAATTTAGTAAGTGCCGCCAAAGATGTTTTCACAAAAAAAAAAAAGTAAATTTTAACACTTGGGGGACCTCATTATTACAAAATTTGAAAATTTAGGTTGTCCCATGAACTTTGTATTAATAAGATTCGACTGTATATACTACACTATAAAATTGCAACATATTGTGTTATAAAATCACTTTTGTGTTGTTATAAATTTTTAGTTTTCAGACTTAATAAAAACACTTCTAATATATAATTATACTCCTATAAAAAAAAAAAGATAAAATCCAATAATTTTTAAGTGATAAAAAGTCTACTTAGCAGCTTTCAAAAATGGCTCTTGCTTAGTAGCTAGCAAGTGTGCCATTTTCTTCTCAGTGACTAAGATAAACAATGCACTTCACATAAAGTTGCTGAACCTGTATTGAAGCATTGAGATTTTGGAAAAATGGTAAAAAGAAGGTAATTTCCATGATTTGGTGGGAGCCTACAAACTACTGTGGTGACTCTTACATTTATTAGTTAGTGTAGAGGAATACAATGCAAAGAGTAAGAAGGGCATTGTGTATCCTAATATTCCATCTGCCATTAGACCAGTCCCACATGGAGATAACCTGCTGATTCCATGCCCTCTGCTTCTGAAGAACTGAAGTTTACATGCCTGGAGACATTGACGCCACCCCTCAACTTAAGTCAAAAAATCTTCTAAGCACATGGGAACTTTTCCCATGGTACAGAGAATGAGAACTAGTCTCCCTTTCTGAGGATGATTTTATGGTTTTCTGCAATGATATAAATTTCTTAATGAACTATTTAGGAATTAGTTACAATCCTACACAGTGGAGACTTTTTATTGCTCATCAAAGAGGAGTCTCAAAAGTGTGTTGCTCCACAATGGAAATAAATATTGGTCAATTCACTGTGCATTTGACAAAGAAAACTTGACAAAGATTAAGTATGAAGAACATGGTTGGTTTGTCTGTGATGACTTTAAAATGATAGGCATATTACTTGGACAGCAATCTGGCTACACAAAATTGCCTTAATTTTTGTGTCAGTGGGACAATCAGACAAGGAGTAAACACTGGGATGTCAAGGTCTGGCCAAAGAGGGGCCAAACAGGTTTGTGCCCGGAACAAAGAACATAGTTCATAAACCACCAGACCCCAAACTTCCTGAAACAGTTTGTGAAAGCTTTACCACAGGAAGGTCCTTGCTTCAACTACCTTTGTACTAAATTCCCATCGATCATCCAAGAGAAGCTAAAAAACAGGTTGTTTTGTTAGACCTCAAATTAGCAAACTGATGAGGGATTGAGATTTTGAGGGAACTATGAATAAAAGAGAAAAACAGGCATGGATTAGCCTCAGGTCTGTTGCTGAGAACTTCTTAGGGAACGAGGATCCAGACTACAAGAATATAGTTGAAAATATGTTGACAAACTTCAAGAAGCTGGACTGCAACATGAGTGTCGAGGCACATTTTTTGTACCCCCACTTTGACTACTTCCCAGAAAATCTAGGAAGTGTTAGTGAACAGGGTGTTAGGTTTCACCAGGACATTAAAAACATGGAGATGCGGTACTAGAGGAGGTGGAATGTCAACATGATGGCTGACTGTTGCTGGATGCTAGTGGTAAAGAGGGACTGTAAAGTAGAAGGATCTGCAAAAAAATCAAAGAAACAAAAATTTCACCCATTGTAGATCAATTTTTAAAATGAGAGGTGAGTGTTTAGTGAACTTTTTGCCATACTGTATAGTGTTTTCAATATGCATTTAAATATAAAAGTCTGATAAACATAGCATTTTGCTATAATTTCAGTGTACAAATTCTGCAAAAATTAATAAAAATTTATGAAAAATCAAATTTTATTTCTTTATTTTTGAAGAAACCTGGCGCGATGTGTCATTAAGTGTGACACTTAATGAAACTTAGCAAAAGAATAAGGGAAAAAAATAGTTGGTGGAGTAGAATAGAGTAGAAATTGATCTCCACAAAGGTGAAAAGATAGTGTTGTAGTAAGAATAATTTCTCCTTAATTGTCAGATTATTCTAATAGTATCATAGAAATAAAAGTAAGAATTTAACAAAGTTGAAAGTAAGAGATAAGTCCTTTTGTAGTTTGGGTAAGTCCTTTTTGCAGGAGGTACCTTGAACTTGGAATTATATTTGAAAGTGTCTACAATCCTGTGCAGACATGATAGGAAGGAATATATGAGATCTTTGTTAGTCAGTTTGGCCCTGGAGGAACTGCTCAAGACTCGTGGGAAAAATTTTTCTTAGCTTGGTCTGTGCTTATTAACAGGAGAGACTGTTTTTACAGGGATGGGATACACTTAAATAGAAGTGGGGGAGAATATTCTCGGAGGCATTGTTATATAGCTCAGAAAACTGATAGCTCCGGGGGGGGGGGGGGGGATCACAGACTAATAGATTACCTAGGGCTGCAGGCAAAGGTAAAAGTGATTCTTGCACTGCTTCTACTAGACTGTGTAGGAGCCTGAAAAGCAAGGTGGCAGGGATTTCAAGCCCTGTTATGGATCATCATGTGAACAAGTAAATAAATGGGCATTGTTAGGATAACTAAGGGTAAGAACAGGTGCATGCATATTTGCATTCATACTAATGCTAGGAGCATATATAAATTTTATATATTTAAAGAATTGATTTAAGTCCTCAAATGCAGGCATAGTGTCACTCAGACATAAGGCATGCAGAATTTGAATATGGGGAGTACAGTGTGTACAGAAAGGACAGGAGGGAGGGTCATGGAATTTTCTCTTATTTAAGAAGCATATTAAATCTAAGGCAGTGCATCCATTCGACATGGGTGGCTAGTGTGGTGTTCAGTTAGTTCAGTGTGACATAAGCACTGGTAAAACAAAAATGAGAGTGGGAGGGTGTTATAGGCCTAATTACTGTGATGAGTATAACAAATAACTATACAGAGAAATAGTGTGGGCCAATAAATCAGAATGTGTTATAATGAGGGATTTTAACTTTCCAAATATTTACTGGATCTTGTTGGGTCAGTCACTCACACACTAGCAAGATTTCTGTGGATTTATTGGATGACTGTTTTTTACAGCAGCATGTTAGAGAGGCAACAAGAGGAAGCGGTACTCTTGATCTGGTTATCAGCAGCGGTTCTTCATGCATTAGAAATTTGCAAGTAAAAGACCCACTGGATGGCAGTGAGCACAGTGTACTGATGTGAATTCACTTAAAGATGTAACTACTATCAAGGGTAAAGGGCAGGGCTTATGCTTTCATAAGGGTGACTACGATGGTCTCAGTTTTTAAATTCTATACAGTAGGGACCAAATGATGATGTTACCAGCTGTAAATTCTAAATGGGAAAATTCAAAGAAATAATCGGAGAAGCTATATATCTTTTCATACCAGCTAAGAAATACTGTTTAAGGCCTGAATGGATGTGAGATGAAGTGATGAGGCTTGTGACAGAGAATAAAAATGCATAGGATGCATATAAATTATTAGCAGTAATCTTAGATTAACGTTTCAACTGTGTAGTACACCCAATCCAGTACCACACTCATAATAGAAAATGAAGCAGTGCAGATAGGATGCTTGGACTGCTCATGGGGTTTTGACATTCTGATATCGAGGAACTTTTCTAGCATTACTTTGATATACAGGATAAGGCAGTGATTATCCCATTGTACAAGACAGTGGCTATGCCACATCTTGAGTTCTGCATACAGGTCCAGAAGCCTCATATTAGGAAGGATGTAGATCTGTTTGTTTGTTTGTTTGTTATTTGGTTTTTAGGAGCATTAGCAACTAAGGCCATATTGCTCCGGGGATATGCGGTGGTCATTCTCTGACCTTTCCGCATCCTCCATATTCGGTGGTCATGGGCTCGAACCCCGGTCAAATCAAGAAGCGTGTGCTACACACTGCTGCTCCTGCCCACCTGGCTGCTGGAATGGGTAATGAGAAGAGAAGGTCAATAAGATGAAAGGTGAAAGGAACAAAAGGGTGGTCTTTCCAAGAAAGGCTTCATTTCTGCAAATTGAGATGTCTGGATTACTAGGTACCTTGACGAGATCTGGTTGAGGTGTTTAATGCCTTGAATGGATTGATTAAGCTTACTGTGATGGCATTCCTCTTCTTGCTCAGGCTACATACACACAAGGGGGCATAAATTCAAATTGCAGAAGTTTGGTTGCGGGATAGATGTGTGAAAATTATTGTTGTGGAAGTGGATAGTTTGAATAAATTCAAGGAAGACTAGATGTGTGAAAATTATTGTTGTGGAAGTGGATAGTTTGAATAAATTCAAGGAAGACCTGGACAAATTGTTGGAGGGATGGATAGGTGAAGTGGATTTTTTTGGCTGATACTTTATAAGCTTACATTCTTGCATCATTTGCCAATACTAATACTAATTTATTTTGAAAGTTGCCATTAAGGTTAAAAAAAAAAAAAAAAACTTAGTCAGTACCGCTGTCTTTTAGATCATTAGGAATTAATTTCATATAGCCCATCTTTAGTAATCAATTGATGTATTCAAATCCATAGCTATAAACTGTTCCACAATTCAGTAGTGACATGTGAAATGCTTACATTTATTGGAATTTCAATAAATGGCATATCAGGAACACAAAAATTCCTTTTTGAACCAGCATTCTCTTAGCCCACATTTTATGATGATTGTCATAAATAAATCCAGGATACTATGTTCCCTGTCTAGCCTTTCAGCAAACCCCTCCATTTTTAATTGTGATTAAAATGTATAATAATTTATATTATATATTATATAAGATTTATATAATGTATCATAATTATAATGTGAATATGGATAAGTAGTGGTCAATGAATGTACATATAAAAATTGCTAAGGAACATGTAAATTTTCATATCAGTAAACTGTGTTTTTTGTGCTGTTGTTAATCACTCCTGTTGTATATGAAGCCATACACTATTTATGAAAAATATAATTTTTCACTTAGTTTTTTTTTTTTTTTTTTCTTTTTTAATAGCACACAACACAATTTATTTAAAAAAACAAACTTGTAATTGAATTTTCCAATTAGGTAAGCCCACCTTAGAGAAGTGCAGAAAATTAAGGGTGAAAAGAGAAACAAAGCAGGAACTACAGGAGCTGGATGTGTCAAATATCATTACGTGTCAAGGTAATTACATGTTAAAGTCCTATACAATATTTAAATTTGTACTATTCCAGATTTTTGTATTGACAAAAAAATTAAGCTTGAAAGTTTCAATATTAATCATCTGGTGGACATGTTTGTGAAAATCATACACCAAAAACAGAAAAATTTTGACATTTAAATATCTTAGAATTACTTCTTCTGTATAGCACCATGTTTGTACATGGCCACTTGTGTGTTAATTTTCAGTAGAGTTCGGTTTCTTTCAGTTTTCAGATTTCACCCATATCATTAACCCCAAGATTTACTTTAGAGTAATAATAGTAATAGTAGTAGTAATAGAAGCATGTGATACAAGAAAGAAAGCATATGAGCTTATGTAGCATCAGCCATTATTTCACCAAAATTGTGTATTTGCAGAAATAATGGGACATCATACATACATACATACGTGTTTCAACAGTACATACATACATACATACATACTTGTATTCTGCTGAGGGGTGGGGGGGTCTTCATGGGACAAGCAATATGTGGCCTGTGTTAGGATTACTAAAAGCAAAAAGAGGTGCTAGGAGTGTAGTAAACAAATTTAATGAATTTGAAGGACATAAAGGGTGCAGAATTTGAATATGGTGAATACAATGTGTACAGGAATGATGGTGGGGGAGCAATGGTCTTAGTTAAGCAGCACATAGAATTTAAGACAGTGCACCCAGATGACATGGTTGGCTAGTGCAATGTTGAGTTGGTTTTGGTGTTATAGGCCAAATGACTGCCAGATAAATCCGAATGTCATACAATGTGAGACTTTATCTTTCTGGATATTGACTGGAACTTGTGGGTTAGTCACTCACACAGTACCAAATATTTTCTAATTCATTGCATGACTGTTTTCTACAGCAGTACGTTAGAGAGGCATCCAGAAAAAGCAATAATGTTAATCTGATTATTACACATTCACTCTTCATGCATTAAAAATTTCCAGATAAAGGAACCATTAAGTGACAGTGATCATAATATATTGATGTGGAATCTACTTAAAGATATTACCACTGTCAAGGATAAAGAGAAGGAATTTTGTTTTTGTAAAGGTGCCTTAAGTGATCTTAGACCGTTTTTAAATTCCTTTCAGTGGAACCAACTGATGATACCAGCTGAAAATTCTAAATGGGAGGTATTCAGGAAAGTAATCATAGAAGCTTTTTATACCAACAGAGAGATATTGTTCAAGGTGTTGTTGTTGTTGTTAGGTTAAAGGTGTTGTTGTTGTATAGCAACTGTGGCTATAATGCACTGATTTTTGACTAGTACATCTTTGTTGTTGATGCTGATTCTGATAAAAATTCAGACAAGGTGATATTTATCAATCAATTTTAGGAAAACAAAAATGTCATCCATATGTTAGTACACTGGACTGAACCTATTGGTAACTCTCTAGGAAGCTTCCGGATCAGCTAGTGTATAATCTTGCTACCTCTACTCTGCCAGATAGTGACTGGAGGGAGCCCGAGTAGTGTGTATGCGGGAAGCATTGTCGAGGCCACGTTATGTCAAGGATCTGGGTATATTCTTACCACATGTACGCCATATCCAAAAATTTCATTACTTCATACAGCATGTCCCACCTACTTTTTCATACTATTGAATATACCATGAATTGTCAAACTAATAGAGCAAGCTTATCTGCGAAAAGATCTAAACCTTCCAAGGACTTCCTAATTCATTTCACAAATATACATGGTCTCAATTCTAATCTCAACGATGTCCATTTCCACTTGCAGTCTGCCAAAACCCATGTACTTTTTCTGACAGAATCTCAGTTATCGGTTGATTCATCTACTGCTCATCTCAGATGCCCAAATTATTTTCTGTATGATTCCTTTCGCCTCAAAGGTGGTACTTGTGCATATGTCCGTTCTGATATTCCCTGTCAGAGACTTGGCAATTTGGAATCTCCTCTCTTTGATCTTCTCTGGCTTAAAATCTCTCTACCTCATTGTGTCAAATTCATCTGTTGTCTCTACCGTTCTCCCAACTCCACTAATCACTTGGAGCTCTTTGACTTCCTCTCTTTGCAACTTGATTTTCTCCAGTCCAACTTTCCTAACAGTGAAGTAATTTTCCTTGGTGATTTTAATGTTCACAACTCCAGCTGGCTTCCGTTTTCTAGTCACACCAACCCAGCAGGTCAAGATGCTGAGGCTTTTGCAATTACTAATGACCTAGCACAGATTGTTCATTTACCTACAAGAATACCGGACAATCCTAATCATACAGCCAATACGCTTGATCTTTTTCTCACAAACAACCCTTCTAAGTACACGGTCGAAATGAGAGGTCCTTTAGGCACTTCAGATCACAACTTGGTGATTGTCTCTTCTCCAATGGAACCTTTATCTCATGGCTATTCCCAACCATGTATTTGGCATTACAAGAATGCAAAATGGGATGACCTACGAGACTTCTTTTCTTCTTTTCCTTGGTCGGATTACTGTTTCAAAACTTCTGATGTCGACGTTTGCTCAGATCGTGTCAGTGAAATTATTCTTGCAGGAATGGAATCCTTTATCCCACACTCCACTTTAAAATCTCGTCCTTTATCTAAACCTTTGTTTTCCAATAAATGTGCTAAAGCTGTTCAAGAGAAGAATGTTGCATATCGTAATTGGCTTGTTTCTAATTCTTCAGTTTCATTTTCTGCCTACACCAAAGCTCGCAACAGTTGTAAAGCAGTTATTAATCAGTCCAAACTAGAGTTTGAACAGGCTAAGAGTAGAAAACTTGCTTCTTGCCCTAATGGTAGCCGAGCATTCTGGTCTCTTGCCAAAGCTATTGGCCGCAACTTTTGCCCATCTTTGCTCCCACCTCTGTCCAAACCAGATGGTTCTGTTGCCACTTCAGCCAAGGATAAAGCTGACCTGCTAGCATCCCATTTTTCTTCCAGCTCATGTATTAATGATCTTGGTAAAACACCTCCCACCATTCCCAACACGCTCCATTCAATGCCTCCTGTGGTCTTCCGTCAAAAGGATATCAGAAGGATTTTGATGAATCTTGATGCTAAGAAAGCTCCAGATCCTGATGGTATTTCTCCATTTATTCTCAAAACCTGTGCTGCTGAACTTACTCCTATTCTTTGCTGCCTTTTTTCATTTTCTTATTCCAAAGGTGTTTTTCTTTCTGCTTGGAAATTTGCTCATATCCAGCCAGTTCCTAAAAAAGGGTGACAAATCCCTCCCATCCAATTATCGTCCCATTGTAATTACTTCTACTCTTTCTAAAGTAATGGAGAAATCAATTAACCGCCAACTCTTAAACTACCTAGAAACCTTCCGTCTGATCAACGATCACCAGTGTGGATTCCGTCAGTGTCGATCCACTGGAGATATTCTGGCTTATGTTGTTACCCATTTATGGACTAATTCAATGGAAAGGTTCGGTGAAACACAAGTAGTTGCTCTTGACATCTCAAAGGCTTTCGATCGTGTTTGGTATAAAGGTCTTCTAAACAAGCTTCCATCTTATGGGTTGCCAACTGTTTTTAGTAATTGGTTATCCAGTTTTCTCTCTGATCGCTCACTGAGGGTGATGGTAGATGGCTCTCTGTCTTCTAACTTCTCCACTAATGCCGGTGTCCCCCAAGGTTCGGTTCTTTCCCCCACTCTTTTCCTCTTGTATATCAATGACCTTCTTCCATTGACTGGAAATCCTATCCATAGTTTTGCCGATGATAGCACATTGCATTCAACTTTCCATTTTGAGAAACCTTGATCTGCTCTATCAGCTTCAACTTCTCGAAAATCTGCTACCAATTCCTTAAATTCCGATCTTCAGGTAATTCTCCAGTGGGGCAAAGACAACTTATTTGATTTCAACCCTTCTAAAACTCAATCTTGTCTTATATCTCGCAAAAAGGATTCTTCTGCTCCTATGCTTATCTTTAGTGACACTCCGATTTCTAGGCAAAATGATATATCTCTTTTGGGGATTACCCTGACTTCTAATCTCTCTTGGCACAAGCACATTACAAATATTGCTTCCTCTGCATCTAAAAAACTTGGTTTTCTCTTTCGCTCTCGGCGTTACTTTTCTTCCAAACAGCTGCTCACTCTGTATAAATCGCAAATCCGCCCTGCCATGGAATATTGTTCCCACATCTGGGGTGGTGCCCCCAAAACCTCTCTCAGGCTTCTTGATTCCATTCAGAAGAGGGCAGTTAGGTTAATTAATGATTCATCTCTAACAGAGTCTCTCCACTCGCTTTCTCATAGATGCACTGTTTCTGCTGCATGCCTCTTCTATAGATACTTCCATGGGCACTGTTCTTCTGAATTGGCTTCTGTAATCCCTGCTCTCTTTTTCAAAACAGTCCGAACACGTGCCGCCACTAGCCAACATCTATTTACTGTCCAACTTCAAACTCACAGAACCAACTTTTCATCTTCCTCATTTATTCATTCAACTGCCGTTTTCTGGAACAACCTTCCTTCACACGTATTTCCTGAAAATTACAATCTACAGAAGTTCAAGTCCAATGTCAACAAATATCTTCTTTTGTCTTCTTAACCCCAAACCCAAGCACGGTACCAAGTACTATAGGTTCTAATACCTCTCGTGTTTGGGATTCACATAAAAAAAAAAAAATTAAAAAAAATATCCTGATGATCTTATAGAACATTACGTAGTGTTAATTGATTGCAATTTTTGAAAAGTAAGGAGAAAGCAGTTTTTCGTTCTCTTAGATATAGTGGGCATTCAATAACAGTATACTTTACAGTGAGTGGACATGAACAGTTACTGCATTGTGGTGCATCTTCCTTTCTTAATAAATAACTGTGAGTGAATTATGTGTGACCAATGCGCAGTTGCACTAGTACATTTTCTTCTTTTCTATTTCCTCTCAGACTGGATCGCCACTGTTTGCGTTCTTTCTTTATTTCAAAAAGTTTATTATTTGTTTCTTTTTCCCATATATGTTTCCACTGTTCTTTAGAGGTCTGCTGTATAATGGATTTATAGTCAACATAAGGTGTCTTGAATTTGGAAGAGATAGGATTTGAAGCATTTTTGGCAGCTAAATCTGCCTGTTCATTTCCTGGGATTCCAGAGTGTCCAGGAATCCAACAAAAAATTATGCGGTGACCAAGTGTATGAATTGCCATTAACTGAGTCCAGATTTGTTGTACCAGAGGATGACTGTTGGGGCGTTTACATTGCATACAATTCACGGCACTTAATGAATCGGTATATATTATGGATTGAGTATACAAGGCTTCTTTTATTTTCTCCAGGGCTAGTAAAATATCATACAACTCAGCAGTATAATTACTACATTCTGAGGGTGCTGTTTGGCAATGATAGCATCTGGCAGGACCACAGCTGTACCAACTTTACTGGCAGTCTTGGATCCATCTGTATATAGCTGCACGTAACTCCTAAACTGAGTGAAGTGGGCCAGATGTAATTGTGTGATGTTAATATCTGGAAGATTATTCTTTCCCCATTTCTGATAGTATTTTTCAATATGTATTGTGGGTATTTGCCATGGCTGGATTTGCATGCTAGTATCCTGCATTATGTTATTCATGCTGAGTCCCCAGATAGTGTTTGAAGCCTAATGCCAGATGGTTTGTTGACACGTGATTTAGTTCGATAGAGGTTTTCCCATTTTGGTCTGAAGAGATATTGCCATATCGGGTGATGTGGAAAGCTGCTGATTTTTGCGGCATAATTTAGGAGAAGAATTTGTCGCCGAAGGTCTAGCAGCGCTTCATTGGCTTCCATATATAGACTTAAAATAGGAGATGTACGAAAGGCACCCAGTGCTATTCGAAGTGCACTATGATGAATGGGATCAAGCCATTTCAGTACACTTGTCCTGGCTGAGGCGTATGCAGGAGATGCACAGTCTAAGCGGGGTCTAATTAATGAGCGGTATAAATGTAGCAACATGTACTGATCTGCACCCCATGACATAGAGGAGATTACTCTGAGAATATTTAGTTTCTTAAGACAGCGCTGGTATGAATATATTTTATATGTTCAAGGAAGTTTAATTTTTTATCAAGTATTATACCAAGAAAACGAGTACTTGGTTGAAATGTAATACAATGGGAGTCTAACTGAAGGTTTGGATCAGGATGCAATGTACGTTTATGACAGAAGTGTACTGTAGTTGTTTTCGATTTAGAAATTCTGTAGCCATTGTTTTTGGCCCAAGAGACTATTCTATTAATGGTGCCTTGTAGTTGACTCTCAATAAGTTGCATATTTTGAGAATGACATGAGATGGCAAGGTCATCAGCATACAGGTATACATCAACTGTGTTAGGTATACAATTGGTTATAGAATCGATCCTGATGGCAAAAAGTGTTGCACTCAGCACTGAGCCCTGGGGAACTCCCTCTTCTTGAACATATGTTCCGGAAAGTGACGAGTGGTAGAGGACTTGGAAGGATCTGTTAGATAGGAAGTTCTGAATAAATTTCGGGAGATGACCCCGAAGACCAGATTTATGTAAGTCCCAAAGAATCCCATAACGCCAAGTTGTATCAAATGCTTTCTCAATGTCAATGCATATCATAACAAAGTGTTCATTTCTTAGAAAGGCGTTCTGAATATTTGCTTCCGCTTTGATAATGAGATCAAGCGTCGATCTACTTCTCTGAAAACCACACTGGCTTGGACTCAGAATGTTTTGAGTCTCCAAATACCACGTTAGTTGGATGTTAAGTATTTTTTCCATTGTTTTTCCCAAGCAACTTGTTAGGGAGATAGGTCGATAGTTTGTTGGATCTGTGTGGTCTTTTACTGGTTTCGGGAAGGCTAGCACATAAGAATGGCACCAGCTGGTGGGGTAAATTCCTCTAAGAAAATTCTATTATAGAGTAGTAAGAGCGCACTTAATGATCTTTCACTTAAATGGGAAATCATTGCGTAATAAATTCCATCAGGACCTGGAGCACTGTTTTTCACTTTTGTGAGTGCATTAAGTAATTCAGCCATGGTCAACGGCAGATTGTATGAATGTTGGAGAGCGGTATTAAAATTCAGTTTATACTTTTCTGTACTGCATTTTAGCATCTGAAAGGCTGGTTCATAGGCGGAAACAGCTGAGAGTGATTCAAAAGACGAGCCGAATGCATTAGCAAGTTCCTCAGGTTCAGAAATTTCCTTTCCTTTCAGAAATAGAATTGGAGAAGTAGCAAGTGTGAGTATTTGCCATTGATACGTTTCATTTTTTTTCCAGACTGTAGCAGTATCTGTGAATCTGTTTATTGTGGCAGCATAGCGTGCCCATGCTTCGTTTTTACTCATTCGTCTTACATGACAAGCCTTAGCCCTTGCTCTTTTAAACTGTAGAAGATTGGCTGTGGTTGGATGTTTTCTAAACTGATTCCAAGATTTATTTATTTCTCTTTTAACAATGCTACATGCTTCATTCCACCACATTTTTGGATGGAGTTGGATTTTAAATGATGATTTCGGGATAGTGGATTCAGCTGCTGTCATTATTCGTTGTGTAATATAGCTTACTGCAGAATCAATCTTGTCAGTTGCAATGACAGTGGAATCTAAATGAGCTGTTTCTTGATATTTAGCCCAGTTGGCCTTGTCAAATTTCCAAATTGTTCTAGTTCTGTTGAGTGGAGGAGAACTTGTACAGAAATTACAGATGATCGGAAAGTGATCACTACCAAGAGGGTTGTCAGTAACTGTCCAGTCTATGAGAGGAAATATTGTTGGAGAACATACTGTTAGATCAATGGCAGAGCTTGAGCCAGATGGTACATGAACATTTGTGTGATCACCGGTGTTTAAAATAGTTAGATTGTGTTTATCCAAGAATTTCTCAATTATTTGTCCTCTGCAGTCAAGTTGTTGAGAGCCCCATAGGGGATTATGGCCATTCCAGTCACCCAGAATACAGAAAGGAGCAGGTATTTGTCGTACTAGGTCATCTAAATCAGCAAAGGTGTAACGTGGTTTGGTGACAGATACAATGAGACTAATGTTATCGTTATGCCAATGGTAATACGGGCTGCAATTGCCTCCAACGGTGTTTGCAAGGGAACAGGTCTGGAGGGAATTGAAGAGTTTACTAACAGTGCTACTCCTCCATGTGCTGCATTAGAACAGTTTCTATCTTTTCTATACATGGTGAAGTGTTTAATTGTTATAGATACTGCATTCGTCAGGTTTGTTCCTTGTATGCATGCTGTGACAGGCTTATATTCACTTAGGAGATCGTAGAGGTCATCTAAATTTGCACGAAATCCGCGACAATTCCATTGAATCACTGTGTGCATTGTTTGGTTTTAAATGGAGAGTTTGATTTCTTAAGGCGGATTTTTTTGTTTGCGCTTGTCTACTTTTGCTTTTTCTTTTTTTGGGAAGATTGGCCTACCCATGTCAATGTCATCCTCTGGATGAATCTCAAGAATTGAATCATCTTTATCTATCTTTTCATCAATATCCATGGTATCGGATATAAATTTAGTAGTGTTGCTTCTTTCAGGGGTCTTGGCTCGTTCATTTGGTTTCTCATTAGACTTCTTATCCGGAGGTATTGTTACAGGAGTATTTGCTTCTCGAGTAGCATATTTAGGAATAGGTTTTTCCTTTGATGAGGAGAGGAGTGATTTAGCCCAACCAGATATTGAGATATTTGGAGGGACTGAGCAGTCTGAGTTTCTACTGAGCGTAGCCGTTGGGTAACTGAAGCATATGTAGGTGACTTAACAGGTACTGCAAAATGTTTTTTAGCTTCTTGATAGGATACTTTCTGCTCAATCTTATATTTTTGAATATTCTTTTCTCTTTTCCATTGAGGGCATTCCTTAGAGAAGGCAGAGTGGTTACCATGGCAGTTAGGACAAATTTCCATTTCAGTGTTAGTGTGTGTATGCTCTTTTGATCCGCAGTTAGCACAAGTGGCTACATCTCTGCAGACAGCTTGGGAATGACCAAATTTTTGGCACTGAAAGCACCGGACTGGATTTGGAATGTATGGTCTTACTTGGCATCTAAGATAACCAGCTTTAATAGAAGTAGGTATATTTGGTGTTTTGAATGTTAGTATCACCGACCGTGTGGGGACAGGCTCTCCATCTCTTTTAATAACAATTCTTTTGGCTTGTACCACGTTTTGATCTCTTAGTTCATGCACAAGCTCATCCTCTGGTACGTTTAATAGATCCCACTCTGATATTACCCCTTTAGAGGAGTTTAAGGTGGCATGTGGGGTAACCTTCGTGGGAATTCTACCAAAAGTGGATACATTCAGTAGCCTCTCAGCATGCTATGTTCGGTCATTTCGATTAATAAATCTCCGGATCTTAAACACCGAACCATTTCTGGAGGGCCAGCCACATTTTTGAGACATTTCTGTATCAAAAATGGGGACAGCTTACTCAATGGTTGGTCTGTGGAGGAGTGTAGTATTAGAAAGAGAGGAGTGGTCTTGTCCGTTCCTTCTTTTTTTTGCCTCTTAGCATGGGATACATTTGTGTCGTCATGATCTGGATTATGTTTGTCTAGTTCTGAATCATAAGATCCACACGAGTGTTCACGGACTGTTTATTTTTGTCCATCATTGCTCCGTTTAGCCCTGGGAGTGGGAGCTTTTCCTCCCAGATTTCTGGTCCCGCCACGTGGAGGCAGGAGCGGTGCCACCTAGTGGCCAAGCAGTTGGGGAGGTTAGTTTGTTAGTGCAAAAATTAATAAATATACTAGGAAAAGAAAGGTAATTTTCCTTTCTGGGTTCTTACTTAGGATCTGTTAAGTACAGAACCACTTATAAAGAAATGAGAAAAGCACTGGAAAGAAAATATAACTAAATCACTGAGAAAGAGCACTATATATATCACTTAGGAAAATCGCTTGGACACTATTGCTTGGCACTCGAGGCCTGTTCACGGTGTAAACAGGCCCAGTACTAGGTGTGTGCAAGTGAGGGACTTGCCACAGGTGCTGCCTAAAATAGGCACTGCTAGATGTGCTATTGCTTATCTGTATGTGTTAAGATTCAATCTGAATTAGGCGCCTTGACAAGGTTTTGCCTCAGGCGCCACAAATGCTAGTGCCCTTTCTGGGTGTAAAGCTAAAAAAAAAAAAAAAAAAATGGGTGTCATATGAACTGATAAGACTGGTGGTAAAGAAAAAAAAAAAGGAAAGGGTTGAGCAATAGTTATGCTATTCATACCCACTAGGTATGAATAGCATAACCATTGATCATCGCATTCAAGTTACAAATCATCAGATAAATATTTTGCACCTACATTCACACATCAAATTTTGATGGATGGAAATGCCAGAAGTACACCAAGTTATAAATGGAAGTTAAGTGATTTTGTTATAACCGGTTGGAAGAGAAATTGCTGAAGCTAAAAGTAAATAAGGTACTTTGGGCTGATGGGATCTATCTGGTTATATTTAAAGAAGCAGCAAAAGAGGACCTTTGTCCATAATTATGAGAGCATTGTTGGATTGAATGTTCCTATAGATTGTAGTTCTGTAAATGTGTCTCCTATTCAAGGGATTCAAAGGGCAATGTGAGCAAGTATACTTCATTAAGCTTCACTTTTGTTCCAGAGGAAATGATTTAGTCAGTAGTAAAAGAACTATTGCAGAATCATCATAATAGGAATGGAATATACAGAAATCACAGCATGTGATTTCTGTGTACTGAGTCAGAATGGCCAATCAAATTAGCCATTCTGACTCGGTAACAAAGGACCTAGATGCAAATAATAATTTTAACATCATATATTTAGATTTCAGTAAAGCTTTACATAATTGGACCAGTGTTCACAAAATTCACAAAAAAACTCGTGTACAATTGGACCAGTATTCACAAAATTCACAAAAAAACTCGTGTACAATTGGACCAGTATTCACAAAAAAACTTGTGTACAATATGTACATAAGCTGTACAACTTGGACCAGTGTGGCATTAAGGGTAAGTTATTGCTAAGGATAAAGGGATGGTTGAGTGGCAGAAGACAGGGAGGTTATAAATGGGATTTGCTGTTCTTGGACTAGTGGCATTATCATTAGTAGAGGCATATGATGCAAGAAAGCAAGCTTATTTAGTATCAGCCAAAGGGGGGGGATCCCGTTTCACCCACCCATCCATTCACTCCAAACATTTGTCTAGTTCAGCCTTGAATTTATTTAAGTTGTCAACTTCCCACAACGACAGATGGAAGTTTGTTCCAGTGATCGACCACCCGCTGGCTAAAGGCAAATTTTCATACAAATAGTCTACAGTGGTCTTTCTTCAATTTGAAATTATGCCACCTCAGAAACCAAGCAAGAGGAAGTATCCCATCAGCAATGAGCTTGCTCAAACCATTCAAGGCCTTATACACCTCAATCAGATCACCTTGCAGGGGGTGCCTAGTCTCCAGATGCTGCAATTTGCAGAAGTTAACCCTATCTTCGTAACAGCAGCCCTTTGTTCCACTCACTAATCTCGTTGTCCTTCTCTCTGCTCAACATCTTTTCTGAAATGAGGCCTCCAGACCTGTATGCAGTACTCAAGGTGTGGTCTGACCATTGCCTTATACAAGGGAGTATATGATGAGATCCTTGTTGATCAATTCGGCCCTGGAGAGATTGTGCAGAGCTCATGGGGTAGAATTTTCCTCAGTGAGGTCTGTGCTTGTTAACGGGAGAGATTGCTTCCACAGGGATGGGATGGGATACACTTAAATAGAAAGGATGCAAGAATATTTGCTGATGCTATTGAGGCAATGTTAGGTGGGTCAGAAAACTGCTAGCTTGGGGGGGGGAATCACAGACTATTAGATTAACAGTAGCCACAGGTAGAGGTGGAAGTGATTCTTGCACTGCTTCTATTGGAATGTGCAGCTGCCCAGAAAGTAAGTTGCTGGTGATTTCAGGAAACAAGTAAATACATGGGCTCTGTTAGAGTAACTAAGAGTAAGAATTGCATGTACACCAATGGAGTATAGTAAATAAATTAGATGAATTTCAAGTGCTCTTTAAGACATCCAAGGTCGATATTTTTGAGATATCAGAGATGTCACTTAGATATAAGGAATGCAGAATTGGAATTTGGGAAGTACAATGTGGACAGAAAGGATAAACAGGATAAGAAGGGAGGAGGGTTATGCTGTTAGTTGAGAAACATATAAAATCTAAGGAAGTGCATCCAGTTGACATAGATGGACAGTGCAGTGTTGAGTCAGTTTGACGTGATATAAGCACTGGGAAAGTAAAAATGAGGGTAGAAGTTTGTTATAGGCCTAATGACTGATGAGTACAATGAACAGTTATACAGAGAAATAGAGTGGAGCAGTAAATCAGATTGTCTTCTAATTGGGGGATTTTAACTTCCCAGATATAGATTAGAATTTGTGGGTTGGTTACTTGCACACTAGCAAGGCTTTTGTGGATTTATTGGATGATTGCTATCTACAGCACCATGTTAGAGAGGCAACAAGAGAGAGTAACACTCTTGATCTGATTATCAGCAGTAATTATTCATGCATTAAGAATTTACAGATAAAAGAACCACTAGGTGACAGTGATCACAGTGTACTAATGTGGGATTTACTTAAAGATGTAACTACCATCAGGGGTAAAGGGAAGGGTTTATGCTTTCGTAAAGATGACTGCAGAGGTCTCCGAGATAAGTTCTGTACAGTGAGACCAACTGATGATGTTACCAACAGCAAATTCTAAATAGGAAGCATTCAAGGAAATAATTTGGGAAGCTACTAGGCTTTTTGTTCCAACTAAGAAATACTGTTCTAGGTTTAGGCCCAAATGGATGTCAGGTGAACTAATAAGACTTTTGGCAGAGAAGAAAAATGCATGGGATGCACATAAATTGTTAGGTGACAATGAAACCTATGGTAGATAAAAGCTAGTCTGTATTCAAGTCACAAAGAAGGTTAGCCAAGCAAAGACAGCTTATCCGAAATCTTTGGCAAAGTAAAACAGCAGAGACTTCTTTACTTATATAAACTAAAAGGAAGGGGGATGAAACAGATTGGCCCACTTGATATCAGTGGTGTGATAGCTGCCAAACTAAATGAATATTTCGCACTTGAGGAGGAGACGTCCAGATGTTTATCAAACTCTAACAAGGAGTTAAATTATTTTGTAATAACTTAGAGCAAAGTGGAGTGGAGGAGAAATTGTTGAAGTTAAAAATAAGAAAGACACCTGGGATGTAATCTATCCAGTAATATAAAAGGAGGTGGCAAAGGAAGTAAGGAAACCCTTAGCCATAATTATGAGACCACCTTTAGACTCAGGGAAAATCCCCACAGACTGGAGATTTGCAAATGTATCTCCAATTCACAAAGGGGGATCAAAGGGTGACACAAGTAATTACAGACCTGTTAGTTTGCCTTTTGTTCCAGGAAAAATAATGGAGTCACTGGTTAAAGAAGCATTGCAGAATCATCTAGACAAGACAGCAGCAATAATTCAGACACAGCATGGGTTTCTTAAGGGGACGTCTTGTCTGACCAATTTGATTGACTACTATGACGCGGTCACAAAGCAACTGGATGCAAAAAATAATTTTGATATCATATACTTGGATTTCGGGAAAGTTTTTGATACTGTTGCATGTTAGAATTAGCATTAGGAGAGGCATATTATGCAAGAAAGCAAGCTTATGCAGCATCAGCCAGAAAAAGAAAAAAAAAAGCTGGACAGACAGGCATTTGTTCCAAATGCCTGTCTGTCCAGCTCATCCTTAAATTTATTTAGGTTATCAACGTCCACAACAAAAGATGGAAATCTGTTCCACCAATCAACTACCCGCTGGCTAAAGGCATATTTCCGCACATCTATTCTACAACTGTCTTTCCTCAATTGTTGTTGCTTGTTTGTTATTTGGTTTTTAGGAGCTGTTATGTTGTTGTTATTTTAGTTTTTAGGAGCATTAGCAACTAAGGCCATATTGCTCCGAGATATGCGGTGGTCATTCCCTGACCTTTCCGCATCCTCCGTATTTGGTGGTGACGGGCTCGAACCCCGGTCTAATCAAGAATCGTGTGCTACGCACTGCTGCTCCTTCCCACCTGGCTACGGAGGCGCCTGTTTTTAGGAGCATTAGCAACTAAGGCCATATTGCTCCGGGATATGCGGTGGTCATTTTCTGACCTTTCCGCATCCTCCGTATTTGGTGGTGACGGGCTCGAACCCCGGTCTAATCAAGAAGCATATGCTACGCACTGCTGCTCCTTCCCACCTGGCTACGGAGGCGCCCTTTCCTCAATTAGAATCTATGCCACCTCAAGTTCTTAATCTCAGCAAGAAGAATCCAATCATCATTCAGCTTGCTCATCCCATTCAAGCCCTTGAATGACATGACACCATGACCTGCCCTGGCAACCCGTCTGCATTGCTCAGCGAACTTCATATTTGACTGCACAATACACCTCAATCAGATCATCTTGCAGGTGCCTACTCTCCAGGCACTGCAATTTGCAGAACTTAAGAATTTCTTGGTAACAGCACCTCATTGTTCCCCTTACCAATCTTGCCCTTCTTTGTACTCATTCTAGCAACTCTACATCCTTCCTTAAATGAGGCCTCCAGACCTGTACATAGTACTCTCGGTGTGGCTTGACCATTGCCTTATACAAACGAATAATCACCTCCTTATCCCTGCTAGAAAAATTCCTGTATATCATTGACATGACACCATGACTTGCCCTGGCAACCCGTCTGCATTGCTCAGCGAACTTCATATTTGACTGCACAATTACCCCCAGGTATTTTTCACTTTCCACTTCCCTGAGTGTAGTACCACACAGTTGGTACATTTCTCTTGGGTTATTGCTACCCATTGCACACTTTGCATTTGTCAATGTCGCCACTTCAACTGTTGGACAAATGGGCTGAGAAGTGGAAACTTCAATTGCCACTTTTTAGCCCATTTGCCCAACTTATCTAGATCCAGTTGGAGTAGCATACTGTCTTTACTGCCGTTAACAACCCTGCCAACCTTTGTATCATCTGCAAACTTGGATATTAAATCTGTTATACCTTCATCAATATCACTGATAAATAAACAAAACAACAATGGATCCAACACCGAACCCTGGGGAACTCCACTAATGACATTAGATCACGAAGAGCAGTGTCCATTGATAACCACTCTCTGTCATCTCTCACTCAACCATCCCTTTATCCATTGTAGCAACTTACTCTTAATGCCATCATCATCATCAGCTAGCCATTTTCAATCCACTGCAGGATGAAGGCCTCTCCAGCAACTTTCCAGTTCCTTCTGTTTTGTGCAATGGCCATCCATTTACTACCGACAAACTCATGAATTTCATCTATCCATCTCCGCCGCTGTCTTCCAGGTTTTCTTCTAGCTCCTCTTGGGTGCCATTCTGTTATTTTCTTAGTCCATCTGTCGTCATCATGTCTTTGAGCTATGTGTCCTGCCCAAGACCATTTTAGTTCTTTAGTTTTGACAAGAATGTCGTTTACTTGAATTTGCTGCCTAATCCATGTGTTTGTCTTCTTATCTGACAGTCTGATTCCCAATATAATTCGTTGCATTCTTTGCTGTATAGTTCTCAGCTCCTCTTCCATTCATATGGTGAGTGCCCAAGTTTCACTTCCATAAGTCAAGGTGGGGAGTATACATTGGTTCATTATTTTACATTTCAGACAAACTGGGATATTGCTGTTCAGTATGTGACTATATTTCCTGAATGCTATCTATCCATCCAAAATTTATTCTTCTCTTGACTTCCAGCCATTTATCATTATTACAGCTAATAACTTGTACCAGATAAGTTATCTGGGACAAGTTATTTGAAAAGGTGGAGTCAAGTATGACTCCACCTTTTCAATTACTGCTCCTTCAATCATTATGTCCCTTTCTGTGGCATGCTTGTTCATCATTACTTTTGTTTTATCCGTATGCATCTTTAGTCCAAAATCCTTACTAACTGCATAACTTATTAAGATTTTCCTCTAATTCTTTGGGATCGTGGCTTATGACCACAATGTCATCTGCAAATCGTAAATGGTTTAGGTACTCTCCATTCACATTGACTCCTCTCTACACGCTTCTTGATTAGACCGGGGTTCGAGCCCGTCACCACCAAATACGAAGGATGCGGAAAGGTCAGGGAATGACCACCGCATATCCCGGAGCAATATGGCCTTAGTTGCTAATGCTCCTAAAAACCAAATAACAACGACTCCTTTCTGCGACCAGTCTAATCTTCTGAAAGCTTCCTTGAGGGCAGCAGTAAACAGCTTCGGAGATATTGTGTCTCCTTGTCGAACTCCTTTCTCAATTTTTAAATTTGCCACTGTCTTTGTGTAGTCTAATAAAGGAGGTAGCGTTCTCATATATTTTCTTCAAAATCATAATATATGGGGTATCTATGCCTTGTCTTTTCAGTGCCCGAAACATTGCCTTATGCTGTATGGAGTCAAATGCCTTTTCATAATCCACAAATGCCAGACAAAATGGTGTTTTATATTCATTTGCTTTCTCCATTAGCTGTGATATTACGTGAAGGTGATCCATAGTTGAGAATCCTGTCTTTCTTTTTACTTCTACTAATAATTATGGCAACTCTTCTAGATTAATTCAAATAAACTTAATTAATCCTACATTAAAATGAATAACAAACTGATGTTAATAATAAAGAAATTTGATTTTTACCTTCTGTAGAAAGATATTCTCAAAGGAGAAAGGAAATGAGCATTCATGATTATAACAAAGACATAGGAGAAGAGAATTTAGCATTAGTAGAGGCATGTGATGTAAGAAAGCAAGCTTATGTAGCATCAGCCAAAAAAAAAAAACATTTCACACATCCATTCTTTCTGAATGTTTGTCCAGTTCCTCCTTGAATTTATTTAAGCTGTTAACTTCCACAACGTTTGTTCCAGCAATAAAAAACACGCTGCCAAAAGGTAAATTTTTGCACATCTATTCTATAACTGTCTTTCCTCAATTTGAATTGAGGCCCCCTCAGGATCATAATATGAGCAAGAGGAAGAATCCCATCAGAATTGAGCCTTCCCACCCCATTCAAGGCCTTATACACCTCAATCAGATCACCTCACAGGTACCTAATCTCCAGATGCCGCAATTTGCAGAACCTAAGCCTTTCTTGGAAAGACCACCCTTTTGTTCCTCTCACCAATCTTGTTGCTCTTCTCTGTACTCGATCAAGCAACTCTACGTCCTTCTTAAAATGAGGCCTCCAGACCTGTACACAGTACTCAAGGCATGGCCTGACCATTGCCTTATACAAAGGGATAATCACCTCCTTTTGCCTACTACCAAAATTCCCGTATATCATTGACAATACCTGCTCTGGCACATGTCTGCACTGCTCAGAAAACTTCATATCTGACTGCACAATTACTCCCAGGTCTTTTTTGTTTTCTACCAGCCTAAGTGTAGTACCACACAGTTGGTACATTACTCTGGGGTTACTTCTACCCATATGCAGTACTTTGCATTTGTCAATGTTAAACTTCAGTTGCCACTTCTCAGCCCATCTGCCCAACTTTTCTAGATCCTGTTGCAGTAGCACGCTGCCATTACTGTTATTAACAACCCTGCCAACCTTTGTGTCATCTGCAAACTTGAACATTAAGCTTGATATATCTTCATCAATATCATTGATAAATATACAAAACAACAGTGGGTCCAACACCAAACCTGGAGGACTTCACTAATAACATTAGTCCACGAAGAGCAGCATCCATTGATTACCACTTACTGTCTTCTCCCACTCAACTGCCCTTTTATCCATTGTAGCAACTTACCCTTAATGCCATACTTCTCAAATTTGTACAGTAGTCTTCCATGTGCAAAAGTGTCAAAAATTTTCCAGAAATCCAAGTACAGTACAACCCCATTATTTGCGATATTTGTATTCGCAGTTTCACCTAATCGTGGTCGCTGATTTAATGTAAAATGAAACCTAAAAAAAAAAAAAAACATGGGAATTTTAAAGCACTGTGGACATTTTCCTCCATAAAAAATATGCATGTGACTAAAATCATCCTACCCAGCCAAAACAGTCCTCAGATGTTTCCCACTATTCCTTGTTCAGTATGTGTTATGCACTTGTCATAGAAGGTTTCATTGTTTGCTTTTAATTGATATGCTTACGAAATCTACCATTTTGCAGGGTGTTAGTGTGAACAGACTTTTACAAGTGTGTTAATGGTTAAAAGAAAGTGACTATTGTGGACAAGTTCTTTTCTAGCCCCTTCGAAAATATGGCTATGAATCACAAGGGAATTTGTGAAAATATCAAAGGTGATGATATTAGTGAGTAAAATTGAGTTATTAGACATAATTTGTAATGGTGAAGGTGTCGTGTCAGTGGCAAAACATTATAAAATCAATGAGTCAACGGTACGATCAATTAAGAAATCGGAATCAAAGATCCGCCATAGTGGGCATGAAAACACGCTAATTGCTTCAAAAATTTGCTCTGTAATTCGTGATGCCAAATTAGAAAAAATGGAAAAGGCTTTAAATCTCTAGATAGAAGACTGAACTCAAAATAAAATTCCATTAAGTTCACCCATCGTTCATGAAAAGGCAAAATGCCTTTATCAACACTTTAGCAAAACTTATTATAGCACTGCCAGGATAATTTTTTTATCTAGCAAAGGCTGGTTTGAAAGGTTTAAACATCAATATGGCCTTCATAACGTGAATCTTCTAGGCGAGTTTGCATTAGTGGATTTTGTAGCTGCAGAAGAAAGTTTCCCAACTGAATTTTAAAAAAAATTAGTTATGGACAAAAGGATATGTTCCCGAATATGTGTTCAATGCAGATGAAACTAGGTTGTTTTGGAATAGAATGCCAGCCAGAACATACTTAACACAAAATGAAAAATCTGCTCCTGGATTCAAAGCTACCAAAGATAGGCTTTCTCTTTTATTTTGTGCAAATGCTAGTGTTCACATGATCAAACCGATGCCCATGTATAAATCGCAGAATCCACGTGCTTTGAAAGAAAAGAATAAAGAACATCTTCCAGTTTATTCGAAATCCCGTAAACTGGAAGATGTAACAACTACACTTTTTAGAGAGAGTGGGTTAATGATAGCTTTGTGCGAGAGGTGGAAAGTTACTGAGCTTCAAAATCTTTGCCTTTCGAAGTTTTGCTTCTTATTGATAATGTGCCAGAACATCCAAGCAGTCTAGCATTTGACCACCCAAACGTTGAAATTGTGTTTTTGCCACACAACACCACATCACTTTTACAACCGCTAGACCAAGGTGCGATTGCTGCATTTTAAGTCTTACTATGTTAAGAGAACTTTCACTGGCTTAATTGAAAAAATTGAAAGGGAGTCAGACTTAACTGTAAGTCGAAGTTGGTAAAATTATAACATTGCAGATTGCCTGATCAACATCAAGGCATCAGTTGATGCCTTGACTTGAGACCATCTACAATTAGCACATGTTGGCAAAAATTGTGGCCAGAAGTGGTTGTTGCTAAAATAATCCCCAATGTCAATGAACTGGTTGTCGATATTGTAGAAATCTTACAGGGAATAGAAGTGGGAGTGTTGAAAACATTGATGCAACAGACATTCAAGAACTTATTTTGAGACTCATGCAGATGAACTTACAATAGAAGAGTTGGATGAATTAGTGACAAGGTCAAATGATAACCAAAATGAATCTGAGTAGGAAGATCTCAACATTGTTAGATTACAATTAAATACCAAATCGTTAAAGGAAATGTTTAGCATTTCCATACAACTTTTAGAAAAGGTGGTGGAAATGGATTCTAATTTGGAAAGAAGCATCAAGTTTAAATGAGGTCTAGAACAGTTAAATTACTCTTGCCTTACAGGAAAATCCAAAAGGAGCTCAATAAAAAATGAAGAAACAAACTTCGATTATGAGTTATTTTTTCATGAAGCAACCCATATTCTTGACATGTTTTTGAAAGATTTGTTTGAAATTTCTAATAAATGTTACATTTAATATTAAATGTGTTCTTATTTTTATTTCAATACCTTATGTTTGTATTGCACTATGTACTGTCTGTGTTTGTCTATGTACATAGTCATATTATCTAGATACATGTAACACATATAGTGTTCTCCCCTGGACTTATCAAATGGGTGCACCGCCCGACTAAAAGTTAAGCTATTCTCGTGGTACCGTATGGTACTGCTGACTGATCTTGATCAGTATTAGCTCGAACATACTATGCAATCGAGGTCATTGCGACAGGAGCATATAATGTTAATTTATACAATTAATTTTTGCTCTGGATCGCTTAAGTCACATTTATAAATAACAGAAAATTTTATAATATTGCGAAGTATTACAATGTATTTATTTGTTCCGTGATGACCCCAGCACCCTGCCCTCCATTCTAATAGAAGCAGTGCAAGAATCACTTTCACTTCTGTCTGTTGCTACTGCTAATCTTTTAGTCTGTGAATCCCCCCCCCTTCCAAACTAGCAGTTTTCTGACTCACCTAACACTGCCTCGATAGCATCAGCAAATATTCTTGCACCCCTTCTATTTACGTGTATCCCATCCCTGTAGAAGCAGTCTCTCCTGTTAATAACACAAGATTTGTGATGGGAGTGGATGGAATTATGGCAGTCTCTTTTCATACAATTTCTTGACATTATGATGAATGTATAAATAGCAACTTTGAAAGCCTTGACAAAATCAAAGAGAATAGAACTGCATCTAAAAAAAAAAGATTGCGATCTCTTTATAATGAAATTATTAAGAACAACTCAATATAATATCTATATTTTTCATCTAATCACAACAGAAAAACTTTCAAATGATGGGCAACTTTGGGATATAAACAGTGATTGCAAGCTCAGGAAAATGTAATAGTAACAGCATAATTAAAGTTTTAAAAACTCAGATGAATCATAATTGTCAAGCATTCTAATGTTCCTTGGGATGTTATTTTTGAATATTGAATACGCTGATATGCATTATTTTTTGCCATTGGTTCAAAACTAAAAATGAACATTGTTCTGTTTTTTATTTTATTTTTTTGTTCGCTATTAAAAAAAAAATTGAAGAGATAACTGAACATTAAAATTTATTTTATTGTGAATGCACACTAGAAAATTGTGTAGTAACTAGAGGGCAAATGTGTGTATATTGGATTTGATGTGCATATCTGCACCCTGCTTGATGAGCAGAAATGAATGGACCTGGCTTGGCTGACATGGGAAGAAAGTAGCAGGTGCTAAATGCTAATATCCTAAAAATGACTTGTATTTTCTGAAAAATAATTTTTTGGTAAGAATATTATTTTGTGACCATCTAATCTTGTAGTGCTTCTCTGTACCTTGTTTAATTTGTGGGGGGGGGGGTGTTTCTTTTTTTTTTTTTTTTTTTTTTTTTAAATTGCTACCTCTATCTGGGAGCAACAAAATATATAGAAATCAAAAAAGCATTTTTGAATATAATGGATTTGATTCTTATATAATTCTTTTGTTCAGTGTGTGTGTGTGAATTTTTTATTTTGAAAGTAGATCTAACAGAAAGGAATATATCAATGTGATACTTTCAGGGCGAGGTAGAAGGAATACCCGAAGTCTCTATCTTGAACCTAAGGCCACATCACCTGTTCAGAGTGAAGATGATATTGATCGTACCAAAGTCTTCTCAAGGTTGAAGGGAATCATTGACAGTGAAGATAGTGACTGAGAAAGAACTTTGAGAAACTCTAAAAAGCTTGTGATACAGTTTTAAAAATAAATCACAAACATGTACAGTTTTTAGTATATCTTAAAATAAACTTGAATAATTTTTCTTTTTGTATTTTCTTCTCTTTGACCTGTTTGTTTGTTGTACATGCCTTAAAAATAAACTGTCCCCCCCATGGGTTTTTAATATTTAACTTGTAAAATGTACAGTGATAAAGCAATAATTTTTCTAATACAGATCACATACCTTCAGTTCCTCTGCTGCATAACCATTTTCAAAAGGTAATATTTTTAAAAACATCCCCCCCCCTGATTTTTTTCTGATAACATATATTTGTTTACTTTGTCATTCAATATTCTTTCAGATTTTCTGCCTTTATTACTACCATCTTTTGTTTTGTTTTGTTAGTTATAATTACAGTGCTTTGATGATTTTAGTGATCACTTATGTTTATTTTGTCCTTGTTATTATATCTTGACTTTCACTTTGTTATATTTCTTGAGATCTAAGAGTTTGCAGTGAAAGATATTTAAGTTACAGTTACTTTCTCATTTAATTACCTCTCCTCAACTGATCGGAAGTAATTAATTAGGAGAATTCTCCAATGCAGTGAATTTAGTTTTATACTCCTATCAAAACTAACATAATTTTAGGAATTAAAGGCAAAATGTAAGTAAAGTAATAGTGAAAAATAAAAGCATTTAGCTGCATATATATTGATTTCTTTTTATATTTATTATATTAATATAACAAAAATAATCAGCCATTGTATTCTTATCTTCCCAGCAGTCATTGGTAGGTCAGTTTTTGCTAATTCATACTGCCTTTTCTAAATTTTAATAAGTAAACAAAAAAAAAAGAAGCTATTTCGTCGATAGAGTCTGGCTATTCAGCAACAACCAAACCCTCTGCTTACATCTTCATGCTGATGGTACTGTAAATAATCTTGGGTATATTCCTGATGTGCAACTGAATTTAAAATCAAGGGATCAATGTGAGATGTCAACCCCTCACAGAAGAATGGCGACATTTCCACTACATGGTATTAGGTGACTCATTTCCCAATGCAAGTAGAAAATCTGAGTATAATGGTAATGCTCTAGGAGCAAGGCCATATCAACTAGTGAATAATCCTACTATTTTTCCAGTGCTGAGTGGAGGAGTTCAAGTTGTTTATGCCATTTAAGGAGATAAGCTGGAAGAGGAAAAACATAGCTTATGCAATGAATTTTTATATATAAAAATTCATTGCCTCATGTGCAACTCTTCCAACTTTTTACCTTGACTACTCCAATTCATTATTATTATTAGTAAAACTAATGAATCACTTATCCATAAAATGAACTAAACATTGCAAGAACTTTCTACTTCACAAATATATGAGGTGCATTTCTAATCTGTATTCATTTCCATCTATAGTCTTCCCTGACAAGCACTATTCTCAGTTGTCCAGATTACTTGCTATGTGATTCTTTCTGCTTGAAAGATAGTACTTGTTGATGTGTGTGATGTTTATATTATTATAAATTTTCTAATCGTTAACAAGGGCATTTTTTGATGTCTGGTTTGAAAGCTTCTTACTTCATTCATCAAATTCCATTTTCTGTCTCTCATTCTTCCAGCAAATCACTGAAAACGTTGTCCTACTTTCTTTCAAACTTGATTTTTTCTGATTTACTTTCTTGACAGCAAAGAAATTTTCTTTGGTGATTTTAATGTTCTTAACTCCAGTTGGTCCAATTTTTTTTAGTTGTACAACCCAGCCGGTAGAAATACTAAAGATTTTGCTAATAACCTTACACAGCTTGCTCATTTATTTTCCAGAATACCAATCTTAACCACAGTTGGTTTTTTCTAACCAATAACTCAAAGTGCACAATTGGTGTTAGTCGTTGTCAGATTATAATTTGCTACGGGCCCTCAGTGGGGACTCTATCTCATAGCCATTCTGAGGCTTTGCATTATAATGGTGCCAAATGGGATGATCTGTATGATTTCTATTTTCCTTGATTGGAAAATAGAAATTGGTATACCAAATGTAAAGAGATTTCTACGAGAACAGTACATATTAAAATAATATATTAATAAGAGAGATACATGTTATGGGTTCCTATGCGATTCACATTCCTTTGGATGTCTACTCGGCGACTGCACTCCCGCTCCTGCCCACTCGGCTACGGAGGCCTACGCGTCCTCCGTAGCCAAGTGGGCGGGAGCAGGAGTGCAGTCGCACACGCTCTTTGAGTAGGCCGGGATTCAAGCCCCTGACTGCTGAATACGGTCGATCTGCCAACCCGCACTGGACCAGCGTGGCAGATTATGGTCCATTTCCCTCAACATGAATTGTTGAGGAGGCTTCCATCCTGCAGTGGGTTGATAATGGCTGCACTTTTTTTTTTTTTTTTATACCATGATCAGTTCAGTGAAATTCTTCTTGTAAGAATAACATCCTTTATTTCTCTTCCATTCTAAAATTTCATCCTTTATCTACACATTGTTTACAAAAAAACATGAAAGGCTGTTCAGAATAAGAAAAAATATCCCAATTAGTTGTATCAGAATCACCAGCTTCATATTTTTACAATGCTGAAGCTTGCAACAGTTGTACACAAATTGGGACCTCTCCTGAGGTCTCTGGTACTGTGGAGATTGGCAGTCCTTGGGCAGTAATTGCTTGAATGGAGAGTGTTTTCCTCTTCTGAATCATTACTGATGGGGAATATTACCATTTTTAAAGTTCTTGCCAGTTAATGAGATCAATGCATACTTTTGTTATGGTAACTCTGCCAGTTGCCAAAACAAAAGTATGACAACTGTGCCAGTAGTTCCTAGCTCATTGGAGTAGTGCATGTATGTACTCAGGATCTCCTGTTCCCATTATACCATACCATTCCTTCATTTTGTGCTATTAGTGTCTCTCTCTCTCTTTCTGCAATTCTCAGATGCTATGGAAATATGAAGGATGCCCCTTCCTGGCCTTTGCCTAGCATGATGTTCCACCTAAATTTGGAGATGTTGCTCTCTTATAAACTGAGGGATAGCTGTGATTTTTCCTAGATAACATAGATAGTTTGTAGTTCAGAACAACTCTGCAGTTCATGAACAATCTGGGAATTATGTTTATAATATAAATTTCTCTTTATATTCTGCATGGATGAGGTCAAAAGCATTTATGATCTCATTGCAACCATTTTATTGTTTCATTGCAACAAGTTTTATTGTATTCTTAACAATCAGTCAAATGCTAGTAACAACTTTCCTTTGTATAGAATAAGTCTGATACTGTTCATTTTCAGTCCACATGGTGCAAGGAACGCTAGCAGGTTTAACAGTTTCAATTTTTAACTTTGTATATGCGATATGTGAATAATGTAAATTGAGTTTTGGCTATTCTCTATTTAGAAAGTGTTTGTAAATATGTAGTTTTTGTTATGTGCCTATGAAGAAATATTCTTCATAGACTTACATATTGTT
Source organism: Mastigoproctus giganteus (assembly GCF_048544385.1). Taxonomy (NCBI): domain Eukaryota; kingdom Metazoa; phylum Arthropoda; class Arachnida; order Uropygi; family Thelyphonidae; genus Mastigoproctus; species Mastigoproctus giganteus. Next base: position 7,642,181 of record NC_143587.1, on the reverse strand, counting down.
GTAAATTCCAAATTTCTCTATTCACAATAAATTGTTTTCTAAGCCTATTATACAGTAGTAATGTTTTTAAACCCAGAATTCCAGAATATTAGGAGCTCTGTTTATGATCTCCAAGAATGAAATACATTTTAACAATGTATCTTAGTGGTATTATTGCTGTAGCTTATTGAAATTTGTTTATACCTTGATGTGCTTAATTCACTTAGATCTGAAATTTATTTTCTTTTTGAAATTATCAGTCAAAGCACAATTAGTATAGAATTGTTCACATACAAATTTGATACTATATCTTTCATTATATAAACACTACTAATTTTAATATATAGGTGCAGTCTGTTCACTAGTGAGAACTTGCACCGAGCAATCCTTTTCAAACCTTTATTTAAAAAAAAAATCTAAAATCAAATCATTGTTTTTAAAGTAAAATTGTGTTAGTATGGATAAAATTTTTGAAACAATGAGCAGGAATTTCAAATATTTACTTCTCCACTTACTGCTGATACAGAATAACCTTTTGAGACTGATAGAACTTCAAGTGGAATTCTGATATGTTCTTCATGCCGTGTAACACAATTTGCTGAAAGTGTGTTCAGAATGCCTTACCATAAAATTCATTTCAGTATATCTTTAACAATCATTCCTTAATTTTGTCTACTAGCTATAATGAAATGCAAATTCCTCCCACTAAAAATGGTATACAGTAAGTCCCCGACATACGTAAGAGATACGTTCCAGGACTTCTTGCGTAAGTCGAGTTTTATGTAACTCGGGAATGACTAATAAAATGTTTCTACTATTATCCCTGATATGCCAAAATTACAAAAACCACATAATATCCTCAGAAGAATGAAGAAAAATATATATATATATTAGTTATATATTTTTAATTAGTTCAATTAAAAACTTTATCTGGAGACAGTGGTGAATTAGCCGGAGTGGCACATAAGAAGAGAAAGCATTAAAGGAAAAAAGAAAGCATGTTATTGTACTGTAAAAACTGATATGTATTTCGTAGCCCTGGTACTTCATTGCTGCCGATCATTTCACCGCTTCTCGTAATCTGTCTTGTTCTTTATTATTGTGTGCACTGTTGACCATTTTCATACATCCTTATTATTTTAATTTTCTGATCCAAATCAATTGTTTCCTTTTCTTGGTAGATTTACTGTTACTGCTGTCACTTATTTAGTTGACACCATGATAACGATCAAAATGAAATTTTCCATAAAGAACTTCACAGGGTTAAGGCAGAAACACTACTATCACCTCATGCGAGCTCACATTTTACTAAAACATTTCTTGAGGTAACTACCATAAAGCAATTTGCAGTTTATTGGGCTTTTCTGTTATTTCTGTTAGTGCAATCTGTTATAAACAGGTAGTAAACTCAATCTTATTGCATTTGCGATAATACCGATCGCTGGAATTCTGTGGGTTTTGAAGTGTGTCCTCTTCACTGAAATCTTCAGTCATATAAAAAAACAAATTTTCAGAATCTTGTCTGCATTCCTATTTTTTAAACTTCGTAAACTTGTTACTCTGTATTTGACTTGTGCAATTTTGTGCGTGCCGTGTTTGTCATTATTGATTGCTTATTTTTATTTTATTTTTTTACTGTTTTAAATTTTACTCCAATCCTAAAAAAAATAATAAAAATTAGCACCTGAGCAGCATGGTTGTTACCAAAGTATATTCAGGCATGGCAAGGAATAGTAGTTTTACAGTACAACAGCATCTTAGTCCATACAGAGCTGTGTATTATACTTATATAGTATGAATCAGAGCTGTAAAGCTCAATACATTCTATGTTGATATCAATATTTGTAAAATAATAAGAGAAGTATACCTCAATATAGTACATAGAACACTTCCGTATGATACTCTCCAGAAATCAAAACGAAAAAATCGAAAAACTTACATTAGAGTAACAAATAATTTAAAAAATAATTAAAAATCAATTTAACACAATTAAAAATAAGAAAATTAAAAGAATTTAACGAAAAAATTGCAAAACAATTTTCGTTCCTGAAGCTGACAACGCTTTTCGAATGTATGTTGTGAGCACGGAGTAGTAACATACAGAGTGGACACTCCCATAGACGACAATGGCAATTCTGGCTACAAGTTAAAATCGCCTAGACAGTGGAGGCCCCACTTTCAGAACATAGAAACAGGCCGGAACATTGTGAAGAAGTTAGCAATGTTCCTAACTTATTTTCTAAAGTTTTGTTATTGCGTTGGACAATATATCAATTCGCAGATTATTAGTATATAATTTTCATAATTTATTGTTACTCCAATCCAAAAATAAGAACACTAAGAACAGCGGACGATTAGCAAACCATAACTTAAGTATAGGTTTTGGCAATAATATGTAAGCGGTTATAGTGGCCGTGTGGTAACATGAAATGCTGCCGTTTTTCTCTTTCCGCAGTTCGAATCCCATGTTTTCCTCCCCTGGAATTTGCTTCCCCCCTTTCCTCCCCACTTATACTTTCAATTCATTTCTCTGGTTAAATATGGAAATTTACTTGTTTTCACCTAAATAAAATTATTTAATTATTAAAGTTTAATATTTTTATAAGTCATGGCCAAACATCCATAATGTAGCTTAGGAGGAGGATGTGGGTTTTTTTTTTTTTTTAGGAGCATTAGCAACTAAGACCATATTGCTCCGGGGATATGCGGTGGTCATTCCCTGACCTTTCCACATCCTCCGTATTTGGTGGTTACGGGCTTGAACCCCGGTCTAATCAAGAAGCGTGTGCTATGCACTGCTGCTCCTGCCAACCTGGCTATAGAGATGCCTAGGAGGAGGTTAAGATGCCATTGCAATAGACATTAATAAATGCAGATTTTTTTATTTACACTACTGGGTGTAAATAATCAGGTGGCTAATTATAGCAGGTTTCAGTACAATTCTGTGAGTACAATGAAGCCGGTATACCTGTCTCACTCTATTGAAACCTTTTTATTTTCACTCACCTCAATCCAGTAGTGTTTACGTGAAATTCTGTGTTTTGGAATCACTGTCATCTTAATATCCTTGTTGGCTTCATTTTAGGCAATGTTTGGTCATTATATTTTTAAATATTACTTTTTTGACCTTAACTCCATAAATTTACAGCTGTCGTTTTGACTGATCTCAACTGTTGTTTTAGGTTTTGATGTAATGAATGAATGAATGAACTGAACTGCTTTTAACTTCGGTTCTAATTTTTATTTAATTCTTTTCCTTTATTTATTTATTGTTTTATGTCTGGCATCCTGTGAACACTGCATCATTTCCCTGCTAACCAGAGCCACTAATAATTTTTTTTTTTTTTTATACACTTCACAGAAATACAAAGAATCTGGAATGAATGAAAAATTTGGAAGACAATTTTCTGTGACTAAATTTTGACTATTTTTTTTGCTGAGTTATTTTCTTTAACAAAAGGAATTTAGCATTATTTCATTTAGATCGTTATTTGAGTTAGCATTACAATAACAAAAATAAAAAATATATATATATATAATTGAAATTTTTTATTTCTGAATTTTTTCATTTCATATGAAAGCTATTTGAATTATGTGTAGTCCAATGCAAATTGAATTAGTAATATCTTCACACGAAATGTCCTGTAATATATATAAAAAGAGCATGCTGATTTAATTCATAAATTAAAAGCAAGACTAAAGACTTATATGCCCAGTATAAGAAACAAAATTAATTTAATTAATAATAAAAATAATAACCCTACAGAAACCCAACAGAATCCAGACAAGCCTATCAGTTGTATCCCAACAATATACAAGATTATGGCCAGCTGCATAACCAAGAAGATATCACACTACTTGAAGAGCCAGAACATAATAGCCGAACGTAGTGTATAGTGTTAATTGTATGGTGCCAAAGACCCTTTCAGCACTAGGTCTCCCGGAGAACATATACAAGGAATCCCAGAAAGTTGCACTAACGAACCTGTAGGCTAGTCAGAGTTCTTGGATCTACAGTAACACGACATTACAGCCACCCTGTGCACTGTAATATCCGTTGCAGGGGGCATCTCTGTAAGCCAGGTGGGCAGGAGCAGCATTGCATAGCACATGCTTTTTGATTAGACTGGGGTTCGAGCCCGTGACCACCGGATGCAGAAAGGTCAGGGAATGACCACCGCATATACCCAGAGCAATATGACCTTAGTTGCTGATTCTCCTAAAAACCAAATAACAATAACAAAAACCCGTCGCAGGGTGGATCCACTCAGTCAGTAATAATGTAAGAACAACAATACTACTAATAATAAAGCACCATGTCCCAGTCCATAATCCAATCATTGATTTCATAATCTGTAGAGGTAACATCACATATTTTGTGAAGTACTGCACTAAGTGGGATAAAAGGTTTAGAAATCACTTGTAGAACGTTGCATTATACAGCCTCAGCCTCAAGAGCAATGTGACTCTACATAACAGCCTAGCAGCAATAAGTACACAGAACAATATACAAATACACTGAGTTAGATAAATAGTTCAGACTTCACTTGATTGATAATGACACTGTGGTAACATTGCATTATATGGCTCCTGAGCCACAAGAGCAATGTGACCATGACAGCAATAGGGCTCCATAGAACACATACATACATATATACTGAGTTGAATAAAAGGTTCAGATTTCACTTGATTGTTAATGACAATGTGGAAACATTGAATTATATAGCTCCTCGGACTTCAGAGAGTAATGTGACCCAACCTAACAGCAATAGGGCTCCTAGAGAACAAACGCAAGCATATACACTGAGTTGGATAAAAAGTTGACTTCACTTGATTATTAATGACACTGGGAACATTGCATTATATAGCTTCTCAGACACAAGAGCAATGTGACCCTACACAAGAGCCTAGCAGCAATATGTTCACAGAGAACACATACATACAGGGTGATTCACTACCAGTGCGACAAACTTGCAGGAGATGTAGGGGGCACAAAGACGAATTGGAATCATGTAGCATTGCAGGGTCCAAAATGCCGCCTTCATGCAGTAGAGGACGTTGAACGGGAGGTCGTGTTCAACGTCCTCTGCTGGAAGTCAGCATTTGCGAAGATCCTGCTGGAAGTCAGCATTTGCGAAGATCCTGCTGGAAGTAAGCATTTGCGAACCGGTTCCCGAGGCAGTATGATGGACGAGTATTCAAACGTTGAACTGGCCGACATGCACCTTGCGTATGCAGCTGTGGACTGTAATGGGCACGCCACTCTGCGCTTGTACCAGGAACATTTCCCGCACAGGCGTGCTCCTCATCATACGATTTTCGCACGTGTGCACAGAAGGTTACATGAGACTGGTTGTTTCACGAGAGGTACCATGCGAGAGCAAACGACGGGGATGCCAGACAGTGAGGAGAATGTCCTACGTCTTGCAGAAGGCAATCTGAGTATGAGTACTCGAGCGATAGGCCAACGATTGACGATTGTTTGTTGACAGTATCCTCCACTGTATAGAGGATACTGTCGAAACCAAATGAGTTCATACCATCTGCAAGGCGTCCAATCATTGGAGCCTGCAGATTATCCACTCCAGAGGACTTTTGCTACCTGGTTTCTTCAACAGAAACAGTTCGCAAATGCTGACTTCCAGCGGGATCGCTGTTCATGTGACCTCCTGTTCAACGCCCTCTACCGCATGACGAAGGCATTTCGGACCCTGCAATGCTATGTGATTGCGATTCGTCTTTGCGCCCCTACACTTCCTGCAAGTTTGTCGCACTGGTAGTGAATCACGATGTATACACAGAGTTGGATAAATGGGTCAGGCTTCACTTGGTGGACACTGTTGGAACATTGTATTATACAGCTCGTTAGCCACAACAGCAATGTGACCCTAAATAACAGCAATAGGACTCCCAGAGAAAACTTACATACGCATGCTGACTTTCCACGACCAAAGTCATGTTGATTTTGATATGTAAGGCTTGAAAAAATTGAAAAGTTGTTTACACACTACTGTGTCAAATAGTTTAGAAAGGCTTTTTTTGCTGGGGAATAGTCTGAAATCTTATACAGACCACTTGTCACCTTTTTTTGAATACCAGAAGTATGTTAACATGATTGAAATGATTTGGGTAAATGTCCAATCTCAGATATAAGTTGCAAGTACGAAGCATGATAGGATTAAGAGTAGTGACAGACTTTTTCCAAAATACAGTTGGTGAGTCACCTGGGTCTTTTGTATTGTCATTTTTCATATTCGTCAATGCTGAGTTTTGGTCATCCTCATTGATCAACAGATCTCAACCAGAAAATGAAACCAAAGGCTCCATATCAATAGTCTCAATCCTTGATAAATGTTTGGCAAATGCTTCAGCAGTGTGGAATTCATCAGACAATAGAAGTCAAACTGAATAATGGAGCTATATGTTATTTATCATTAAGGTATATGTAGTTCAGAATGGACAGTTAATCCAGTAATTATCAATTAATATTGCTCTGATACAAGTGATCTCTAAAAATGAGAAATCTTGACACAGTTTACCCCAGAAAAATCAAATCATGACAGTTTTCCCACTCTATCTTTCACAGCACATGCCTAACATTTCCCAGTTACACGTGTTTAACAGGTTTCAATAGTTTTTAAAGGAAGTTTCATGCTTGACTGGACAGACACGCCAAATTCATATTTTTTCTTTATGCTAAAACAAGTTTTATTGACTTAGAATGCTTTGGGAACCAGGAATAAGCACTTTTTGCACATGTGCTTAGTACTCATGGTTCCCAAAGCATTCTAAGTCAATAAAACTTGTTTTAGCATAAAGTTTTTGTAGAACGTTTTCCTTATGAAATAACAAATACACTTCAGAAAAACAAAATATCTGATACACTTCTCATTGTATTCAATAATTCCTTTGATGGCCATTTTAATCCATACTCTCTCTCTCTCTCTCTCGCATTAACTTTAATACAACAATTTGTCCATATCATGATCTTTTGGGCCTAATAGTAAATCTTTACATGTTTCACAATTATTGACCTTTAAAATATTTCTAGCTAGGTAACCTAAGACATATGCCAATACATTTTAATCATAAATATCCATATCCTCACAGTACCTGGGCGATTATAATTTTCACTTTGTCAGTGAGACTCGGGCTGACTTGACTTGATTTCAGAAACAGTAAAGATGTTATGACATATTTCATGAAGTTTTTTTTATGGAATAATTTAATTATTACTTCGATTAATATCAGTTAGTGTAATAAGTTATGAATTAGTTATTAATTATCTATACGGTATTTTTTTTTTTTTTAAACATTTCTAGGTTCTATCAATTCTGAAAAATTATATTAAATGTTCTTTCGGAAATCGGTACAATCGAACTCCAGATTTATCACACACGAAACGCATATTTCTGTGCACGATGTCAGCAGATAATTATAATAGTAAAAAAAGAAAGAAAAAAAAGCTATGTAAAAAAATTGCAACGTTCAACGAACGCTAGAACTCAAGAAAGTAGCAACCACGTTATTAATTAGCTATTCATTTTTTTTTTTACATTTCATTAAACATTTCCTGGTTCTATGGATTCCGATAAATTATCTTAAACGTTCTTTCGGAAATAAGTACAATCGCAGCCACATTTATTGCACACGAAACACTTATTTCTGTGCATGACAGCAGATAATTATAATAATAGAAAAATAAATACACAAATAAGGTCGAGATTCAGAAAGGCTACCCCTTCCAGACTGCTAGCGATACGGACGTGATTGACGGGTGCTGACTCCGCCCGTTGTCACGTGATCTCCTTAACAGACGGAAGCAGCTAGCATGGGTGACGCGCAATGCGTGCCACCCGTGTCATGTACCTACCGGCACTGGAAACACGAGGCACGCTGAGGTTTTTCTGGGTTACGAAATCGAAAAATTAAAATAAATGAAGGTAGAGATTCAGAAACGGGTACCCCTTTCAAAATGGCGGCGAGGAGAGGAGGGGGAAAGCAATGATTGACGGATTGTGACTCCACCTACTCACTGCGTTCCACCGCCCGGTGGATTTCAAGTGACACGCGGATGACTCCAGCCCCCACAAAAAAATTCCGAATTCTGAATAATTCCGGGGGTGTGAGGGCTGGAGCCCCCACACCCCCGTGATTTTTTTTTTTTTGGCTGATGCTGCATAAGCTCCTACACTCGCTTTCTTGCATCATGTGCCACTACTACTACTACTACTACCCCCGGAATTATTCAGTCGAGAACAATACCAATAAACAATAGTTCATTTTTTTTAATTTTTCGGTTTCGTAACCCAGAAAAACCTCAGCGTGCCTCGTGTTTCCAGTGCCGGTAAGTACATGGCACGAATGCGTGTCACCCATGCCAGCAGTTTCCATCTGTTAAGGAGATCACGTGACAGTGGGCGGAGTCAGCACCCGTCAATCACGGCCATATCGCTAGCAGTCTGGAAGGGGAACCCGTTTCTGAATCCCGACTGGCATGGGTGACACGCATTGCGTGCCAGCCGTGTCACCAGTGCAATGTACATACCGACACTAGAAACACGAGGCATGTTTTTCTGGGTTACGAAAAATAAAAAAAAAATGAACTGTTGTTCTTGGCTGAATAATCCCCACACCCCCGGAATTATTCAGAATTCGGAATTTTTTGGGAGGGATGGAGTCGTCCGCGTCACTTGAAATCCACCGGGCGAGGAGAGGAGGGAACGAATGAGTGGGCGGAGTCACAATCCATCAATCATTGCTTTCCCCCCTCCTCTCCTCGCCGCCATTTTGAAAGGGGTACCCGTTTCTGAATGTCTACCTTCATTTTTTTTTAATTTTTCGGTTTCGCAACCACGTGTTAGCAACTTTATTAGCGTTGGGCATGGGGGTTATTACTCAGTGAGTTTTGATGGCCACAGATCGCCGCGTTAGTTTCATGTTCTGAAAGTGAGGGCGCTGGGAGGAATTGAGCAAGAGTCCACTCTGTATCTTACTTCTCTGTGGGGGTGAGTATGAAACTTAAATGAGGATTATTTGTCTTCGCGCATGCGCGTAAAAGCTCACGAATCGGAGATGAGATATGGTCTTCAGTACAGTATTGAAGATCATAGATTTACGACGGGAAGCACAGGCCTCAGATATAAAAAAACACACGTTAACAAATTACAAACACGGTGGGTCACGTTCATACGAATTCTAACACATTGTCGCGGGCTTGCGACCAAGTGCATACAAGTTGGGTGACGACCCCCCACCCCCCTCATACACACACAACGTGCTCCCACAGAATACATCAGCTAGTTTGCCAACACCCACTTGCCTAGCATCCAACGAACCAACATATCAGCAGGTTACAAATCTTTCCTCGTATACGCTATCGCAGGACCATATTTCACTTTTATCCAAAGGATTAAATTATAATTTACCACCTCGAAAACTACCTAAAAAACAGTGCGTAATTGATATTGAATTTTGTCTTCGTAATGTTCCACAAAAAGATTTATTTATTCAACAAGTTAACCAAGTGGTGAATAACAAAAGAAACGCGACTTCCTAAATTGAATACACATTACAGTTCAGCTTTACGTGAAAATAAAGAGATAATTATAGAGAGGGCAGATAAAGGAGGTACAGTGGTAATACTCGATAAACCTGATTATATTAATAAGTTAGAATCAGTTGTTTCAGATACCTCCGCTTATCTTGAAGTAGACCCGGCACTATTTGCCAATTTAGTCAATCAATAGAATGAAACGTTAACCACGTATCAAAAAAACGACTACATTACTACGGCTCAGTTAAAGGAATTGAAGGCCAGACACAATATTCCTGCACTTTTCGGTAAAATTACACAAGACTGGATTTCCAATTCGGCCTAAACTTGGCATTTTCATCCTTGGCCACACATGTATTTAGCATTATAAAACCCTTTAGCCAGGCGATACAATTTGGGATTAAGAACTACGATACATTATTTAATAACCTTAAGGACTGTAGACAGCGACAATGACAATTTATTCCCACTAGATGTTACCTCATTATATACGAATATAAACGTTGAATGCACAGATATTATTTGGGATATGTTAAATAACAACTCGATACCGATTAATTATACGAAGCTTTCTATTAAGGAAAATTTTCACTTAATTAAACTGTTAGTTGAGGCCAACTGTATCATCTTTCGAGACAAAGTGTACAAACAAATTTTTGGTTTGCCAATGGGATTGAGCCTGAGCGGCTTAATATCGGAGATCGATCTCTCAACGATTGAGCATATTCATTTGACGCCTTTTCGACCCCGTATCACATACTATGGGAGGTATTTAGACGATGTTCTAGTTATTACTGATAGTAGTACTATCCAAGACATTTTACATTCGTTTAATAATATTCATTCTAGGCTCAAATTTAAATTGGAAAGGGAGGATACAGATACAAAGTCATTACATTTTCTAAATTTCACGCTTACTCGGGACTCGAATAAAATCCAATTTAAACATCTATCAAAAATTCGAATGTTCTTATCAATACTAAATATCAGTATTCTACTGCAACAGGATCTAGAAAAGATCATTAACAACCCTGCCGATTCTGTATGAACAGATAATGTAGGCTAGCTGATGGAGGGGGTTCCCAAATTAGGAACTTGTTTCAAAAATAACTGGACAAATACACCACCGTTTATTGCTATGTTTCGTTACAAGAATCAGTTTTGAACGCCTTTGTGATATTTTTCGAAAGCACATTTCTGTAGGTCATGACCATAAAACAACAAAAACAATTTGCGCTTTCCAGTTTATTGGGCTTTTCTGTTAGTGCAATCTATCAAATGGGTTGTAAACTCGTTTCGGTATCATCCAGCTATTGGTATTATCACATTTGCGATTATACCGATAGCTGGAATTCTACTTTATTATTTTATTATTATTTTTTTTTTTTATGAGAACCCCAAACACGAGAGGTATTATAACCTATAGTACTTAGTACCGTGCTTGGGTTGGAGATTGAGAAGACGAAAGAAGATATTTGTTGACATTGGACTTGAACTTCTGTAGATTGCAATTTTCAGGAAATACGTATGAAGGAAGGTTGTTCCAGAAAACGGCAGTTGAATGAATGAATGAGGAAGATGAAAAGTTGGACAGTAAATGGATGTTGGCTGGTGGCGGCACGTGTTCGGACTGTTTTGAAAGAGAGAGCGGGAATTATAGAAGCCAATTCAGAAGAACAGTGCCCACGGATGTATCTGTAGAAGAGGCATGCAGCAGAAACAGTGCGTCTATGAGAAAGCGAGTGGAGAGACTCTGTTAGAGATGAATCATTAATTAACCTAACTGCCCTCTTCTGAATGGAATCAAGAAGCCTGAGAGAGGTTTTGGGGGCACCACCCCAGATGTGGGAACAATATTCCATGGCAGGGCGGATTTGAGATTTATACAGAGTGAGCAGCTGTTTGGGAGAAAAGTAACGCCGAGAGCGAAAGAGAAAACCAAGTTTTTTAGATGCAGAGGAAGCAATATGTGTAATGTGCTTGTGCCAAGAGAGATTAGAAGTCAGGGTAATCCCCAAAAGAGATATATCATTTTGCCTAGAAATCGGAGTGTCACTAAAGATAAGCATAGGAGCAGAAGAATCCTTTTTGCGAGATATAAGACAAGATTGAGTTTTAGAAGGGTTGAAATCAAATAAGTTGTCTTTGCCCCACTGGAGAATTACCTGAAGATCGGCATTTAAGGAATTGGCAGCAGAATTTGGAGAACTTCAAGCTGATTGAGCTGGACAAGGTTTCTCAGAATGGAAAGTTGAATGCAATGTGCTATCATCGGCAAAACTATGGATAGGATTTCCAGTCAATGGAAGAAGGTCATTGATATACAAGAGGAAACGAGTGGGGGAAAGAACTGAATCTTGGGGGACACCGGCATTAGTGGAGAAGTTAGAAGACAGAGAGCCATCTACCATCACCCTCAGTGAGCGATCAGAGAGAAAACTGGATAACCAATTACTAAAAACAGTTGGTAAACCATAAGATGGAAGCTTGTTTAGAAGACCTTTATGCCAAACACGATCAAAAGCCTTTGAGATGTCAAGAGCAACTAGCATTAGCATTTGCATTAGTAGACGCATTTGATGCAAGAAAGCAAGCTTATGCAGCATCAGCCAAAAAAAAAAAACCACTCCCACTTCACCCCTCTGTTCGTTCAAAATACCTGTCCAGCTGAGCCTTAAACTTATTTAGGCTATCAACTTCCACGACAATGGATGGAAGTCTGTTCCACCAACCAACCACTCGCTGGCTAAAGGCAAATTTCCGCACGTCTATCCTACATCTGTCTTTCCTCAATTTGAATTTATGCCCTCTCAGGTGATTATTCTGAGCGAGAGGAAGAATCCCATCAGCATTGAGCATGCTCAAACCATTCAATGCTTTATACACCTCTATCAGATCACCTCGCTGGTGCCTAGTCTCCAGACACTGTAATTTGCAAATCTTAAGCCTTTCTTCGTAACAGCACCCCTTTGTTCCATTCACTAATCTTGTTGCCCTTCTCTGTACTCGTTCCAGCAGCTCTACATCCTTCTTGAAATGAGGCCTCCAGGCCTGTATACAGTACTCTAGGTGTGGCCTGACCATTGCCTTATACAATGGAATAATCACCTCCTTATCCCTGCTAGAAAAATTCCTATATATCATTGACAATACACCATGAGCTACTCTTGCAGCACGTCTGCACTGCTCAGAGAACTTCATATCTGCCTGCACAACCACCCCCAGGTCCCTTTCATTCTCTACCACTGTCAGTGTAATACCACAGAGTTGATACGTTGCTCTGGGGTTGCTGTTTCCCATGTGTAGTACTTTACATTTGTCAATGTTAAACTTCATTTGCCACCTCTCAGCCCATCTGCTCAACCTTTCCAGATCCTGTTGCAGCAGAATAGTGTCAGTAGTGTCCTTGACAACCCTGCCTTCCTTTGTATCGTCTGCAAACTTCGACATTAAGCTTGATATACCATCATCAATATCATTTATGAATACAGAAAACAATAATGGACCCAACACTGAGCCCTGAGGGACTCCACTAATAACATTAGTCCACGACGAGCAGTGTCCATTGATTACCACTCTCTGTCTTCTCCCCCTCAGCCACCCCTTTACCCACAGCAGCAATTTGCCTCCAATGTTACACTGCTCCAATTTGTGCAGCAGTCTTCCATGTGCAACAGTATCAAAAGCCTTTCTAACATCCAAGTATACAATATCAAAGTTATTCCCTGCATCCAGTTCCTTTGTGACTGCATCATAGTATCCAATCAAATTGGTCAGGCAAGACTTCCCCTTAACAAAACCATGCTGTGTCCGAGCTATAACTGAAGTCTTGTCTAAATGATCCTGTAGTGCTTCTTTAACTAGTGCCTCCATTAATTTTCCTGGAACAGAAGTTAAACTCACAGGTCTATAATTGCTTGTGTCAGCTTTTGATCCTCCTTTGTGAATTGGGGTCACATTTGCACATCTACAGTCTATGGGTACCTCCCCTGAGTCCAAGGAAGCTCTCATAATTATGGCTAAGGGTTTGCTTACTTCCTTTGCTGCCTCCTTTAATATAACTGGATAGATCCCATCCACCCCAGGTGCCTTTCTTGTGTTTATCTTCAACAATTTCTCCTCCACTTTACTCTCAGTTATTACAAGATTCTCTAGCTTACTGCTAGAGTTGAATACACCTCTGGCTTTCCCCTCGCTAAATAACTCCTCATGTGTGAATGTCGATGCAAAATATTCATTTAGTTTGTTAGCTACCTGAGCAGGATCATCAACAGTTGACCCATCGATATCAAGTGGACCAATCTGATTCATCCCCTTCCTTCTAGAGTTTACATAAGTAAAGAACTCTTTGCTGTTTTTCTTTGCATCCCTTGCCAAAGATTTCTCGTAATCTGCCTTCGCCTGCCTAACCTCCTTTGTAACTTGGTTACAGATCAACTTGTATCTATCATAGGCTTCTGTGTCATGTGTTAATTTGTATGTATCCCATGCATGTTTCTTCTCTGCCATATGCCTCATCAGTTCATCTGACATCCATTTAGGCCTAAACCTTGAACAATATTTCTTAGTTGGTATGTAAAGTCTAGTAGCTTCCAAGATAAGTTCTTTGAATGCTTCCCATTTTGCATTTACTGTTGGTAACATCATCAGTTGGTCCCACTGTATAGAATTTAAATACTGTCTCAGTCCGTCGTAGTCGCCTTTACGGAAGCAATAACCCTTCCCTTTACCCCTAATGGTAGTTACCTCCTTGAGTAAATCCCACTTCACTGTGATCGCTGCCACCTAGTGGTTCATTTATCTGCAGATTCTTAATGCATGAAGAATCACTGCTGATAATCAAATCAAGAGTATTCCTCCCTCTAGTTGCCTCCCGAACATGCTGATGTAGAAAACAATCATCCAATAAATCCACAAAAGCCTTGCTAGTGTGTGAGTGACCAGCCCACAAATTCCAGTCAATATCTGGGAAATTAAAATCTCCCAGGAAATTAAAATCTCCCAAACTGCATGTGTTTCACCGAACCTTTCCATTGAATTAGTCCATAAATGGGTAACATAAGCCAGAATATCACCAGTAGATCGACACTGATGGAATCCATACTGGCGATCGTTGATCAGACGGAAGGTTTCTAGGTAGTTTAAGAGTTGGCGGTTAATTGATTTCTCCATTACTATAGAAAGAGCAGAAGTAATTGCAATGGGACGATAATTGGATGGGAGGGATTTGTCACCCTTTTTAGAAACTGGCTGGATATGAGCAAATTTCCAAGCAGAAGGAAAAACACCTTTGGAATAAGAAAGTGAAAAAAGGCGGAAAAGAATAGGAGCAAGTTCAGGAGCACAGGTTTTGAGAACAAGTGGAGAAATACCATCGGCACCTGGAGCTTTTTTAGCATCAAGATTCATCAAAATTCTTCTGATATCCTTTTGACGGAAGACCACAGGAGGCATTGAATGGAGCGTGTTAGGAATGGTGGGAGGTGTTTTACCAAGATCATTAATACATGAGCTGGAAGAAAAATGGAAAGCTAGCAGGTCAGCTTTATCCTTGGCTGAAGTGACAACAGAACCATCTGGTTTGGACAGAGGTGGGAGCAGAGATGGGCAAAAGTTGCGGCCAATAGCTTTGGCAAGAGACCAGAATGCTCGGCTACCATTAGGGCAAGTAGCAAATTTTCTACTCTTAGCCTGTTCAAACTCTAGTTTGGACTGATTAATAACTGCTTTACAATTGTTGCGAGCTTTGGTGTAGGCAGAAAATGAAACTGAAGAATTAGAAACAAGCCAATTACGATATGCAACGTTCTTCTCTTGGACAGCCTTAGCACATTTATTGGAAAACCAAGGTTTAGATAAAGGACGAGATTTTAAAGTGGAGTGTGGGATAAAGGATTCCATTCCTGCAAGAATAATTTCACTGACACGATCTGAGCAAACGTTGACATCAGAAGTTTTGAAACAGTAATCAGACCAAGGAAAAGAAGAAAAGAAGTCTCGCAGGTCATCCCATTTTGCATTCTTGTAATGCCAAACAATACGAGGTTGGGAATAGCCATGAGATAAAGGTTCCATTGGAGAAGAGGCAATCACCAAGTTGTGATCTGAAGTGCCTAAAGGACCTCTCACTTCAACCTTGTACTTAGAAGGGTTGTTTGTGAGAAAAAGATCAAGCGTATTGGCTGTATGATTAGGATTGTCCGGTATTCTTGTAGGTAAATGAACAATCTGTGCTAGGTCATTAGTAATTGCAAAAGCCTCAGCATCTCGACCTGCTGGGTCGGTGTGACTAAAAAACGGAAGCCAGCTGGAGTTGTGAACGTTAAAATCACCAAGGAAAATTACCTCACTGTTAGGAAAGTTAGACTGGAGAAAGTCAAGTTGCAAAGAGAGGAAGTCAAAGAGCTCCAAGTGATTAGTGGAGTTGGGAGAACGGTAGAGACAACAGATGAATTTTACACAATGAGGTAGAGAGATTTTAAGCCAGAGAAGATCAAAGAGAGGAGATTCCAAATTGCCAAGTCTCTGACAGGGAATATCAGAACGGACATATGCACAAGCACCACCTTTGAGGCGAAAGGAGTCATACAGCAAATAATTTGGACATCTGAGATGAGCAGTAGTTGAATCAACTGATAACTGAGATTCAGTCAGAAAAAGTACATGGGGTTTGGCAGACTGCAAGTGGAAATGGACATCGTTGAGATTAGAATTGAGACCACGTATATTTGTGAAATGAATTAGGAAGTCCTTGTGAATAGTGAAATGTGTTTCCCCTTCAGTAAAATCTTCAATCATGCAAAAAACATAAATTTTCAAAATTTGCTCTTCATTCCTATTTTTGAAGATTCATAAACAAAAATCTGACAGGTGACGAAACTTTCCTCTCAATATAAAACTTTGGCAGTAAATACCTGACCACGCAATAGGAAAATGGCGCAATAAACCACACAAATTGAGGAATGACTGTATATGATATCAAAATTATTTTTTGCATCCAGTTCCTTTGTGATCGCATCGTAGTATCCAATAAAATTGGTCAGACAAGATTTCCCCTTTAACAAACCCATGCCGTGTCTGAACTATAACTACAATCTTGTCTAGATCGGCATTTCCCAAACTTTTGTAGTCACGGAACACTTTATCTCACAACATATTCACAGAACACTTACGAACACAAATTTAGCGTGAGCCAAAGAACTGTTGCTAATATTTTATTACATATGGTGCACTGTGCATCGGAAGCATCTTCATTTCCAACACATGGAAAGCCAAAATTCAAATAACTATCATTATACTTTTGTTTTGGTCTTTTATTAGTTTTTTCACTTCGGATTTCTGGGGAACAAAAGGCTGCGATTGTTTATCCTCACTTTGAAGTGTGACAATATTGTGTTCGTTTCCATTGAGCAAGTTGGACTACTAGAAGTACTTTGCTTCTCGTTTTAAAATTCCTTTTTTTCAATCACAAATCTATGGTCACATATTTTAGTGATAATATTTTGAAATACTAATAATTATCAAAAAAAATTATACAGGGAATCGAGTTTAGTTATGATATCGGTTCGCTTCCTCCTCTTCTTCAACCCATGTACTCCGGGCTAAATCGCATACGAATGGCATATTAGATCTCTATATTGCTACTTTTTCGTAGGTGTTATTACCTCTACGCATATTTCTCTACACAAAGCCCAAAATAGTGTTCCGCGGTCTATTTGATTATTAGTCTATGTCAGTATAGTAACCGAAAAAAATTATGTTAAACATTTTAATGATACAAAAGTGGTATACGCTACAAATATGCAAATTTATTTATTTTTTTAAATTTATTAATTATGATTTTTCCTGTAACACTTGTTCACATCTCACTGAACGCTAGTGTTCCTCGGAACACAGTTTGAGAAATGCTCGTCTAGATGATCCTGCAGCTTTAACCAGCGACTCCACCGTTTTCGACAGAACAGAACGAGTAATTACAGGTCTAATTACTCGTGTCTACCTTAGATCCCGCTTTGTGAATTGGAAATACATTTGCTCGTCTCCAGTCAGTGGGGACCTCTCCTGAATCCAAGGACGCTCTCATAATTATGGCTAAGGGTTTGCTTACTTCCTTTTATATAACTGGATTGATCTCATCCACTCCAGGTGTCTTCCCTATGTTTAACTTCAACAATTTTTCTCCACATTACTCTCAGTTATTACAAAATCATTTAGCTCTCCTGTTAGAGTTTTATAAAATTCTGGCCTCTTATTTCTCCACAGAGTTCCTCGTGTGAATGTAGATGCAGAATACTCATTCAGTTTGTCAGCTATCTGAGCAGAATTTTCAACAGTTGAACCATTGATATCAAGTGAACCAATCTGATTCATCCCTTTTCTTCTAGTGTTTACATAAGTAAAGAAGTCCTTGTTGTTTTCCTTTGCATCATTTGTCAAAGATTTCTCATAATTTGCCTTAGCTTGCCTAACCATTATGACTTGATTACAGACTAGTTTATATCTACCATAGGCTTCTGTGTCGCCTGATAATTTATATATATATCCCATGCATTTTTCTTCTCTTCCAAGAGTCTCATCTGACATCCATTTAGGTCTAAACCTTGAATAGCATTTCTTAGTTGGCATGAAAAGCCTGGTAGCTTCCAATATTAATTCCTTGAATGCTTCCCATTCATCATTTCCTGATAGCAACATCATCAGTTGATCTCACTGTATAGAATTTAAAAACTGTCTGAGACTACTGTAGTTGCCTTTACGAAAGCAAAAACCCTTCCCTTTACCCCTGATGGTAGTTACCTCTTTAAGTAAATCCCACATCAGCACACTGTGATCACTGCCACCTAGTAGTTCCTTTATCTGCAGATTCTTAATGCATGAAGAATCACTAATAATCAGATCAAGAGTATTACTCCCTTTGGTTGCCTCTCTAACATGCTCCTGTACAAAACAATCATCCAATAAATTCCCAAAAGCCTTGCTAGTTTGCGAGTTAATCTTCCTCAAGTTCTAGCTAATATCTGGAAAGTTAAAATCCCTCATTATTTGTACATTCTGATTTACTGGCCCATTCTATTTCACTGTATTAGTTGTCCGTTGTACTCATCAGAATCATTAGACCTATTACACACTCTTACCCTCATTTTGCGTTCTTTTTGCTTATGTCATACCAAAGTTACTGAGCATTGCACTGTCTGCATTCCTTATATCTGTGTGACACCACTTCTTTGATATTCTAACAATATCTGCCTTTGATATCTTCACCAGCATTTAAAATTCATCAAATTTATTTACTATACTCCTAGCATTGGTGTACATGCACCTGTTCTTATCTTTAGTTATCTTAACACAGCCTTTACTTGTTCTGTTTACTATTTTGTGATGACTCCCAGCAGTTCTTGAAATCCCAATCAACTTGCTTTCTAGGCTGCTGCTGTTTCCAATAGAAGCAGTGCAAGAATCACTGCTACCTTTGCCCGTAGCTACTGTTAATGTATTAGTCTGTGAAACCCCCCCCCCCAAGCTTCTTCTTCTTCTTCTTCTTCTTTGGTCCTTAGCTGGCAGCTGGGGGAGGCGGTTGGCCACGCAACCAGTATGCTGCTGTAGGTGCCGCAGGGTTTCGGACTTGCTCTGTGATGTTCTTCCATACCTTACGATCCATGGCTTCAGTCCTGGCCTGGTTAAGGTCGAGACGTCGGCTCTTCAAGTCATCTTCCACTTGCTTGGCCCACGTTTTCCTAGGCGCGGTCCGTTGGATGCTCCATTGGGTGGGTCTCCAAAGGAGTGTGGATGGTATTCTGTTCGTGCCCATTCTACATACGTGGCCAAACCATCTGAGCCTTCGCTTCTGGATTTGGTCGGCAATGGTTGGTTGCTGTTGGCATCTGGCGCGGATGGTATCATTAGTGATGCGGTCGCGAAGAGAGATGCCCAAGATCTGCCGCAGGCATCGCATTTGGAATACCTCAAGTTTGTTCAAATCTAACTTGAGACAAATCCATGTTTCCGATCCGTAAAGAAGAATGGGCAGGATCAAAGTCCGGAAGAGTCGGATTTTAGTCTTTGTGGAAATGTTTGTCCTCTTCCACAGACACCATTTGAGCGAGGCGAACGCAGTGGCCGCCTGTCCAATTCTGCTGTGAATTTCCATGGTGGATGCAACTTTCTTCTCCTGGACCAGCGACCCAAGGTATTTAAAGTCCTGCACTTGCTCGATCTGGACGCCTTCGAGATAGATGGTGGCTTGCGACCCATCTGTTGTCAGGGCCTTTGTCTTACCAGCATTGATCTTCAAACCGTATGGCCGGGCAATGCGGGCAATGTCGTAGAGGATTTCCGTGGCTTCAGCGTCGTTACCGGCAAGGATAGCACTATCATCAGCAAACATCAGGTCAGTCACATAGTGATCCTTGTCATATTGTATGCCCTGTCTGTTTCTGAATGCTTGCCTCATAATGGCGTCGACCACGATGTTGAAAAGCAACGGGGAGGCTACATCCCCTTGGCGGACTCCAGTTTGGATGGTAAATTCCTCAGATAAATCGTTCTGGATGCGCACCTGGCTGGTTAAACCGCTGTATGCAGTTTGGAGGAGTGTGATGACTTTTCGAGGTACATGTTCAACCTCTAGTAGTTTCCATAAGGCAGGCCGGTGGACACAGTCGAAAGCAGACTTAAAGTCAATGAAAACAATGACGGTTCGCTGTCCACACCGGATCCTCTCCTCCATCAGCTGACGAATGGCAAAGATTTGATCACAGCATCCTCGCCCGGGTCTAAATCCTGCCTGTTCTTCTCGACTGGTTTGCTCGCGATGTTTTTGCAGTCTTGACTGGATAATCTTCATAAAGACCTTTCCAATGATGGAAAGGAGGCTGATGCCACGGTAGTTCTTGCAGTCCCGGTTATCACCTTTCTTGTGGATTGGTACGATAATGGCTTTCCTCCATGTTAATGGAATTTGTTCAGTGCACCAGATGGTTTTGAGGAGTGAGTGTAGTCGGCGAAGCAGTACATCTCCCCCGGCTTTGATCGCTTCTGTGGTGACTTGGTCCACTCCTGGTGCCTTGCCATTCTTCAGGGATTGTATGGCTGCTTTCACTTCTTCTACTGTAGGCTCAACATCGACCATGGAGACCTCAGGGGGGTCGATCGAGAGTGCTGTTGCTGGCGGTCCCTGAGGTGGGTCGTGATTATACAGAGCTTTGAAGAATTCACTCCACCGTTGCAGGCGTTCGGATGGTGATCGCACGAAGGTCCCATCAGCATTCTTGATGTTGTCACTAGTCAATTTAGTCTTTCCACTCAGACATCTGAGGGTGCGGTAGAGAGTGCGGTACTCGTTTTTGGATGCCGCCACTTCAAGATCGTCTGCCACTTGGTTCCAGTATGCTTCCCCCCAAGCTAGCAGTTTTCCAATCCACCTAACACACGGTGAATATTCTTGCATTTAAGTGTATACCATTCCTTTAGAAGAAGTCTCTCCTGTTTATTTTTTGTTAAACAAAAAAAAAAAAAAAAAAGAAAAAAAGCCAACTACATAATAAGAGTCTACAAGCTACTTATTTACCACAATTAAAAATCTACACTTCCATTGCTATGCACTATACTAGTTATGCAATACTATATTTTCGTAAAATCATATACACTAAAAGTTGCTCTACAAATGTTAATGTACACTACATACTGTAAAGTGGGTTAGTTGTGTGATGGCACCAGAGGTTTCCCCCCATCTCTGCGTTGTATTCTTTGTGAGTGACACAGAACTCTGTGGAGGCCAGAGATTTAAAAAGTGTGTGGTGGAGTGGCCTGTTGTGTAGCATTATTTTCTGTTGTTTCTCTGATCATTTAACCGTTGGGTCCCTATTGGGACCCACACTTTGACGCAAGGAGGCAGGTCAGGGGGGGTGTACAGTAGAATTTGGCCAAGAGATTTACAGAAAAGTGGTAGATAGAGTAGGCATCCCCAAAGAGGTCAGTTCAGATGAGCCCCACCAGGCAAAGCATGGGGGAGGAGACAGAGACCTGTGTCTTTCTCCCCTGCCTGGAGATGGGGTTTTAAAGGGACCTGGGTTAGAGTACCCAGTTCAGATCGTCAATGGCGTGTTGGCAGCAAAGCCGCATAATGTCTTTGTTAGTGATGGTTGTCATGTCCGTGTAGTGTCGAATCCGGTAGGAAGGTCAAATTGCCCATCTCGGTCCGGGGGGGGATATGTTAGCTGGCAGTGGGGAACCCACCAGGCGAAGGGGTGGGAAAGACACGCATTTACTTCATTCATAATCTGCATTCTCACTTTACTTGCATTTTATATACTGTATATACAGTAGACTCTCGATTTTCCGGGATAGAGGGCAAAAAACAAATCCCAGATAATCGATTTCCCGGTTAATCCAAAAATACAGAAGTCCCTGATATACGTAAGAGATACGTTTTAGGACTTCTTACTTCGTTGAGTTTTACGTAACTCGGGAATGACTAATAACATATTGCTACAATATAATTATTGACAAATCTGAATTCAGCGCCATACTTGTTAATGTTTGACCATTTGCATACATCCTTATTAGTTTAATTTTCTGATCGAAATCGATCGCTTTTCTTTTGTTGGTAGATTTACTAGTAGCGCTGTCACTTATTCTCTTAGTCGGCACCATGATAACGGTCAAAATAATATTTTTTGTAAAGAACTTCACAGGGTTAAGGCGAAAACTCACTACAGTATTATCACCCCGCGCAATCTCACATTTTGCTAAAGCACATTTCTGGAGGTCACTGCCATAAAACAATTTGCACTTTTCCTGTTATTGGGCTTTTCTGTTCTTGCATCTAATTATAAACGGTTAGTAAACTCGACCCTATTGCATTTGCAAAAATACAGATAGCTGGAATTCTGTGGGTTTTTAAATTATGGTGAAATGTGTGTCCCTTACGCTGAAATCTTTAGTCATATAAAAAAAAAAAAAATCATAAATTGTAAGAATCTTCTCCTCTTCCCTATTTTTTTGCTTGTTACTCTGTATCTTACTTGTGCAATTTGTGCGTGCCGTGATCGTCGTTATTGATTGCTTATTTTATTTTTGTATTCATCCCTGACATGAATAACGAAACAAAATTTGTCCTTTTGCAGTGTAGTGGACTCGGCGCTTATTTACGACTTGCAAAACATCTGTAAATACCTTTCTATTTATTACTTGAATTTTATGATTTCTGGTTGATTTTTTTTTTTTTTTTAATGTGGAATCTTTTACGTGTCCCGGTTAATCGAGAATCTGCTGTATATACATAGTGGATTCCGGTTATTTGGGCCACCAGTTAATCGGGGCAGCCGTTTATTTGGGTAAAATCTTAAAAAGCAGAACCCAATCGAGAAAATAGCCAGGGTTTACTTCGCTTAATTGGGACAACATGCCGTTTAATCGGGGCAGGAGACAGCAGCACTGGAGTTTACCCTACGATTGTCTCCTACCGTACCATGTGGTTCGGTCGGATTTTTGGAGGTCACAACCATAAAACAATAAAAACAATTAGCAGTCACCTATTTATTGGGCTTTTCTGTTAATTCAATATATCATAAACGGATAGTAAACTCGATCTTACTGAATTTGGAATTCTGTGGGTTATTATGGTGAAATGTGTTTACACTTCCATGGTATCTTCAATCATATAAAAAAATTAATTTTCAGAATCTTCTCTTCTTCCCTATTTTTAAAACTTCGTAACTTGTTACTCCGTTCTCACTTGCACGTATAGTGTTACTTGCAATTTGTGTGCTGTTTCTTTGTTATTGATTTCTTATCTTTTTGCTGTTTTAAATTTTAATCCCCACCCACAAATGTCAGTGAACAGAAATGTCAACTAGTTAGTATGTACATTACAGTACGTATTAATTATTCCAATTATCACGTATATTCTTCCGATTTTCATGTATCATTTAATTTTTTTTAATTGGCAAGGTAATAAAGGGTAAATCTGTGCTTAATATATCTTTACTCTTATAGCCTGTGGATATTCCTCCTATTTTCGCTAATTAGAATCGCTGTTTAATAGAATTAAAATTCAATTCACAAACGTGATCACAATGACCGGCGCTTACTAAACATCGTATAGTGAACGGTACTTTACTATAGTGACTCCATCATAACGTGATTTGATTGTACATAAGGTATAAGGTATAAGGTATGTTCGTGTCAGACGGCACCTGGGATTTCTCCCATCTCCGCGTGTGTTTCGCTGTATCGAGGACAGTACACTGTCAAGCCAGAGACTTGAAAGTGGTGGTTGAGGGGGAGAAGACAGAGAGTGGTAATCAATGGACACTGCTCATCGTGGACTGATGTTATTAGTGGAGTCCCTCAGGGCTCAGTGTTGGGTCCATTATTGTTTTCTGTATTTATAAATGATATTGATGATGGTATATCGGGCTTAATGTCCAAGTTTGCAGACGATACAAAGGTTGGCAGGGTTGTCAAGGACACTACTGACACTATGCTGCTGCAACAGGATCTGGAAAGGTTGAGCAGATGGGCTGAGAGGTGGCAAATGAAGTTTAACATTGATAAATGTAAAGTACTACACATGGGAAACAGCAACCCCAGAGCAACGTATCAACTCTGTGGTACTACACTGACAGTGGTAGAGAATGAAAGGGACTTGGGGGTGGTTGTGCAGGCAGATATGAAGTTCTCTGAGCAGTGCAGAAGGGCTGCAAGAGTAGCTCATGGAGTATTGTCAATGATATACAGGAATTTTTCCAGCAGGGATAAGGAGGTGATTATTCCATTGTATAAGGCGATGGTCAGGCCACACCTAGAGTACTGTATACAGGTCTGGAGGCCTCATTTCAAAAAGGACGTAGAGCTGCTGGAACGAGTACAGAGAAGGGCAACAAGATTAGTGAATGGAACAAAGGGGTGCTCTTACGAAGAAAGGCTTAAGTTTTGCAAATTACAGTGTCTGGAGACTAGGCACCAGCGAGGTGATCTGATAGAGGTGTATAAAGCCTTGAATGGTTTAAGCATGCTCAATGCTGATGGGATTCTTCCTCTAGCTCAGAAAAATCACCTGAGAGGGCATAAATTCAAATTGAGGAAAGACAGATGTGCGGAAATTTGCCTTTAGCCAGCGGGTGGTTGGTTGGTGGAACAGACTTCCATCCCTTGTGGTGGAGGTTGATAGCCTAAATAAGTTTAAGGCTCAGCTGGACAGGTATTTTGAACGAACAGAGGGGTGAAGTGGAAGTGGGTTTTTTTTTTTTTTTTTTTTTGGCTGATGCTGCATAAGCTTGCTTTCTTGCATCAAATGCCTCTACTAATGCTAATGCTAATGCTAATGCTAAAGTGTGTGGGTCGTGTCTGTGCAGTGTGATATGTTGTGCCCATTGTTTATCCGGCTTATTGGCCGCCAGGCCCCTAGTGGGGCCCGACGTTGCCCATACCCTGCCACGTGGAGGCTAGCCGGGTGTATCCAGTATCACAACAATTTGCTCTGGCAGGTCCTGCCACCTAGTTTCCTGGGATTTCAGTGGCTAGGGCCTATTTATAAAAACAAAATAAATAAATAAATAAAAAATAAATAAAATAAAATAAAAGTTTATGCATTTGACATTAATGCTTAATGGGATTGCTGTTAGGAAATCGCTGGTTAGGGTTGAACACTAAAGAGATGTGTTAAAGGCCAAATAGGTCGGGCAAAATTTTGATGTTATTAAATTTAGACATGTAACGCTAGATAAAAGCTGATAGTGTTAGATATCTTAGAGATTTGCATAAAACCGGTAGAATTTAGACGTTGGTTATAATTTGGCGGCATTGTTAAGGGGTGTACTCGGTCGATCTAGTGAGAGAGAGGGGGGGGGAGATTGAAGACTGGGGAGGAAACAGATAGAAGAATAGGGACGGATAGAGTAGGCATCCCCAAAGAGGTCAGTGGAGACGAGCCCCACCAGTCGAAATATGGGGGGGTAGGCAGGGAGGAGAGGAGACAGAGGTCCATCTCCTCCATTCCCTGCCTGGGGATGGGGTTTTAAAGGGAACCAGGTTAGAGTACCCAGTTCGGATCGCCAATGGCGTGTTGGCAGCAAAGCCGCAGAATGTCTTCGTCGGTATCTTGTCCAAGGAGTGTCGAATCCGGTATGAAGGTCCAGCTGCCCATCCCGCTCTGGGGGTGGGATATGTTAGCTGGCAGTGGGGAACCTACCAGGTGAAGGGGGGAGATGCACACATTTACTTCATTCGGAATGTGCATTCTCACTCTACTTGCATTCTTTTTTTTTTTTTTTTATTTATTTATTTTTATTATTATTATTTTTTTTTTTTTATACTTTTTTCTTATTTTATAAATTTTTTTTTTTTTTTTTTTTCACTCGACTCATTCATCTTTTTCTCACACACCAGGAGGGGATGCAATGATGGGTAGCGTAAATTTAAATACTAATTAAAACCAAGGTTAGTGTGTACTTAACTTAGCATTTGTGTTCTTTTCTCTCACGCTTGCACTTTTATTCATTCTTCTAGTTCTCATCTCATTTATTCGACTCTTTCTTTCTGCACTGCACTCTCTGGGCACCGCAACTTACTGTTATTCTTCAGTTGTGGTGCAGGCCTAGCTGCAAGGTTTTTTTTTTTTTTTTTTGCAGGCCAGGGGAGAATGCAGTGATAGTGTTTATGTGGTTTGTAAATGTTTGTTGGTACAGTATATATAAAGTAATGTAAGTTATTTTTAACTTTGTATTCTTTCGGCCAATTACATTTGCTCGTCTGCTCACTCCCATTCACTTTCTCTGCATGCATTCCCATCCCCCTCCCCTACATTGGTTTGGGGCCCCAGGTTCCTATACATGGCATGGTAGTCATGAGGAGTTTTGTTATGTCAGGTTTCTGTCAGGGTGCAGAATACTGCTATCCTAACAGTTTTTAAGTCATCATCTGGGCGTGGTGGGAAACTTGGGCAATTTTACTATTGATTATTGTTTAATTGCTGGGGGGCTGAAATTGCTCTGCGCATTTCGAAAACTTTCTGTGTGAAAGATGTAAAAGCTTTATAATTTTGCTCTTCTATGATGAAGAGATGTTTTTCTCCCCTGGGAAGGGGACCAATCTGTGCTATTAGCTCTGTTCTGGGGATGTCATATATTATACATTCATAGAGAATGTGTGCCCAGTCTTCACTTTCGCCACAGGTGCAGTTTGGGTCATCGGTCAGGCCTAAGGAGGTTAGTTTCGCCTTTAGGGAGCCGTGCCCAGTCAATATAAATGTTGTAAAAAGTCCAGGGGCATACCACTTAGGTGGCTTTGGGCTAACCATTGACACCAGTGGCAGAAACCGTTTGGTGACCAGACCTCTGGTTTCCTGCTCCTACTTTGTTTGCCATAGCTCGTGGAGCTTTGTGGCTATTCTTTTTCTTTCATCATTGAAGGTATTGGTTGTATCAAGGGCTATCCCCAGAAATTCTGTGGATATGCCCTTTTTAAATCTATAATATAAGCCTCTTTTGGCTACTTCCAGGTAAAGTGGGAGAGTTCCGGCCAGCAACTGTAGTGCAGGTGTGCTTACTGTGCGACATGCTCTGGTAATAGTGAGTAGTATTGTCCTTTGTATCGATTCTAATTTATTCCTATTTCTTACTATGGCCGAGCGGATGAACCACGCACCGGCTCCATAGGTGATAACAGGCAGGAACATTGCACGGTATATGATTGCCAAGGTCTTTCTTTTGAGTCCCCAGTCTGCTCGACTGATCCTGGCAATCATACCTGCATAATTTCGCACTTTCTTCGCCAAGTAGATCAAATGGGGGTAAAAAGTTAATTTTGAATCAAAGACCACTCCAAGATATTTTAGTTCTGTTACCATTTTTATAGTGATTGTGTTAATTTTGATTTGTGGACGTCTTCTCATGTCCAAATTACCTTTTAGAAGTATTTGTTTGGTTTTTTCAGGCGATATTTTGAGCATGTGCATTTGTGCCCACTCCTGCAGCTGCAAGAGAGCGGCATTTGATCTTTGCTCTACAACCACTCGTGAGTTGCCTTTTACAAGGAAAATCATGTCATCTGCAAAGGCCAGGCTTTCCACGGGGCCCAGATCCAAGGCCAGAAATTCATCCAGAACAATGTTCCAAAAGAAAGGGCCAAGGATTGATCCCTGCGGGCAGCCTTTATTCACAGGGCGTGTCAATTCCTGGAACCTTGTGCGTACTGAGACACTTCTGTCTGTAAGGTAGCTGTTTATTACCTTATAGAGGTTTTGTGGGGCATTTGCCTGGCGAAGTCTCCTAAGGACACTAGGCCACCACAGTGAGTCAAATGCCCCAGCAAAGTCAATGGAGATTGCCAGCATATATTTCTCCTCTGTGTTTTTAACTGTTGTCAGTAGGTGGTGCATGGCATCCTCCGTAGAATTGCCCTGCTTAAAACCATACTGATTGTTGGAATGCAAGCCTGCTTCTGTGTAATATTGAGCTAATCTGCTGTATATTAATCTTTCGTATATTTTCCCTAGTACAGGGAGTAGGGCTATTGGTCTATATGATTTGGGATCAGTAGGGAGTTTTTCAGGGTTTTTCAGGATTAACCTTAACACAGCTTGTTTCCATATTTTTGGGAATATACCTTCTGTCATACAGTTATTATATAGTGCTATTAATTTATCTGGTGCTATTTCTGCTAATTTTTTGATAATCTCAACCTCTAAGAGGTCAAAACCTGGGCATTTATTGTTTTTGGTTTTAGATAGTGCTATTTCTAAGTCTTGTATAGTGAACAGAGGTTCAATATTGGCATTGTCATATTCAGTGTTTTCTTTTATAATGTCGAGCTGGGTGGGGGAATGATTTCCAGTTTCAGTCTGAATGATACTGTCTAGGATGTTATTTACAGAATCCACCCAACACAGGGTTGGGGTTCCGTCTGGTTTGACAGTAGTTTCTAAGACATCTCCTCTTGGCAGCTTGTTGGTCACTATTCTGTAGACAACTCCCCAAGGGTTATTGTTTCCAGTAGTTCCCACCAAGTGCTTCCAGCATTCCTTTTTCTTATCTCTTATGAGGGCTGTATACTGATTCCTGTGAGTTTTATAAGAATCTCTCAGTGCATCCACCTCATTTTGTGACCAAGATGTTCTGGCTCTTTGAAAATGTCTCCGTGCCTGGTGTACCCTACTTCTGAGTATAGTCAGTTCGGGGCACCACCAGGGAACTGTCTGCTTCCTCGGTTTTTTCCGTGGGATAGACAGGGTTGCTGTTTTTGTTAAAATGTTTGTCATAGTCAGTGCTTGCTCGTCCGGGCTACAGTTGCCTGATCTAGACCACTCATTTTCCTGTTTTTGCAGCTCAGCTGCTGTATGTTCTGCAAAAATCTGCCAGTTTGCCTTTTTAAGGTTATACCTTTTGATATCCAACAGAGAGTGTTGTTTGTAATTGCCTGTTTAGTTTGAAGGAAATGGCTCTGTGATCTGATGTGGTCCAGGCTGGCTGGACACACCAGTCTGTGATTTTATAAGCTATTGAATTGGTGGCAAGAGTGATATCAATGTCACTCTCCCACATGGTACTGCTAAAAGTTGGGAGGTTATTTGGTTGGTTTAGCACTTGAAAGGGTGAGGTGGCTATATAGTCTGAAAGTATCTGTTGTGTGTGCCTGCTCTGTCTTCTGTACGGCTATGCCATAAGGCTGACCGGCAGTTGACATCAGCACACACTATGATATTTGCAGTAGGTAGCAAGTTTGTGACTACTTGTAGGTATTCAATAGTTGGATTTATATCTTCACCTGGTCTGGAATATAGTGAAATAATGTAAAACTGTCCTACAGCACTGGTGGATTTGATTGTACAGTGAACCAAGCGTAAAGGTGGGGGGTGGGGAGTCCATTGTATTTTTAACTTTTCTTTTTACGTGAAACTTCGGATAATTGGGATAGCCACTCAATCGGGCCAAAATGCAATAGTCCCGATGTGTCCGAAATAACCGGAATCGACTGTATATATATATATATATATATATATATATATATATATATATATATATATATATTTATTATTTTTTTTTTTTTTCACTTGCAGTCATCTTTTTCTCACACCAGGGGGTTATGTGATAAAGTTACTAAAACACGTATGTATTGCTATAAATTATAGTTTATAAGCCTCTACTAATACTTGCTACACTGCTACAAAACTATGTAGAAACCTCCAAGTATCTCACATAAGTACTAAAACAATGGCGGCTAAATTAAAACTTTCTTATCAATACAACACAATGAAGCAGAAGTCAACTGTGGTTTGTTTAAACAATTTCATGGGCCAAGTAAAGAAAAAATGCACCAAATTATTGAGAGAATTACAAATAAATAATACGCTACTAATTTTAAATCAAAAGTTGCAAAAAGCAAATTTAATACAATAAAGTTCCACTTAGTGCCTTCCGAAAAAAACCTAGTCCAGTAGCTTCATCAGCAGACTCTCACATATACGTATTACTTTATGGAGTTTACGTTATACACACTACTTTATCGAGTTTACGCTATATGATTATTCTTGTAAAGTTTAAGTTAAAAATAATAGCTACGTGATTGTCAGTGGATGCCGACACCAGGTAGGTGTCGGCATCCAATGACACCACCTGGATAGTACGCAACATGCATGATGGGTCCAATGGACTCGCGTTACTCCAGGTATTTGGACTCATCCGACCAGTACACTCTCTTCCAGTCCAGTGTGCGCCTCCGTAGCCAGGTGGGAAGGAGCAGCAGTGTGTAGCACACGCTTCTTGATTAGACCGGGGTTTGAGCCCGTCACCACCAAATACGGAGGATGCGGAAAGGTCAGGGAATGACCACCGCATATTCCCGGAGCAATATGGCCTTGGTTGCTAATGCTCCTAAAAAAAAAAAAAAAAAAAAAAAAAACCCAAATAACAACCAGTCCAGTGTTCGATCAGCAGTGTCTCTCCAGATTTGCTGACCTCAATCTGACAAACACTTGTGTAATGTTTTGGTATAACCTCCCTAAAACACCTGGTTATTATCCTGTATTCAAAGCTCTCCTTCCCCCACCCCCTCATACCTTCAAGTCAAAATCAGAAATTATGCAGCCCTAATTGTCTGAATAAGGAGGTGAGACTGAACCAGAGAACACTCAAACTCCTGTATAAAGCTATATTCCTCCCTGTTATTACATACGGATCTGGGATTTGGTACCATAGAGCAATAATTGCAAACTAGAAACAATTCAGTGGAGTATCTTGCTCGCCATTACCAGGGCCTGCTGCACAGTAAGCTCTCCAGCCCTCCAGGTTCTTGCAGGTGTCCTGCCCCTTGACTTTTTTTTTTTATGTAAACCCCAAACACGAGAGGTATTAGAACCTATAATACTAAGTACTATAGGTTCTGCCGTGCTTGGGTTGAATTTGGAGGTTATCCGTCAAGGATTGCAGCACTGCTTGTCGCAGGGCATTCCAGCTAACCTCTTTGGACATACCATTGACAACCAAAATGACTGTAAGCAAGAAGACTAGCTGCCATGCTACTACAAATCTGGCAGACAGGATGGGAAGAGACAGAGAAGGGCTTAATAACTAAGAAATTCATCTCAGACATCTACCTTGTTTATCCAAAGATGCTGCCTTGGTTCTTTCCAGGCTTCTACTGTACATATTATAACTGGACACGGCTCTATAAATCATAAGTTTACCTGGGGAATTATCAATAACCCCTACTGTATATGTGGAGAAATTTAAATTTGGAACCATCTTCTTTATAACTGCCCAATTTATGACAATCTTCGAGGAATACTATACACCGAACTCCAATACATACCTCAAGGAAAGGATCACTTGTTCATTTCTGACGAACAATACTACAAATTACTAACGGAGTATGCATGGAACCTCTTTGCTAGGCACAGGACTCTACAACCAACTCAAGGTAGGGATACAAACCCATGAGGGATTGCCCAAATCGGAAATAAAATCTCTACTTGACCTTTTACCAACATTGACTTGCTAACCCTAGAACATCCAAGGCAGGATTACCTGCTAATGCAGCCACATGGTTGGGTAGGTTCTAGTGTTTTATACCACTCCACCACCAAACGTCAATCACACTCAGCACTCTCACTGCAGGGGCTTTTCTACCCTTCCTGGGATTAGCCCCCCCCTTACTCTTATGTTTTCCCTGTTCTTCCGTACTCCTGCACTCTACCTTATTTTTTTCTTTTTTTTTTTTTTCATTGGTCATCGTTCGGGAAGCTCAGGCGATACTGATGGAGACCCAGAGAATAATGGGCAGCCTGGATACCTCCTAGTGGTATGAGTGGGCAACATGGAGTCTCACCAGGGGCCAAATGCTAGGACACACAACAGAACACTACACATTCAACACAACACTTTTCTGGCATTTACAGTAGTACTGTATTTCTTCACAGCGTACATATCACGCAGTTGTGGGAAACCACAGGTTTCCCACAACTGCATGATATGTACCCAACCCTGACACCATGCACAACCAGCATGTTGACACAACAGCATGTGTCAATGCTTTGAAACACAACAGCATTGTGTCAATGCTTTGAAACCCCATATGCCTGACATACCAGAAAATTATTCATCAGAAAAGGCAACTTTTTTCAATTGATGCCATTCAGATGCAAACTTGGTGTTACTGCCAATGGGTGACCATATTAATGGGTACAGTGCCTACTCCAGTCACTTATGGAGGGTTTGTTTGAGCGTGTCCTTGGAAACACTTGGTCAGTTGTTCCACCGTTTTCCACTTACTGGCTTGCACAAGACAGGACAGCCTATGTTCACCACAACCATCAATAAGGTGTGGAAACCTGCAATTGGTTTGGGTGACTACTGCTCTGTCTACTGTCCATCCACTCTCAGAAACCTTAACTACAGCACTCCACAAACAACCTACAAGATTCAGTTTCCATAATGTTGCCCCTTCAGCCAGTACCTAACACGAATGCCTTTTTCAAAGTCAGTAAAATTACATCCCTTGCCCATGTTGATCAAGTACTTTGTGGGGAATACATTTCAAGAGCCTGTAGTAGCACATTTGCCAGTTCTCGGTGCAACATGTGCCGCGAAGTGGGGAGGAACAATCATTTGCTAAAATATGGGGTGATCATATTTTCAATTGACAGTCCAAGTTTAATTCCAAACTTTCTTTCATTTGTCACAAATTACATAAATATTGTGCACAAAATAAACAATATCATTACAAATAAATGCTTCATTTTTTTTTTACAGTATTATAATTTCTCTCTCTACCTTTTTTAAGGATCAACAGTGCAACTATTTTTTTTTTTTTGAATAGCATTATCTTTGGCAAAGGATGCCAAGAAAAATAGCAAAGAGTTCTTTACCTATGTAAACTCTAGAAGGAAAGGGATGAATCAGATTGGTCCACTGGATACTGATGGTTCAACTGTTGATGATCCTGCTCAAGTGGCTAACAAACTAAATGAGTATTTTGCATCTACATTCACACATGAGGAGTTATTCAGGGAGGGGAATACTAGAGGTGAATTAAATTGGCAGTGAGCTTGATGATTTTGTAATAACTGAGAGGAAAGTGGAGGAGAAATTGTTGAAAATAAACATAAAAAAGGCACCCGGTGTGGATGTGATCTATCCAGTTATATAAAAGGAGGCCTTTTTTGGACTCGGGGGAGGTACCCATGGACTGGAGATGTGCAAATTGTGACCCCAATTCACAAAGGAGGATCAAAGGGCGACAAGTAATTACAGACCTGTTAGTTTAACTTCTGTTCCAGGGAGATTAATGGAGGCACTGGTTAAAGAAGCACTGCAGGATCATCGAGACAAGACTTCAGTTATAGCTTGTACACAGCATTATTTTGTTAAGGGCAAGTCTTGTCTGACCAATTTTATTGGATACTATGATGTGGTCACAAAGGAACTGGATTAGCAGGGAATAACTTTGATATCATATATTTGGGTCTTAGAAAGGCTTTTGATACTGCTGCACAAATTGGAGCAGTGTGGCATTGGAGGCAAATTCCTACTATGGATAAAGAGATGGTTGAGTGGGAGAAGACAGGTGTGGTAATCAGTGGACACTGCTCTTTGTGGACTAATGTTATTAGTGGAGTCCCTCAGGGTTCAGTCCATTATTGTTTTCTGTATTTATAAATGATATTGATGATGGTATATCAGGCTTAATGTCCAAGTTTGCAGATGATACGAAGGTTGGCAGGGTAAGGACACTAAGCTGCTGCAACAGAAGCTAGAAAAGTTGAGCAGATGGATTGAGAGGTGGCAAATGACGTTTAACATTGACAAATGTAAAGTACTACATATGGGAAGCAGTAACCCCAGAGTAACGAATAAACTCTGTGGTACTACACTGACAGTGGTAGAGAATGAAAGGGACCTGGGGTTAATTGTGCAGGCAGAGCCTTTACAATGCACTGCACCCTTCACTCACCACCATCCACCTAGCATAATCCTTTAATGATTAGTGGAAATTCAAGATGTTTCCACTGAAAAAGGCCTACCTGTAATGTATTTTCTATACTAATTCCAATGTGAAAATGTATTTTTGGAATGTACTGTGATAAACATTTTATAATCACAAACATTTATTTTTTATTACGAATTTTGTTCTTATAGAACTGTAAAGAAAACCTAAACATTCAATAAGAGTAAATGATCATAACTGCACTTCCTTGTGATGACGAATCAAAGGGCACAAACATATCTCCCTCCAAATGTTACTACAGACAGCTGACCAACCAAACTCATGACGTGGTGCTAGCAAGCATAGAAGTATAGTATTATCACTAAGGCAATAGAAGTCAGTTCTGCTGATTATTAATATTTTTAATGAATTATATTAATGTGTAGCATATTACAAGGTATGTAGCTGTAATTCACAAATCGCTAAAAAACTTTAATCTCACAAATGATTCATTACTTCGA
Source organism: Mastigoproctus giganteus (assembly GCF_048544385.1). Classification (NCBI taxonomy): domain Eukaryota; kingdom Metazoa; phylum Arthropoda; class Arachnida; order Uropygi; family Thelyphonidae; genus Mastigoproctus; species Mastigoproctus giganteus. The sequence continues at coordinate 7,607,705 of NC_143587.1, read as the reverse complement.
TTCAAGACAATTTTCTTCCTTTAGTTCTTCACCACACATATATCTCACAAAATCAAGTACTTCAATGCCATTCTGAACTAAAACTTCAGATACAATTACTTCAGGATCACCTACAAATTTCTGACACATCATACGGGGTTCTTCTTTCACATTGTCTAAAAAAAGTTCATCTTCTGAATCAGTTTTTTCTTCCATATTATCAGTGCAAGTATTCATTTTCACATCCTCTGTATGAGTTTCCCTTGATTCTGAACTAATTTCTTCCTCTTGTAAAGGTACATCCTCCAGTGAGCCCAGTATTTTAGGATTCATTGCCACAACATGCTGGCTTAGTCGATAGCCCAGTTCCTTTAATGAAGCATCATGAGTCTCTCCTGGTGGACTAGACTGCTGATATGCAACCAAACTGCCATATTTACCTAAACAGGATAAGAAAAGAAAAGGGGTATTTTTTTTTTTAACACTGATTAAAAACAAAGGATAGATTAGATTATGATTCTGGTTACATTTTAGCTGACTAAAAGAAATGTTATCTTTACTGAGATAATTAAGAAATACAACAGCATAAAAAAATCTTATTGCCAATTACATTCAAGATAAAACAGCAAGAATTGCTCCAATAGTCTGAAAGCACAGAAGATACATATCATTTAACAAGTTATTCATATGACATGATGTCCACATTATGTCAAATGGTAGTCATATGGTCATTTTTAGTAACCCCCCCAAACACTATAGGTTACTAAAATTTATAGAACTCTCTAGTACTATGTGTATAAATACACTAAATATATACCAGCTCTCTACCAATCTCCATATAATAATACACTAAATACATGTTGGCTCTTTTGAGTTCATTATGAATCATTCTTTTCCATTCTTTCTGGAATCTTTCATGCATAAATTTTCTTACACTAATGTTATTTGCCATTTCCAAGTGAAAATATTCCTTATTTTCATCATAAAAGCATTTAGTTATCACAAATAATAAAAATCTACTGTTAGGTCAGAGGAAACCTGTAACTACGTTAACCATTAACCAATCCAGGTGTCAAGAAGTTATTAATCAAACCAGTAGTCGTAGTGGATAACAAACTCCATCTTATGATTAAGAGACTCAAAAATGTAGATCCAACAATTGCTGTTGTATTTCAGAAATCATGGTACACAATAAATATTTTATTTGTTAAAAGCACAGGATCACCTTGTCCTTTTATATTAATTTGCCTTTCAGAGCTTAAACTGCACAGGGAAATAATTACACTTCATTCAAATATATCAAAGGGAACAAATACTCCCAAACAAATGGAGAAAGCAAAACTGGTGCTTTGGACTTAGGTCAAACGGCACTCATTGGTAATTTTTAGTAACACCAAACATAATTACTAAAATCTCATATAGTACTCTAATACCATATATAGGCTGAGCTGAGAAAACAGCCTGTATATGGCATTAGAAGATGATTGTTGAAAATGGACTTCAATTTCTTGAAGTCCATTTTCTTAATTTTTTGGGAAATTCAAAAATAAAAAATATTCCACAAGTAGAGGGCATCAATGAATAATAAGAATTAAGTACAATAGATCTGCAGTTGAACTACAATGAATGCTATAGTTCAACATTCAATGGAGTTTCTCCTAGTCTGCTGGCTTAGGGAAAAGAAATGGAAATATATAAATAAAAGAATCTAGGAGTTTTGGGGAGGGGGGAGAGAGAGAGAGAGAGAGAGAGAGAGAGAGAGAGAGAGAGAGAGAGAGAGAGAGAGAGAGAGAGAGAGAGAGAGAGAGAGATTGGGGCTCTGAGTACACCACCCCAGATGTGAGAACAATATTACATGGTAGAGTAGATTTGTACAGAGCTAATATCTATACAAATTGTTTAGAAGGAAGTAATCATTATCATCAGCCATTTTCAATCCACTGCAGGATGAAGGCCTCTCCAGCAACTTTCCAGTTCCTTCTGTTTTGAGCACTGGCCATCCATTTACTACCCAAAAACTCATGAATTTCATCTATCCATCTCCGCCTTTGTCTTCCAGGTTTTCTTCTAGCTCCTCTTGGGTACCATTCTGTTATTTTCTTAGTCCATCTGTCATCATGTCTTTGAGCTATGTGTCCTGCCCAAGACCATTTTAGTTCTTTAGTTTTGATAAGAATGTCCTTGACTTGAGTTTGCTGCCTAATCCATGTGTTTCTCTTCTTATCTAACAGTCTGATTCCCAATATAATTCGTTCCATTCTTTGCTGTGTAGTTCTCAGCTTCTCGTCCATTCTTTTGGTGAGTGAGCAAGTTTCACTTCCATAAGTCATGGTGGGGAGTATACATTGGTTCATTATTTTACGTTCAGACAAACTGTGATATTGCTCTTCAGTATGTGACTATATTTCCTGAATGCTGTCCATCCAAAATTTATTCATCTCTTGACTTCCAGCCATTTATCATTATTACAGCTAATAACTTGTCCCAGATAAGTATATGACTCTACCTTTTCAATTACTGCTCCTTCAATCATTATTTCCCTTTCTGTGGCATGCTTGTTCATCATTACTTTTGTTTTAGCCTTATTCATCTTTAGTCCAAAATCCTTACTAACTGTGCATAACTGATTAAGATTTTCCTCTAATTCTTAGGGATCGTGGCTTATGACCACAATGTCATCTGCAAATTGTAAATGGTTTAGGTACTCTCCGTTCACATTGACTCCTTTCTGCAACCAGTCTAATCTTCTGAAAGCTTCCTCAAGGGCAGCAGTAAACAGCTTCGGAGATATTGTGTCTCTTTGTCGAACTCCTTTCTCGATTTTAAATTTCCTACTGTCTTTGTCTAGTCTAATAAAGGAGGTAGCACTCTCATATATTTTCTTCAAAATCATAATATATGGGGTATCTATGCCTTGTCTTTCCAGTGCCCGAAACATTGCCTTATGTTGTATGGAGTCAAATGCCTTTTCATAATCCACAAATGCTAGGCATAATGGTGTTTTATATTCATTTGCTTTCTCCATTAGCTGTGATATTACGTGAAGGTGATTCATAGTTGAGAATCCTGTCCTAAAGCCAGCATGCTCTTTCGGTTGATTCTCATCAAGTATTCTTTGTAATCTGTTAGTAATGACCCTTGTGAACAACTTGTAGATGTGGGATAACAAGATAATTGGTCTATAATTTCCAATTTCTGATTTATCTCCTTTCTTATACAGCAAAACTATGATTGCATTATTCCACTGCTTAGGCGTCACACCTTTTCTAATGCACTTTGTGAAGAGCCTTGCCAGTTTTTGTGTTATGTCTCTTCCTCCCTTGTAACAACTCTACAGTAACTTCATCTTCCTCTGGGGCTTTCTGATTCTTCATTTTCTTAAATGCATGTTCTACCTCATCAGGAAGAATATTGGGTATGTCGTATGTGTTGCTAATTTGCGATCCATCTTCCCCACTGCTGGCATCATTTCCCTCGTTCCTTGTATAATTCTCTATAGTAGTCTTCTGCTATTTGAATTATGCCTTTTCTGCTATTTATAAGTACACCATTACTATTCTTCAGTTTCAGTATCATTTGTCTTTCTGTATTACCGCTCATGGCTGCTGATTTAAGTCCTTTGTTTTCCCTTAATGCTTGTTCTACTTTTCTTGTGTTAAATCTTCTTATGTCCTCTCTAAGTCTCTTTCTAATGGCTTTGCATAACTCAGTATACTCAATATTCTCCCTGTCAGTGTTTTTCTTGCTCTTCATTTGTCGTCTTCGGTTCATCATGACAAGTGTTTCTTGAATAATTTTTTCTTCTTTGGATTTCTTTTTCCCTATAGGTTTCTTGGGCTTTATCACTTTCAGAAAGTTGTAATATTCCTCGTCGATATCTTGGTCCTGAGCAGTCTGCAGAAGCTCAAACTTGTTCTTAAGTTCCAGTACATACTGCTTTTTCTCCTCCTCTGTTATCTCAAAGACCTTTGTATCATTTATTCGAGTCAGTTTTTTCCTTTCCTTTCCTACATCTATATCAAGTGTACATCTTACCATTCTGTGATCACTTCCAACATTTACCTTATTCAGGACGGTAACATCATTCACAATATAACTTCTGTTAGTGAGGATGAAGTCGATTTCATTAGCTGTTAATCCATTTGGACTCTTCCATGAAAGCAAAGTGGAGGAGAAATTGTTGAAGTTAAACATAACAAAAGCACCTGGGGTGGGTGGTATCTATCCAGTTATATTAAAGGAGGCGGCAAAGCAACTAAGCAAACCCTTAGCCATAATTATGAGAGCATCCTTGGAATCAGGGGAGGTTCCCACGGACTGGAGATGTGCAAATGTATCCCCAATTCACAAAGGGGGGGGGGTCGAAGGGTGACACGAGTAATTACAGACCAGTTAGTTTAACTTCTGTTCCGGGTAAAATAATGGAGTCACTGGTAAAAGATGCACTGCAGGATCATCTAGACAAGACTGCAGCAATAATTCAGACACAGCATGAGTTTGTTAAGGGAAAGTACTGCATATGGGTAGAAGTAACCCCAGAGAAACGTATCAACTGTGTGGTACTACACTTAAGTTGGTAGAAAATGAAAAAGACCTGGGAGTAATTGTGCAGTCAGATATGAAGTTTTCTGAGCAATGCAGTCAGGCTGCCAAGGCAGGTCATGGGGTTTTGTCAATGATATATAGGAATTTTGCTAGCAGGGAAAAGGAGGTGATTGTCCCTCTGTATAAGGCAATGGTCAGGCCACACATTGAGTACTGCGTACAGATCTGGAGGCCTCATTTTAGGAAGGATGTAGATTTGCTTGCGCATGTACAGAGAAGGGCAACAAGATTGGTGAGGGGAATGAAGGGATCCTCTTACCAAGAGAGGCTTAAGTTCTGCAAACTGCAATGGCTGGAAACTAGGCACCTGTGCAGTGATCTGATTGAGGTGTATAAGGCCTTGAATGGGTTGAGCACGCTGAATTCTGATGGGATCCTTCTACTTGTTCAGATTACGAACATAAATTCAAATTAAGAAAGGACAGATGTAGAATAGATGTGCGGAAATTTGCCTTTAGCCAGCGGGTGGTTAATTGCTGGAACAAACTTCCATCTGTCGTTGTAGTTGATAGGTTGAATAAATTTAAGGAGGAACTGGACAGGCATTTGGAGGGAATGGTGTGATTTTTTTTTTTTTTTTTTTTTTGGCTGATGCTGCATAAGCTCATATCTACCTTTTTTTTTAATTTGTGATTTTTTTTTTTTTTTTTTTTATCACAAGTAATTTGTTCACTTGTGGCAAAGAGTTATACTCTAATTCTATACAGAAGTTAAATATTATCATACACTTGCTTTTTTGCATCACATGCCACTACTACTACTACAACAAACAAGAAATTTTGAGATATGTGCAAGCATTACTCTGACTGACATCATCAAATAAACATGTCTATATTCCTTCCCTCTCCCAATTAGCAATTCTCCCTGAACCCTAAAGTATCCTCAGTGGTACTGGCAAAAACGCTTGCACTACCTTTGTTCAAATGAATACCATCTCTACAAAATAGATTGCTTCTATCTACAAGCATAAGCCATGCTGATAAAAATTCCTTCCTCCAGAGCCCTTAAAGTCTTGAGTTAATCCACAAGGATTCCAGCATATAATCCCTTCTAATTATCAGGTAGTGTATGTTTAATGTTGTTAGTTCCCACACGAATATAATAATGCTCTCTTTACCCCCTCTTAAAATCTGACAATCTGTTGGTCACATCAGTTGTTCCCAGCAAACACACCTTGGTCCAGCTATCTTTTATTACAAAAAATGTTACCCATGACAATAGTCTCCCATTAAAACTAAATCTCCTTCAAACAGAATAGTATGCACTTGACTATTCTGCTCTGGGACTTGGGGGCACATCACTAGTCACTAGAGTCCCTGACAAGCTCCCATTTATATTTGTTTCTAAGGCAAGCACCTGTTTTGTGACTCAAATTATTTTTTATTATAAAATAATTATTAATTATTATTAATTTGAGTTTTATCCCAAATTATTCATTACTAATGTACCAAGTTTTAATTTGAGATCGGTACACTCCTTACATCGGGATCAAAGAAATGAATTGTCAATTTTATCTTGGTTTATCTATTAGACTAGTGGTTCTCAATGGGGAGCCATATGGCCCACCAGTGGGCCATGCCGTATTTCTGGGGAGGGACACAGGTAAAAGTCGCAAAATTGGGGGCCATGGAAACTGTTAAGTGGGCCACGAAAAGTTCACTTCTCAAATAAAATTATTACTAATATAAAAAAGAAATTAGTGAAATCCACGAGGAACTCACTAAACTAACGGACAATAATATTATTGTAATATTTTTTGTTAGGAGCATAATTGTATACTGTGAATAAACAAAATATTATATGAGTAAAAATTCTATTAATAAATAAAGATTGTAGTTAATAAACCTCTTTTTTATTATTAAAAAATATATTAAAAATATTCCTTATATTATAAACAAATAATACATGTTATAAATAAAAAGTGCAGTTGATAAAGTACATATTAGCATTAGCAAAGGCACATGATGTAAGAAGCAAGCTTATATAGCATCAGCCAAAAAAAAAAAAAAAAAAAACCCACCCCCTTATTTCACTCATCCACTCACTCCAAATATTTGTCAAGTTCTGCCTTGAATCTATTTAAGCTATCAACTTCTACAACGACAGATGGAAGTTTGTTCCAGCAACCAACCACTTGCTGGCTAAAGGCAAACTTCCGCACATCTATCCTACATCTGTCTTTCCTCAATTTTAATTTATGCCCTCTCAGGCGATTATTCTGATCAAGAGGAAGAATCCCATCCGCATTGAGCATGCTCAAACCATTCAAGGCTTTATACACCTCAATCAGATCACCTCACAGGTGCCTAGTCTCCAGACATTGTAATTTGCAAAACTTAAGCCTTTCTTCATAAGAGCAACCCTTTGTTCCATTCACTAATCTTGTTGCCCTTCTCTGTACTCATTCCAACAGCTCTACATCCTTCTTAAAATGAGGCCTCCAGACCTGTATACAGTACTCAAGGTGTGGCCTGACCATTGCCTTAAACAAGGGGATAATCACCTCCTTATCCCTGCTAGAAAAAGTCCTGTATATCATTGACAAGACACCATGAGCTACTCTTGCAGACTGTCTGCAAGAGTAGCTCATGGCGTCTAATCTTAGTTACCCTAACACAGCCCATGTATTTACTTGTTCCACTATGACTCCCAGCCGTTCTGGAAATTCCCATTGTCTTGCTTTCCAGGCTGCTGCTCAATTGCATTTCAATAGAAGTAGTGCAAGAATCACTTTTACCTCTGCCAGCGGCTACTGTTAATCTATTAGTCCGTGTATCCCCCCCCCAAGCTAGCAGTTTTCCGACCCACCTAATTGTGCCTCGATAGCATCAGCAAATATTCTTGCACCCTTTCTATTTAAGTGTATCCTGTTAACAAGCACAGACCAGGCTGAGAAAAATTCTACCCCTTGAGCCTTGCACAATCTCTCCAGGGCTGAATTGATCGACAAGGCTCTCATCATATACTCCCTCCTATCGTGTCTGGGCAGAATTGCAGACACTTTCAAATTCAACTCTAACTCACAACTTTTTTTCAGCACTGACTTGTACTTGTGCTTAAGTAATTCCGCTGGTCTCCTACTCTTAATATCATTAGTGCCAACGTGTACAACAATATCATCCCTTGTGCCCTTAAAAGAAGATACAGTCGGTCCTCGTATAACACGTGTTTACATTACACGAATTCGATCATACACGATTTATAAATAGGGGAACGTTATCTTATATAACACGAACCGAATTCGCTTATGCACGATTCGCCTTTGTGTTTACAAGAAATGGCAGTCGAACGCGGAATCACCCCAACTGAACGCAACACGATAGGAATGAAGAAGATTCTGAAAATGTATTTATGTGTTTTATATCAGTGAAGGGGAAACACATTTCACCATAATAACGTAAAAACCAACACAATTCCAGTTATCGATATAATAGCAAATGCAATGAGATGGAGTTTACTACCAGTTTATAACAGATTTCACTAGCAGAAACGCAACTGTAAATTGTTTTTATTGTTTTATGGTAGTAACCCCCAGAAATGTGCTTTAGTAAAATGTGAGGTGTTAATAGTGTATCTCGGCCTTTACGGTGTTGTTTATTCAGTTGCTACATGCGCGCAGCTTTGTTTATGTGTATCAAGCGTGCCTCCTCGTTTTGTAATTGTGCTTTATTCCCTAAAAATGAGTAAAATACTTAAAAGGTGTGAAAAGGAAGCGTTCTGGCTAAGACACTGCAGATTCAGAGAAAAAAAAAAAAAAAAAAAAGAAGCAATATCGATAAACAGAGGCGGACTGGATCAAAAATTCTTAATCGGGAAAATTTATAGTGGCCTCATACTACGGTTTATGGCCAAACTCACACTGGCCTCTGGCCCACCGTGGTTTCCCCCGTAAGGCTTCTGTCCGCCTCTGTCGATAGTGAAAAAATATGAAATTGTGAAACGCTTTGAGCGAAATGAAAGGCCATGTGATATTGCACGTGCTATAGACCTAAATCAGGCAATGCCGAGAATTACAAAGAATGCAGAGAAAATAAAAACAACTTTCATAGCAGGAACAACTCAGTGTAATTAAAATCCATTAGATTAAGACACAAGAATTGGAAGAGATGGAACGGCTGTCATCTGTTTGGATAGAAAATCAAACAAAAAGCAAGTTTGCTTACAATAGAAGCAAAAGCATTAGCAATATTTTATTACGACTTACGTATTATAATTTATACTTACGTATTATAAAATACGTAAGTATTTTATTACGACTATTTTATTTAATATAATAAATTTTTTACGAATAAAATACGTATTTTATTCGTAAAAAATACTTTTTTAGTATTAAAAAATACTAAAAATACTTTATTATAATATTTTTATTACGTATTTTAATCGTTATAAAATACGTTAAGTATTTTATAACGATTAAAATTACCCGATTATTTATTGTTTGGTAATGTTTTGGTTCCAAATGTGTGTTCAATTTTGGGTGGTCGGCACCTAACCCTACTTTTCCCATAGGGCCTGTTGTTTATATTGCACGATTTCGCATTGCACGAGGGTTTCTAGGAACGCAACTATTGTGCTATACGAGGACAGACTGTATCTGCTCTACGTCATCAACCTTTGCCCCTGGCAGACATACCCTGGTCCTGTTTAATCTATCCTTTTTGCACAATATGTTCCCCATTTCCCTGACAATAGAGTCACCTACAACAGCTAGTTCCTTTGGGACCAGAGCATTCTGCCTTGGGGTTTGCCACTGTTGCTTGATGTTCAAGTGCAAGCTCTGGCACTGATGTGGGCAGCTAAGAGCTTGATGGGCCCCTCAATTTAAATCCTTCCAGGGCATCTACCCTGTCCTTCAAGCTCTCGTATAAGCACATAACAATGGTGAGGTGGCGCCTGATTTCCTCGCACTCCTTACATCGCGCACACACAAAGACATACCCCTTGGCAATATGTCCTGTTCCTGATAGCTCCACAAACATCAAACAAGCAGTGCATTTCAAGTTTAGTTTGAGCCTTTTGCTTTGCTGCTCTGGTCTGAGTCATGATTTCTATTCAAGTTCAATAAAATTCCAATACAAAATATAACCCTAAACATATCCCAATGCAGTTATAACTCTATATGTTCGGTATCAATGTTATCTCCGAGTTACGTTATATGACTTTCTTATCCCCTGTCAACTTATATGTATTAATTTATGATGTTACGTTTGTAAAAACAATTCAATTGACAATGAAATTAATAAGATTTTAAATTTTACTGATTAACTGATACTACTATACTCGCTATCTAATTTTCCATTAAACCTTATGCTATCTAGTTTTCTGTTAGACCTTATGATATCTAGTTCGGTGCACACATTGTATCGTATAACAATGGCGGCAAGTTACAAATGGTTAATCTAAGGACACGAGGTATTATTTACTTTCCAAACCACGCTATATAAATTCAAAATAAACCACAGAGCTTGACTAGGTCTATAAACTACTTATAGAAAATAATTTAATCTAACAATTAAGTCAATGAAGTGACTAAGTATAATTAAAAACTTTTGTGTTCGCAGGAGCTGCAAAACCTATTAAACACGTGGATTTGATACCCTTACCGATACTAATAACCTACAAAATCTCTATCTAAATTCAAATTAAACTAAAGTATTGTTACTAGGAATATAAAGCAACTCTAAAAAATAAATTAATATGCCAATTTAAGTCAATAAAAAAGCAAAACCTCTCTATTTGCTGGAGCTCAAATTTTAGAGACATTACAAATAAATAGCATGTACTTGTCTTTTTTTTGGGGAGGGATGTAATTATCATAAACTGTTATAGTAGCTTTTACTTAATAAACTAAACTTTGAGTTTTTGAAATTCTTCTTTCCAGCAGCTGAATCTCTGATATTTTGTTGATGATGCTCGGAGCTGAGTTTAGATCATTACCACAGTTTATTGCTAAAAGGTTCTAATCTACATGTATGGTGTATGCACAATGGTTAATTTTTCTGTTACTGATAGAAGTGGGAAAGACACTTGAAGAACTCAGTAGAAAGCCATGTCTGTGGCCCCAAGATTAACTAACTTTAGTTTGTTTAGTCTTAGACCACAGACATGGCTTTTACACTAGTAAAAATTCCTTGAAAAATTTTTTCTTTGGGTCTGAAGTTGTATGTCGAACATAAAGCTCTGGAATGAGCATATACATTGTATTATAAGCATGGTCACCTTTGGCCCTGTAGTTGCTTCTTTATATTAACAGTATCAGTTGTAATATTTGTGGATTCTTCATGGCCACATTTCTAAAAATCACCAAAATACTACTACTACTAGCTGGGAAGAAGAATTTCAAGAAAAAATCAGGGGACTGAACTTAATGATTTGGAGTGGGCCTTGTATTAAAATATACAAGGACGCATATTTTAGTCAGTCAGTCCTCGTATAACACAATAGTTGTGTTACTAGAAACCCTAGTGCAATGCAAAATCTTGCAATATAAATAACAGGCCTTATGGGAAAAAATATGGTTAGATGCCAACCACTCAAGATTGAACATACATTTGTAACCAAAACATTACCAAACACAATAAATAATCATAATAAAATACTTCCACAGTTGAAAAATGTTAAGTTCATAATTTAATCATTTAAATTTAGGTTCTTACATTAAAAATAAATGAGAAATAAATGAAAATAAAAATAAATGGGCATGAGAAAGGGTTAAGGCAGCGTAATTATCGAGAAAGTGGCAGAAGGTTGTCATCATTATCGGAACTGGGAGCACAGAACTACAAGTCTGTGATTCATTATCACACAGCAGAACTACAGGGCTGTGACTCGTTTTCTGTCTCTTTCTTGGGTGTTTCATAAAAAAGACATCTAGTTTCTGTTGTTTTGCCTTCTTTCTTCTTTCACAAAGCAGTGCTTTTTTTTTTTTTTTTCTTTTTTTAGTAGTTGTTGGCGCATCGGCTTCTGTGGCCATATTGCACCTCCCAAGGTTTTTGCAGTACTTTGATCCAAGCCTGAGGCGGGAATCGAACCCGCGACCTTTGGGTTGCCGGGCAGGTACTTTACCCACTCGGCTAGCCCGGTCGGCAAGCAGTGCCAAAGCAGATCGAATTGTACAGTGCTATTCTGCTTCTTTCTGCATTGTAATCGTTATCTTCTAACTTCAAAACTGAAGCAGAAAGCTATTTTATGGTGGTTTGCAGGCATTCGTCTCCCACCCTCCACCTGCCCTTCAGCCACAAGTTGTTGCAGTTCTTCTTCGTGGGATTGAAGCAACTCTTCTAAGTCTTCTTTCTCCAATTCCTCAAAGTCAACCTGCTTTGTGAGGGCAACACAATGTGCTTTTAATATAGGAAGCTCCTTACAGAATCAAAGCCTCCAAAATCAGGAATAAATCTGGTAAAAGAGGCTGCCAAACACCATACAAGCAGCCTTTTGTCACTTTGTTCCAAGCCTCCACAATTATGTCAATTGCAATTTTTTATGTTGAATTGCTTCCAGATGTCCATAACTGTTGGTGCATTTTCGTCCTCTGTTGCTGCTATCGACATCTTAAATGTGCATCTTTTATAATAGTGATTAAAAGCAGCACTCCTTGGTCAAGTGGCTGGATAAGAGCTGTTGTGTTAGGAGGTAAAAACAGGATTTTGATGTTTGGTAACAGTTCAGCAAGGGTTGGAGGGTGACTTGGTGCATTGCATAAAACAATTAAAATCCAAATTATTGTTTTTGCAGTAGCTTCAAAACACCTAGTAGAAGATCAATGAAGATCTGTCCTGTCATCCACCCTCTTCTACTACCCCTAAAGTACACGCCCAGGTTAAACCTTATGATCCCTTTTAATGCTTGTGGATTGGCTGCATGATAAACAATAACAGGCTTCAGTTTCAATTCGTCACTTGCATTTTCTCCTAACATAACAGTCAATCTATCCATAGCCTGGAGCTTGTGCTTCCTTTCTTGAGATATATGTTTGTGATGGCATTTTTTTCCAATATAGCCCTGTTTCATCAAAGTTGAAAATTTGGTCCAGTGTATAGCCCTCTTCCTCAACTAGTTTTTTCAGTATCAGTGGAAATGCCTTTGCTGCTTCTTCATCTGTACTCACAGTTTCACCTGATAATTTCACATTATAATAAGCATGATGTTTCCTGAAATTATTAAACCAGCCACTACTGGCAGTAAAGAGAGACACTTCTTTGGGGGGTTTTAGCTTTTATTTCTGAGGTCTTCAATTATTGCTAATGCTCTTGCTTTTATCATAAGCAAACTTGTTCCTTATCTCTTCTTTGTTTGATCTTCTATCCAAACAGATAACAGACATTCCATCTCTTCTATGTCTTGATCTAATGGATTTTGTTACACTTTGGGTTATTTCTGCTATAAAAGTTGCTTTTATTTTCTCTGCATTCTTCTAAATGTTCTCAGCATTGACTCATTTAGGCCTGTAGCTTGCACAATATCACATGTTCTTTCATTCCGCTCAAAGCATTTTGCAATTTGTTTTTTTTTCCTCTATCAATATTGCTTTTCTTTTTTTCTCTCTGAACCTGCAGTTTCTCACCAGCATGCTTCCATTTCACAATTTTTTCAAGTATTTTCCTCATTTTTAGGGAATAAAGCACAATTACAATATTAAAAGAACAAAAATGAAGAGGCATGCTTGATACACACAAACAAAGCAGTATGCATGTAGCAACTGAGAAAACAGTGCAGTAAGTGTTGTGTTCAGTTGGGGTGATTTTGCCGCATTTGACTGCCATTTCTTGTAAACAAAAAAGCAAACAGTGCATAAGTGAATTCAGTTCATATTATATGTGACATTGTTCCCCTATTTATAAATCGTGTATGATCGAATTTGTGTAAACCCGTTTTATACGAGGACTGACTGTACTTTGTACCACCACTCTGTATACATTTCTCCATTGCTGAACCAGAGCTTGTATCCCTCTCACATAAAAGTTCTTGTGAGCCTCCAAGAACCACTTTTTGACAGCTGCAATGAGAGCACTGTCATCAGTGAAGCATTCTCTAGAAAAAATGCTTCATAGGGCACACAGATGAGCCTGATGGCACAAGTTCAGGACTGTAAGGGGGAATGTGATAGAAGCTTCATGTCTTCAGCTTCTTTGGTATCTCTTTCATAGCAAGCAAAATCAGTCATGTCCAGGAAATCCACAAAGATAACCCTCCTCTGTCATGAATAATGGAACACATTTTTGTAGCAGATGGCTGAGCCTCGAATTTCTTCTTTATCAGCAAATCCTTGTCACCGCTCCATAGAGTGGCATACATAGGTCTTACCTTCAGTGGAAATGCTGTTAAGAAAATCTCTGTCCATAGTAACATACTGCTCCAAGAGATGGCACGAGCCTGCATTCTCTCTCTCTCTTCTCCTTCAGATCTGGCATTAGCATTTGTGAATCTCACCAGGCACACAATTTCCTATAATCCAGATTGTCCAGAATTGTTTTTAATACATCTTGACAAATAAGTTTATCCACTCTTACACTCTCTCTCTCCTCATTTTATGCTGTTGCCACAGTGGCTGACTATGGCATGTCCTTCAAAATCATCAACATGCCTAACCCACCACCTAATTGTGCTCACATAAACTGGTGTGAGCTACATACATGTTCTTCAAAAATTGGTGAATATAAAAGGATACAATGTTTTCTGTATTCAGGAACTCAGTAACACCAGTGTTGAGTTCTTAAGTGTCAAGAGTGGGAAAAAAAAAATTGAGGATTTACTTTTGAAGCAGTCCTTTCATTTATTTTAGTAAATAACAATATTATCAGTTTAAGAATATATTGGTGGAGTCATTTTCTACAGCTATTTCAACATCAAACCTCATAAAACAACTTCTTCAGGTGACTTCTCTAGTGCATCATACACACTGTTAATATTATATTTAAAAATACATTAAAAAATTACAATTTTTTTTTTATTATTATCGCATTTACTTCATATATTAATCATTTATAAGGAGAAATTACCTATCATTTCCTTAGAAGCGGTAGGTGGATGAATATATCCACTTATAAAAACTCTGTCATTTCCTTTCATGCAAGTAGCTCTGGTCAGAGACATGTTCTCTCCAGTTTTTGCTGCACACAGAGCCATTAAATCTGTAAGAGGTTTCTTATCCCAGGATAGCACACTCAACTCCTCAGAGCTCAACTTCCACTACATAACAGATATAAAAAAATCATATGCTTTATATAAATAATAAATCAAGGCAATATTATATAAATAAATATTGCTAATAATAAATATCACTAACCAGAAACTACAGGTTTCTGGTTAGTGAAAGTTCATTTCAAAAGGCAGTTTTGGGCAACTTTAGAAGGATATTTGATATGGATTTCTTATGCATATAATATCACATATGATGTGATATTATATGCATAAGTTGAGATTTTCTGGTTGTTGAGATTTTCTGCTTATCATTAACATTCATAGTCCAAGTTCTGCTTGTTTTGAAAGTTTGCCAGTCTTTTCTCTGAATGATTACTACTGAACAACTACATACATTTGTTCCATTTTTGGTTATTTAGTCTACAAACTAAATTTTCGTTATCTACTGCAGCTTCCATAACTTTTGTTTTTCTGTAACTAATTTTCATGCCAGTTTTCTAAGACATATATAACTAAATTTATTCAGATTTTATAAGGTTTTATAAGGTTCCCATAGGAAAGACTTGAATTTTTCAAATCTAATTCACACCTTTGTTTTTCTGCCTATTAGTTAACACTGATCAAATTTCAATAATCCTTCAGTTTACTGTATGGTTTAAATTTTAACATCCTTCTCAAATTTATTTATTATTTTGTTAAATTTACACTTGTTTGCATTCATTAAGTTAAAATTGAAAAATGTTTTTGTCTTGAACAAAAGCTTGTTCATGAAACAGTCAAGGTGAAAAAACGTTGCAAAAGTGTCAACTTTAATAAGATAGTACAATTTTGGTGAGCAACATATACATGATATGTTAAAAAATAAGGATAAATTAATATTTTCTAGAGTTTCTGATAGTGTCACTAGCACAATAGGGAACTTTACAAGTGTTTCAGATTATTCAGGAAAATTTATTTCCCAACCATCCCAGATAATTGCAAGTCTACTGCATAGAAAACGAGTAAAAAACAGGCACATATCACAGCATTTAGAAAGGATAAAGAACAGTGGAAAATTACTATCAATAAACATAATGATCACCGAAGTAGAAGGCTAATCACTACCCCTCATAATGAAGCAGAAAACAATTCCAACGTAAGCACACAATGAGAATTTTTCTTAAATGGTTCTACTAGTAAAAGATTATGAAAATTATTTACCGCAGCACTATTTTAAACTACACAGATATATGAGCTTCAAGTGATACTCTTAGAAGACAGAAAAAACTAAATATACCTTTAATAGGTCTTGTTCTTCAACAACCTTGTTTCTGGCATGCACGCAGCATGCAGATGCTACTTTAGATGCAAATTCTTGAAATTCTTTATTCTTTGCTACAAAGTCAGTTTCACAGTTTACCTATGACACCAAGAAAAACAAAATTAAGTTAATTAAAACATTACTTGCAGTCTTTTTGTAAAGAATACTGTGTAAATTTATAAAAGCTATTTTTTTTAATCCAATCAAAAACAGGATCACCCTTCCCTCAATCCCAAATGAAAAGGGATAAGCTTAAGTAAACATTT
Source organism: Mastigoproctus giganteus (assembly GCF_048544385.1). Taxonomy (NCBI): domain Eukaryota; kingdom Metazoa; phylum Arthropoda; class Arachnida; order Uropygi; family Thelyphonidae; genus Mastigoproctus; species Mastigoproctus giganteus. The sequence continues at coordinate 7,591,415 of NC_143587.1, read as the reverse complement.
ACTCCAAAATCCAAAAGTTTAACCTTGAAGTGTTGGCACTACGCCTGTAAGGTCTAACTCTAAAATAATGAGCCCAATGTTACTTGTTTATACTCTGGCACGACCACCAGGTCAGTGGAGTTTACAATAAATCAATCAATACAAACATTAATCATATTTAGCAGTCACAGGCTTGAACTCCAGTCCACTCAAAGAGCACGTGCTACTGTGCTCCTCCTCCTGACCGCTCGGCTACATCAGGCCTACTTGTTGGTTTTCTGTACATTCCTAAATACAGACAAATTTTTACTTGGTATGACTTTTGAATTTATCATTCTCCCAGAGTTATAGTGTAACTGCACCCAGCAGGTACAGCTGTACCTCGTTTGTTCTACTTTTCATCTTATAGTAATGATAACACAGGAAACTGATTACTATTGAAACTTAGAATTATATGTTTGTTGATAGTTCAAGTTATTTATAACTCTCCATGCAATCTAATGATTATTAATGGTTTTCAACAGTTATAAACTAGATCTTTTTGAAAGATTCATTTGGAATATTCATTATTATTTTTAAAAGATATTTCTTGGCTAAATGCCTAAGATTATGTATGAAGAAGTTTTAATGCATAATTTTAATTATATCTCATATTGTGAATGCCTTCACAATGAATTGCCATGTTATTGCACTACCTTGAATAAGTAATGCTTCACCTATGGAGAACACTAATGTTACTTATTCTCGGTAGACACCACCACCCAGACGGCACCATTTTGAAGCTTACTGGCTTCTCATCACTGGGTGGGCAGGTACCTTGTTGTTGCAATAGTGACAACCTAGTTATGAAGTATAACTCCACAATATGAGAGATGCCTGATGGTGTGTGGTTTAATGCACCCTCCCAAGTACTGACCGGGCCTAACGCTGCTTAACTTCGGTGATCGGACGAGAACCGGTGTATTCAGCCTAGTATGATAGTTGGCTGTGTGGTTTAATCTAAAATATATTTCTTGGCTAAATGCCTAAGAGTATGAAGGAGTTTACTTATGCATGAGTGATGCACACACATCATTTCTACTACCAAGGTAGTTTTTAATGCATCATTTTAATCACCCAAACAGAAAAATAACTTTTTAAATTAATCCTGTTATGTTCATTTGTAATCTAGACATTTTACAGAAATTCGAGTTTTGAGAATAAAGAAAAACAATGAAAACATTAGAAAATAAGTAAAGCTTATTTGGATGAAGGCAAAACAGAGGAGTAGAGGGGAATGACTTATAATTATTTGTAATTTGTCACGAAAATCTGCAGTAACAAGTTTGTGAATTCACTGGACATTTTTTGTGTTTATGACAGTTTACACCAAAATAACAAGGTCAATCTATAATAAAAGCAGTCAAACATGCTTATTATTTCTATTTTGGATGCCATTATCTTATGTTTATTATCCATATTTTGGATGCCACTTTGGAAAATCAAGACAGAAGTTAGGCACTACAAATCGTAGTAACAGTAGTGGAAAACGATGCAAGAAAGCAAGCTTATATAGATAGCATCGGCCAACACACACACACACACACACACACACACACACACACACACACACACACACACACACACACACACACACACACACACACACACACACACACACACACACACAAAAAAAGAATGTCTAGTTCTTCCTTGAATTTACTGGAACCATTCACTTCTGCAACAACAGATGGAAGCCTATTCTAACAATCAACTACCAGTTGGCTGGAGGCAAACATCCACACATCTATCCTGCAACCATCCTTCCTCAACTTAAATTTATATCCCCTTACATGTATAGTCTCAGCAAGAGGAAGAATGCCACTCACATTCAGCTTACTTTACTCAATCCATTCAAAGCCTTAAACATCAATAAGGCTTTGAATGGATTGAGTAAAGTAATTTTTCATGAACCCCAGTTTGATGTGAAGTGGTTGAAGCAAAACTTTATTTGGATCTACTAACAATAATCAGCTATTTCTGTGATTTTATGTGGTTCGGAAGGATAAAAGTTTGGAAAAAATGGGGATCCCTTGAACGCTATGTTCTTCATTCCAGGTGTTAATGATTTTCGTTGAGGCCAACTCCTCTTCTTATAGTTGGACGACCTTGGAACGACTGTGTCACCTGTTAATTTATATTTATCCCATGCAAATTTTCTTCTCTGCCACATGATCTCTCATATCTCATTAGTTCATCTGACATCCATTTAGGCATAAACTTTGAACAATATTTCTTAGTTGGCATGAAAAGCCTAGTAGCTTCCAAGATTAATTCTTAAAATGCTTCCCATTTAGAATTTTCTGTTGGTAACATCAGTTGGTCCCACTGTATAGAATTTAAAAACTGTCTCAGACCACTGTAGTCACTTTTACGAAAGAAAAACCCTTCCCTTTACCCCTGATGGTAGTTACCTCTTTAAGAAAATCCCACGTCAGCACATTGTGATCACTGCCTCCTAGTGGTTCCTTTATCTGCAGATTCTTAATGTAGTGATTCTTCATGCATTAAGAATCTGCAGATAAAGGGTATTATCAAGAGTATTACAAGATCAAGAGTATTACTCCCTCTGGTTGCCTCCCGAACATGCTGCGGTAGAAAATAATAATCCAATAAACCCACAAAAGCCTTGCTAGTGTGTGAGTGACCAACCCATATGTCCCAATCAATATCTGGGAAATTAAAATCCTCCATTATAAGACAATCTGATTTACTGGCCCATTTTATTTCTCTGTACAGGTGTTCATTATACTTATCAGAGTCATTAGGCCTCTAACACACTATTACTCTCACTACCTTCTAATAGAAGGTACCAACAGAAGTAACAGTCTGTGACATGATTTGTCGGCTCCCTCCATATCACGGGCACTGCGAAAGGCAACAACCATCCCCTTCAATTCACCCATGCATTGAGGTTTGATGAACAGGTAGTGCATATGTATGGAACCCAGTTCTTGTCCAGGTCACCTACTTTACACCCAAAGAAGTAGGCCATTTTTATGGCTCGAGTTAAGGGATGCATTCTTGAAGCTAAAGTAACTTCTCCACATGTGTAACAGAAGTCATTCGCACAATTACAAGGCATATTAATCTTACACGACACAAATACTGCGCGAAAAAAAGTAGGAATCTCATAGAGAACAATCTTTAACTGAGAACAAATCATCACCCATTACTTAGCCGTATTCGAGGATTACTGAAATAGAGTTGAAGACACATTTGAGGCAACAACAATTTATCAATGATGCAGAGTATGGCGATAGTTCCCGATCATGTGATAAGAGTGTGGTGGTACTGAAACTGTGGTGTTGCCATGCATTTTGCCAAGAGCCATAGGGTGATAATGTAGAGTAACTCGCTAATATGAGACCCCAACTGTAATTTGAAAACAAGAGCCAATCGACAAATTTTAATGTAATTTTCATGTTCAGCAGCATAAAATTAGTCAAGATTTTTGTTTTCGTAACATTACATCAGTGGTTTTCAACCAGGGTGCTGCAACAACATTCCAGGAGTGCCACGAAATTTGGGTTTAAGTTACTTAAACTTATTATTTTTTAATTTATATGTTTATTTCATTATAAAAAGGTGTACAGAATCTTTTTAATTTTGTGGTGATCTATAATTGATGTTTACTTAGTACCTCTATATAAAGAATGAAATTATATACTGTATATATATAATTTGTATTATGAAATGTCATTTTTATAATTATATTATTGTAATAACTATCATATAACACACACACACACACACACACACACACACACACACACACACACACACACACACACACACACACACACACACACACACACACATATTGAGAAAATTGAGTAGGGGTGCTGCAAAATAAAATAAATTACTCAGAGGTAATTTATTTTATTTTGTGTTATTTAATTTTATTTTGTAATTTATTAAAATAAATTACAAAATAAAATTAATTACATTGCCATTATGAAAAAAGGTTGAAAACCACTGCATTACATGTTGGTCAGTATTACTGTCAAACATCATATCAGAATTTTTTAAAAAAATGCTAAAAATTGCAAAAAATTGTAAACAAATTAAAAAGAACTTAAAACTCACTATTATTTCTTTTATGTAATATTATCTTCTTCATGTATTTTTGTCTGGTCTTCTACATATATTTTTGTCTGGTCTTCTACATATATTTTTGTCTGATCTTCTACATCTATTTTTGTCCACTGTTGTCCAATTTTGGCTTCTGTAAGCCAAACTGGACAACAATGGCTGATGTGTGATTTCCTTCCCCCTCTGATTTTAAAATCTATTTTCACATTTCCATCTGTTATAAACTGTGTCTACAATTACTTGGAAGCACAGATGAGGGACGGCAGCACTACTAGAAGACAATTCATACATAAATGAGCACATTATTTGTAAAACATGCACATACATACTCCTTGGGATCTACATAGGAAAAACATATATATATATATATATACATACTCTGGAACATTTTCCTCCAAGAGGGTCTCTAGAAACATACCTTTAAGTACAAGACATTTTCAGAAAGAAATTTACAATGAAATGTCTATCTACCTTGTTAAATCTGCCATTATTAATCAAAGTAATAAATTTAGTCTTCTACCTCAAATATCCATATTCACTCTTTTTTTATATGACTGATGCAGTATAAGCTTCCTTATACAGCATCAGTCCAAACTGCTTCCTTGCATCATTTTGCTGCTACTAATATTTCTCATACTTTAATCCCAACTCGTTCTTTTTCACAACACTTGAATCGTACTCAATTAATTATTCAAGATGTCGATCTTTGATCCTTTAAAAAAACAAATACACATATTAACCTGAATATTAGTTGTTTTGAAATTAAGAAAAACTGGAACCTGCACAAATATAACTCACCTCTACAATAATGCCTGTGTGATCCTGAATGTCTATGACAACCACACCCTGAGAAGTTGCTCTTCCAGTACTAAGCTTCTTCCAACCTTGTTTCAAAGCCTCCTTTTGTAACCACTCAAAAGCCTAAAACATATAAGAATTAAATTTTTCTTATAATACTGGTTTTTAAAAACAAATAAGAGATTTCTCTTTAATTTTTATCTTTTTTGTTATATGAAAACCCCAAAACACGAAGGGTATTAGAACCAATAGTACTTAGTACTGTGCATGGATTGAAAGCAGAGAAGATGAAAGTAGATATAGACTTGAATTTCTGTAAACTGTAATTTTCAGGAAATACATGTAAAGGAAAATAATTCCAGAAAATGGAAGGTGAATGGCTAAATCAGGAAGAAGAAACGTGTTCTGTGCATTTGAAGTTGTACAGTAAGTAGAAGTTGACCGGTTGCGGCACATGTTTGAACTGATTTGGGAGAGAGGGGTGGGGGGGTTTAAATAACACAATTCAGAAGAACAATGCCCGTGGAAATATCTATTCAATGCCTCCTGTGGTCTTCCATCAAAAGGATGTCAGAAGGATTTTGACGAATCTTGATGCTAAGAAAGCTCCAGGTCCTGATGGTTGTTGTTGTTGTTATTTGGTTTTTAGGAGCATTAGCAACTAAGGCCATATTGCTCCGGTGCGGTGGTCATTCCCTGACCTTTCCGCATCCTCCGTATTTGGTGGTGACGGGCTCGAACCCCGGTCTAATCAAGAAGCGTGTGCTACGCACTGCTGCTCCTTCCCACCTGGCTACGGAGGCGCCTGGTCCTGATGGTATTTCTCCACTTGTTCTCAAAACCTGTGCTCCTGAACTTACTCCTATTCTTTGCCGCCTTTTTTCACTTTCTTATTCCAAAGGTGTTTTTCCTTCTGCTTGGAAATTTGCTCATATCCAGCCAGTTCCTAAAAAGGGTGATAAATCCCTCCCATCCAATTATTGTCCCATTGCAATTACTTCTACTCTTCTAAAGTAATGGAGAAATCAATTAACCACCAACTCTATTTTTTTTTTTTTTTGGCTGATGCTGCATAAGCTTGCTTTCTTGCATCAAATGCCTCTACTAATGCTAATGCTAACTCTTAAACTACCTAGAAACCTTCCGTCTGATCAACAATCGCCAGTATGGATTCTGCCAGTGTCGATCCACTGGTGATGTTCTGGCTTACGTTATCCATTTATGGACTAATTCAATGGAAAGGTTCGGTGAAACACAAGTAGTTGCTCTTTCCATTTTTCACTTTCCATTTTGAGAAACCTTGTCCTGCTCAATCAGCTTCAACTTCTCGAAAATCTGCTACCAATTCCTTAAATGCCGATCTTCAGGTAATTATCCAGGGCAAAGACAACTTAGTTGATTTCAACCCTTCTAAAACTCAGTCTTGTCTTATATCTCGCAAAAAGGATTCTTCTGCTCCTATGCTTATCTTTAGTGACACTCCGATTTCTAGGCAAAATGATATATCTCTTTTGGGAATTACTCTGACTTCTAATCTCTCTTGGCACAAGCACATTACAAATATTGCTTCCTCTGCATCTAAAAAACTTGGTTTTCTCTTTCGCTCTCAGCATTACTTTTCTTCCAAACAGCTGCTCACTCTGTATAAATCACAAATCTGCCCTGCCATGGAATATTGTTCCCACATCTGGGGTGGTGCCCCCAAAACCTCTCTCAGGCTTCTTGATTCCATTCAGAAGAGGGCAGTTAGGTTAATTAATGATTCATCTCTGACAGAGTCTCTCCACTCGCTGTCTCACAGACGTACTGTTTCTGCTGCATGCCTCTTCTACAGATACTTCCATGGGCACTGTTCTTCTGAATTGGTTTCTATAATTCCCGCTCTCTCTTTCAAAACAGTCCAAACTTGTGCCGCCACCAGCCAACATCCATTTACTGTCCAACTTCAAACTCACAGAACCAACTTTTCATCTTCCTCGTTTATTCATTCAACTGCCGTTTTCTGGAACAACCTTCCTTCATACGTATTTCCTGAAAATTACAGTCTACAGAAGTTCAAGTTCAATGTCAACAAATATCTTCTTTCGTCATCTAAACCTCCGACCCAAGCACGGTACTAAGTACTATAGGTTCTAATACCTCTTGTGGCAGAAGCAGAATGTCTATGAAACAAGTTGTGGAGAGACTTTGTAAGAGATGGGTCATTAATTAACCTAACTGCCCTCTTTGGAATGGAGTCTAGATGGCTGGGAGCATCATCCCCAGTGGGAACAATACTCCATGTACACAGGATCTGAGATTTGTACAGAGTGAGCAGCTGTTTAGAAGGCAAAAAAAAAAAAAAAAACACCAAGAGCAAAAGAGAAAACCTGGTCTTTTATACTGGATTTTTATGCCAAGAGAGATTAGAAGTTAGGGTAATCCCTAATAGAGATGTGTGATCTTGTCCAGAAATCTCGAAGATGAGAATAAGAGTAGAAGAATCCTTTTTTAGTGAGATATAGAACAGTAATGAGTTTTAGGATTGAAATTAACTAAGTTATCATTTTGGCAGTGGATATTCAATAATTTGAAGCTGTTTGTGCAGGGCAAGGTTTCACAAACTGGAAGATGAAATGCAATGCGCCATCATCAGCAAAACTATGGATAGGATTTACAATCATCAATATACAAGAGGAAAATAGTAGGAGAAAGAACTGAACCTTGGGGAAACAGAATTAGTGGAGAAGTTAGATGACAGATAGCCTTCTACTATCACCTGCAGTGAGCAGTGAAAGAAAAAAATTAATACCCAATTTAAAAAAAAAAAAAAAAAAAAAAAGAGTTAATCCATAAGATGGATGCTTATTTAGAAGACCTGTATGATACACATGTTCAGAAGCCTTTTAAATGTCAAGAGCAACTTCCTGAGTATCACCAAACTTTTCTACTGAATTTGTCTATAAATGGATACATAAGCCAAACCAGCACCAGTGGAATGACAGACAGAATCCATATTGTGGATCATTGATTAGATGAAAGGTTTCAAGATAGTTCAGGAGTTGATGGTTAATGGATTTCTCTACTACTTTAGAAAGAGTAGAAGTGCAATGGGATGTTAACCGGACAGGAGAGATTTGTCACCCTTTTAGGAACTGGCTGGATATGAATAAATTTCCAAACACAAAGAGATACAAGGTTTTAGGCGATGTAATGCAAAAATTTGCACTGTATAAAAGCAATTTTCATTTTTTATGTTGTCCATGGTCAAAACCAGTGCTCCGAGGTTATCTGTTATTTATATATGTGAAAAAATATAAGTAGTACTAACCCTCCCATCTCTTCCATTATTCAATATGATTGATGTCTTTTAAGGTTAGAATGGACATTTTAGCAAGATCAAGACTTCCTTACATTTCAAAGATACAGCTCTAAAAATGGTATGCAAGCCAGCCACTAGTTAGCTGAGCAGAGTGGACATATTGGTAATTCTCTATGAGGCTTCCAGATAAGGTAGTGTATAATCTCGCTGCCTCTAATGTGCAAGATAGTGACTGGAGAGAGTCCGAGTAGTGTGTATGAGGGAGGGAGGGAGGGCACTGTCGAGGCCATGTTATGTCAAGGAGCTGAGTACATTCTTACCATGTGTACACCATATCCGAGAATTCCATTACTTCATACAGCATGTGTCCCCACCACCTTTTCTTACTACTGAATGCATCATAAATTGTCAAACTAATAGAACAAACTTATTTGTGAAAAGATCTAAACCTCTCAAACACTTCCCCATTCATTTTACAAACATACGTTGTCTCAGTTCCAATCTCAATAATTAGCATTAGCATTAGTTGAGCCAAATGATGCAAGAAAGCAAGCTTATATAGCATCAATCAAAAAAAAAAAAAAAAACCCCTTCCCATTCCGCCCATCTGGTCACTCCAAATGATTGTCTAGTTCAGCCTTTAATTTATTTAAGCTATCAATTTCCACAACAACAGAAGGAAGCCTGCTGATAATGTCCATTTCCACTTACAGTCAGCCAAATCCCATGTACTCTTTCTGACAGAATCCTAATTATCAGTTGATTCACCACTACCCATCTCGTTTGTCCAAATTATTCGCTGTATGTTCTTTCACTTCAATTATGTCCCTGTGACATTCCCCGTCAGAGGCTTAGTAATTCAGAATCTCCTCTTTCCGATCTTTATTGGCTTAAAAATCTCTCTACCACATTCTGTCAAATTCATCTGTTGCCTCTATTATTCTCCCAACTCCACTAATCACTTGTAACTTTTTTGACTTCCTCTCTTTGAAATCTGACTTTCTCCATCCAGTAATATAATTTTCCTTGATAATTTTAATGTTCACAACTCCAGCTGCTTCCATTTTCTAGTCATACGCACCCAGCTGGTTGAGATACTGAGGCTTTTGCAACTACTAATGACCTCGCACAGATTGTTCATTTACCTACCAGAATACCAGACAATCCTGACCATGCAGTCAACATGCTTGAACTTTTTCTCACAAACCTTCTTTACTCTCAGTAATAACTGAGAGTAAAGTGGAGGAGAAATTGTTGAAGATAAACACAAGAAAGGCACCTGGGGTGGATGGAATCTATCCAGTTATATTAAAGGAGGCAGCAATGGAAGTAAGCAAACCCTTAGCCATAATTATGAGAGCTTCCTTGGACACAGGGGAGGTACCCATGGACTGGAGATGTGCAAATGTGACCCCAATTCACAAAGGAGGATCAAAGGCTGACACAAGTAATTATAGACCTGTGAGTTTAACTTCTGTTCCCAGAAAATTAATGGAGGCACTGGTTAAAGAAGCACTGCAGGATCATCTAGACAAGACTTCAGTTATAGCTCAGACACAGCATGGTTTTGTTAAGGGGAAGTCTTGCCTGACCAATTTGATTGTATACTATGATGCAGTCACAAAAGAACTGGATGCAGGGAATAACTTTGATATTATATACTTGGATCTTAGAAAGGCTTTTGATACTGTTGCACATGGAAGACTGCTGCACAAATTGGAGCAGTGTGGCATTGGAGGCAAATTGCTGCTATGGATAAAGGGGTGGTTGAGGGGGAGAAGACAGAGAGTGGTAATCAATGAACACTGTCGTCGTGGACTAATGTTATTAATGGAGTCCCTCAGGGCTCAGTGTTGGGTCCATTATTGTTTTCTGTATTTATAAATGATATTGATGATGGTATATCAAGCTTAATGTCCAAGTTTGCAGACGATACAAAGGTTGGCAGGGTTGTCAAGGACACTACTGACACTATGCTGCTGCAACAGGATCTGGAAAGTTTGAGCAGATGGGCTGAGAGGTGGCAAATGAAGTTTAACATTGACAAATGTAAAGTACTACATATGGGAAACAGCAACCCCAGAGCAACGTATCAACTCTGTGGTACTACACTAACAGTGGTAGAGAATGAAAGGGACCTGGGGGTCGTTGTGCAGGCAGATATGAAGTTCTCTGAGCAGTGCAGACGGGCTGCAAGAGTAGCTCACGGTGTATTGTCAATGATATATATCAATTTTTCTAGCAGGGATAAGGAGGTGATTATTCCCTTGTATAAGGCAATGGTCAGGCCACACCTAGAGTACTGTATACAGGCCTGGAGATCTCATTTCAAGAAGGATGTAGAACTGCTGGAACGAGTACAGAGAAGGGCAACAAGATTAGTGAATGGAACAAAGGGGTGCTCTTACGAAGAAAGGCTTATGTTTTGCGAATTACAGTGTCTGGAGACTAGGCAGCAGCGAGGTGATCTGATAGAGGTGTACAAAGCCTTGAATGGTTTGAGCATGCTGAATGCTGATGGGATTCTTCCTCTTGTTCAGAATAATCACCTGAGAGGGCATAAATTCAAATTGAGGAAAGACAAATGTAGGATAGATGTGCGGAAATTTGCCTTTAGCCAGCGGGTGGTTGGTAGGTGGAACAGACTTCCATCCCTTGTCGTGGAAGTTGATAGCCTAAATAAGTTTAAGGCTCGGCTGGACAGGTATTTCGAACGAACAGAGGGGTGAAGTGGAAGTGGTTATTTTTTATTTATTTATTTTACTTCAATTTTTTTGGCTGATGCTGCATAAGCTTGCTTTCTTGCATCAAATGCCTCTACTAATGCTAATGCTAAAGTACATGGTCAAGATGAGTGGTCCTCTAGGTACCTCATATAACAACTTGGCGATGGTGTCTTCTTTAATGGAGCCTTTCTTTCATGGCCATTCTCAACCTTGTGCTGTTTGGCATTACAAGAATGCAAAACTGGATGACCAAGATTTCTTTTCTTCTTTTCCTTGGTTGGATTACTATTTCAAATCTTCTAATGTCAATATTCTCAGATCATGTCAGTGAAATTATTCCTGTAGGGATGAAATCCTTTATTCTACACTCCACCAAAAATCACGTCCTTTAACTAAACCTTGGTTTTCCAATAAATCTGCAAAGTCTACTCAAGAGAAGAATGTTGCATATCGCAATTGGCTTGTATCTAAATCTCTAGGTTCATTTTCTGCTTACACCAAAGCTCCTTACAATTGTACAGCAATTATTAATCAATCCAAACTAATTTCGAACAGGCTGAGTAGAAAAATTTCTTCTTGTCATATGGTATTCGAGCATTCTGGTCTCTTGCCAAAGCTACTGGCCACAACTTTTGCCCATATCTATTCCCATCTCTCTTAAAACCAAATGGTTCTATTGCCACTTCAGCCAAGGATAAATCTGACCTGCTAGCATCCTACTTTTCTTCTAACTCATGTATTGACGATCTTGGTAAACTACGACCTACCATTCCCAGTACAATCTGACTACCATCAGAGGTAAAGGGAAGGGTTTTTGCTTTCGTAAAGGCGACTATGATGGTCTGAGACAGTATTTAAATTCTATACAGTGGGACCAACTGATGATGTTACCAACAGCAAATTCAAAATGGGAAGCATTCAAGGAACTAATCTTAGAAGCTACCAGGCTTTACATACCAACCAAGAAATATTGTTCAAGGTTCAGGCCTAAATGGTTGTCAGATGAACTAATGAGACATATGGCAGAGAAAAAAAATGCATGGGATACATACAAATTAATGGGTGACATGGAAGCCTATGATAGATATAAGTTGGTCTGTAACCAAGTCACAAAGGAGATTAGGCAGACAAAGGCAGATTATGAGAAATACTTGGCAAAGGACGCAAAGAAAAACAGAAAAGAGTTCTTTACCTATTTAAACTCAAGAAGGAAAGGGATGAATCAGATTGGTCCACTGGATGTTGATGGTTCAACAGTTGAGGATCCAGCTCAGGTGGCTAACAATCTAAACGAGTATTTTGCATCTACATTCACACATGAGGAGTTATTCAGGAAGGGGAATGTCGTAGGTGAAGTAAACATTGGCAGTGAGCTAGATTATTTTCTACTAACTGAGAGGAAAGTGGAGGAGAAATTGTTGAGGATAAACATAAAAAAGGCACCCGGGGTGGATGGGATCTATCCAGTTATATTAAAGGAGGCAGCAAAGGAAGTAAGCAAATCCCTAGCCATAATTATGAGAGCTTCTTTGGACTCAGGGGAGGTACCCATGGACTGGAGATGTGCAAATGTAACCCCAATTCACAAAGGAGGATCAAAGGCTGACACAAGTAATTATAGACTTGTTAGTTTAACTTTGGTTTTCCAGGAAAATTAATGGAGGCACTGGTTAAAGAAGCACTGCAGGATCATCTGGACAAGAATTCAGTTATAGCTCAGACACAGCATGGTTTTGTTAAGGGCAGGTCTTGTCTGACCAATTTGATTGGATACTATGATGTAGTCACAAAAGAACTGGATGCAGGGAATAACTTTGATATTATATATTTGGATCTTAGAAAGGCTTTTGATACTGTTGCGCATGGAAGACTGCTGCACAAATTGGAGAAGTGTGGCATTGGAGGCAAATTGCTGCTATGGATAAAGGGGTGGTTGAGGGGAAGAAGACAGAGAGTGGTAATCAATGGACACTGCTCATCGTGGACTAATGTTATTAGTGGAGTCCCTCAGGGTTCAGTGTTGGGTCCATTGTTGTTTTCTGTATTTATAAATGATATTGATGATGGTGTATCAGGCTTAATGTCCAAGTTTGCAGATGATACCAAGGTTGGCAGGGTTGTTAAGGACACTACTGATACTATGCTGCTGCAACAGGATCTGGAAAGGTTGAGCAGATGGGCTGAGAGGTGGCAAATGAAGTTTAACATCGACAAATGTAAAGTACTACATATGGGAAACAGTAACCCCAGATCAACGTATCAACTCTGTGGTACTACGCTGACAGTGGTAGAGAATGAAAAGGACCTGGGGGTAATTGTGCAGGGAGATGTGAAGTTCTCTGAGCAGTGCAGACGAGCTGCAAGAGTAGCACATGGTGTCTTGTCAATGATATACAGGAATTTTTCTAGCAGGGACAGGGATGTGATTATTCCCTTGTATAAGGCATTGGTCAGGCCACACCTTGAGTACTGTATATAGGTCTGGAGGCCTCATTTCAAGAAGGATGTAGAGCTGCTGGAACGAGTACAGAGAAGGGCAACAAGATTAGTGAATGGAACAAAGGGTTGCTCTTACGAAGAAAGGCTTAAGTTTTGCAAATTACATAGCCTGGAGACTAGGCATCGGCGAGGTGATCTGATAGAGGTGTATAAGGCTTTGAATGGCTTGAGCATGCTCAATGCCGATGGGATTCTTCCTCTTGCTCAGAATAATCACCTGAGAGGGCATAAATTCAAATTGAGGAAGGACGGATGTCGGATAGATGTGCGGAAATTTGCCTTTAGCCAGCGGGCAGTTGGTTTGTGGAATAGACTCCCATCGCTTATTGTTGAAGTTGATAGCCTAAACAAATTTAAGGCTCAGCTTGACAGGTATTTCGAACGAATGGAGGGGTGAAATGGGAGTAGTGGTTTTTTTTTTTTTTTTTTTGGCTGATGCTGAATAAGCTTGCTTTCTTGCATCATATGCCTCTACTAATGCTAATGCAATCCATTCAATGCCTCTTGTGGTCTTCCATCAAAAGGATGTCAGAATGATTTTGAAAAATCTTGATGCTAAGAAAGCTCCAGGTCCTGATGGTATTTCTCCATTTGTTCTCAAAACCTGTGCTCCTGAGCTTACTCCTGTTCTATGTGAACTTTTTTAAATTTCTTATTCCAAAGGTGTTTTTACTTCTACTTGGAAATTTGCACATATCCAGCCATTTCCTTCCTAAAAAGTTTGCAAATCCCTTCAATCCAGTTATCGTCCCATTGCACTTACTTCTACTCTTTCTAAAGTAATGGAGAAATCAATTGACTGCCAATTCTTAAACTATCTAGAAGCCTTTCATCTGATCAATGATCACTAGTATGGATTCCATCAGTGTCAATCCACTGGTGATATTCTATCATACGTTATCCATCTATGGACAAATTCAATGGAAAAGTTTTGTGAAACTCAAGCACTAGATCTTGACAGTTCAGAGGCTTTTGTTCATGTTTGGTATAAAGGTCATCTAAATAAGCTTCCATCTTATGGTTTGCCAACTGTTTTTTGTAATTGGGTATCCAGTTTTCTCCCTGACCGCTCACTGTGGTAATGGTAGATGGCTCTTCTTTTAACTTCTCCACTAATGCTGGTTCGGTTCTTTCTCTCACTCTTTTCCTCTTGTACATTAATGACCTTCTTCCACTGACCGGAAATTCTATCCGTAGTTTTGCTGATAATAGTACACTGCATTCCACCTTCCAGTTTGCAAAACCTTGCCCTGCACAAATAACTTCAAACTTCTCAAATAGTCACTACTAATTCCTTAAATGTTGATCTCCAGGTAATTCTCCAGTGGGACAAAGATAACTTAGTTGATTTCAATCTTTCTAAAACTCAGTCTGTCTTATATCTCGCAAAAGTGATTCTTCTTCTGCTCGTCTAAGATAATCTGCAATCTGAAAATAATCTTAAGAAATTAAAGGCAGATTACACTTCATGCAGGTTTAAGTGCTCATTATTTCACTAATTTCCAGCATTTAGTCAGCGTATTCATAAATTTGGACTTTTTTTTTTTTTTTAACAAATTAATAAGATCCAATATAGTCATAAAGTCATTTAAAATTATAACACAAGCTACAATGAGGGTGCTGAGACATTTCGTTGATGTCGAGAAAAGTCTTCGTTCACATTTGTAATAAATAATTAATGCATATCATATAACAGAAAAGAAAATTACATGTCATCATAAAATATCATGAACCATATTTTAAAATTATTTACTTCCTGAAAATGCATTTAATAAGTGCAATTCATTATGAAAAGTTCAAGCACTGGTATACTTCAAACTGAATTTTAAAAAAAAATCTGAATTTTAGAAAGTTTTCTTTTAGCCAGTTTTCTTTTAACTGGAATAAGTTAGCTCCATAGCTACACTGTTTTAGCTACTCCGTAGATAGCTAAGACTAACAGCTAGGGAAATTCAAAGGTCAGCTGGGTAGTTACCTATGTGAAGAGGGAAAAACTCTGGTTGTTTATTTTTCTTCCTTCTTTTTTACATGTTTTTTATTTGTGATTTATTTTTTATATTTATTATTCTTTTTATTTTGACTAGCGCAGCAAAAGTCTCTAGCTTCCTAGCAGTATATAATGGTTATTCCAACATAATGATCCAGATCCTTATTATTTTAATATACACCAAGTGGTCACTGTCTTTTGATATGTCATGCAAAACCTATTTGCAACTCATGCTTTTTTAACAGTTACAAATTAGAAATAGTTGGTTCTGAGACTATTGCTAAAATAAATATACTGAAGATTGTTAAGCTGTAAATAAAAAATACCACCGAAAAGGAACTATGCCACATTTTGGAATTCTGTATATAAAGTTTTGATTATTTTAATATAGGAACAACTATATGGCTTGTGAAATAAATTAATACATTCAGGATTACATTTGTCTTTTAAGACCAATATAAGATTTCATGTCACAAGTAAATGGTATAGTCTTAATACATGGGATAGAATAAACTTCCTTTACCATAAGCTGTCTGAAGAAACACTACTTTTAAACAACTAACCTCATCAAAAGATTAGTCTGTTATTTTAAATTAAAATACAAGACACCATTTATAGCTTAAAATCCTGCTGACCACAAAATATGCAGAACAGAACAGAACAGTCTCCTCAATTTTTTGATCCCCTTTAATCTTTTGTATCTAAATTATTGAAAATACTTTAGATACAAAAGAATAATGAGAAGACACTGCTTTGTGAAATTTTAATAAGGGAAAAACAATCTTTGTTCCACATTCTAGAAGCAGAAGAATGCCTCTACTTCTAAATCTAAAACAAATATTTTCATGTGGGTTACCTCACATACTAGTAAAAAGAGAATGTAAAATGAAAGAAATTACTTAAGCACAGTAACCATAAACTTACCTTTTCTAAATCATTTCCTTGTTCTTCTAAAGCTTTTTTGCAACCAAGAAGAGGATAACCAGTTCTCTTACGAAGCTCAGCAAGAGCAGATTTCTGATTCAGCATATATCTAGTCCCAGTGTGCAGCATCCGATATATGTTAAGAAACATCTACAAAATATTTATATGTGAATCAAATATTATAATTGTTTATTTAGGTTAACTTAAAATGATCAAAAGAGTCAATTTAATATTAATTTTGGAAAAAACATAAACAACAATACATTGAAAATAAAGTTGCATTTACAAAGATTAACCTTGATTTTTTTTAAACTAAATTCAATGGTTATGAAAAGGAAATAGATTTTTTTTATCTTCTCTAGTATTAGCAAATAATGCAAGAAAGCAAAGCTTATACAGCACCAGCCAAAAAAAAAAACCCCTTCATTTTCCCATTCTTTTAAATAATTTGTTCAAACCTTTACATTTATTCATATCAGGTGGAGGTTTATTACAGCTGATTACTCGTTGGCTGAATACAAATTTCCACAAACACATTCTGCAACAATCCTTTTCAAATTTATGCCTCTCTTTTGTGTTTTGCCTTAGAAAGTGCCATTGGCATTTAATTTACTTAACTCTTTTAAAGATTTATAAATAAATCTTTATAAAGATCAGTTAGGTCACCACAAGAATGCTTACTTTACAGAAACTGCAATTTATACAACCACAGTCTTATTTGGTAAGAATATCCTTTCTGCCCACAACTAATCTTTTTGCTCTTTTCTGCACCCTTACCAACAGCTCTATGTCCTTCCTTAAAAAAAAAAGGTTTCCAAACCTGTACGCAGTATTCTTCATGAGGCCTAACCACTGCCTCATATAACTGGATAATCACTTTTCTGTTCCTGCTAGAAACCTTCTGCCCCTTTGTATCATAAGCAAACCTAGACATCAAACTTGAAAACACCCAGAATACTGTAATACTGTGCCCACATTTGTATTATCAGCAAACTTAGACACCAAACTTGAAATAAGAACATTGATATCATTAATAAATATTACAAACAGTGAGAGGAACCAACACTGATTCCCCATGGAATCCCACTCATCGCATTAATCCACAAACAGTAATGGCCATTTATATCTACTTTTTGTCTCCTAACATCTAACCATCTCTTCATACATAGTAGTAACATATCACTAATGCCACATTGCTCTAATCTAATGTTGTTGTTATTTGGTTTTTAGGAGCATTAGCAACTAAGGCCATATTGCTCCGGGGATATGCGGTGGTCATTCCCTGACCTTTCCGCATCCTCCATATTTGGTCGCTCCAATCTAAACAATCACATGAACATGTGGTACACAAATCTAAGTATATAATGTTAAATTATATACGTAGAATACAAAAAAGATTTGTATTCACCCAGAAGTAGTTGTGATAGAGGGTTGAAACAAATACCACGTATTACACTTTTTCATATAGTCACCAGACAAAATTACACATTTTCCACCTCTCAATACGCTTTCACAAGTCCTCTGACTGTTCTTCAAACAACGACTCAGCAGCAGAAATCACCTCATCATGAGAAACAAAGCATTGTCCACAAAGAAAGGACTTCAAGGCAAGAAAGATGAAGAAATCTGAGGATGCAAGAGGAAGCAAGTGAGGAATGTGCAGAGGCATTATCGTGGAGGAGGAACACACCTTTTGACATATTTTCCTGTCTTTTTTCTTTTATAGCAGTATGCAGCTTTATGAGGAGGTTAGAATAATACTTTGCCAAGACAGTACAGCCCTTTTGAAGGTGACCTGTTAGTATTACACCATACTGATCCCAAAAACTTACAGCATCACCTTGCCAGCACCTGATTGCACCTTTGCCTTTTTTTGGGGGGATGGGGGATAATTCTGCATGCTTCCATTTTTTGACATTTGTTTAGTTTGGGATCATAGTGGTGGACCAAGTTTCATCTAAGGTGACTAGTCATGAAGAAACTTGTCTAGCTTTTCCTAGCACATTGACAACATTTCACGTACACAATATGCCCTTTTTATAAAGGGTCAGAACTCTGGAAACCCAGGCGCCTCCGTAGCCAGGTGGGAAGGAGCAGCAGTGCGTAGCACACGCTTCTTGATTAAACTGGGGTTCGAGCCCGTCACCACCAAATACGGAGGATGCGGAAAAGGTCTGGGAATGACCCCCGCATATCCCGGAGCAATATGGCCTTGGTTGCTAATGCTCCTAAAAAAAAAAAAAAAACCAAAAAAAAAAAAAAACCAATCTGGAAACCAATCTAGGAGACTCTACTCATAAGTAACTATTGATGGGCGATATTTTCCACAGATTCTACACTAATTTGCAGCTCTGCAGCTAGTTCTTTGACATTAATATGACAATCTTCCAGGATTAATACCTCAATTTTTGTAACACTCTCTTCTTTGCACCTATGCCTTTTTTTTTGGGGGATGGAAGATGATTCTGCATGCTTCCATTTTTTGACATTTGTTTAGTTTGGGATCATAGTGGTGGATCCAAGTTTCATCTAAGGTGACTAGTCATGAAAAAACTTGTCTTGCTTTTCCTAGCAAGGAAAAGCAAGCAAAGTTTATGTTACAGCAGTTGCTGGGCATCCTAGCATTTCTTCATCATGAACTGAGGTTCTTCCATATTTGAATTGTTTATGGCAATGTGCAGCAACACTGTAACCTGGCAGTCTTCACCATACACATCAATCGTCTTAGCATTAGTAGAGGCATATGATGCAAGAAAGCAAGCTTATGCAGCATCGGACAAAAAAAAAAAAAAAAAAAAAACTTTAACTTCACTCCTCCTTTCGTTCGAAATACCTGTCCAGCTGAGCCTTAAATTTATTTAGGCTATTCACTTTCACAAAAAGGGATGGAAATCTGTTCCACCAACCAAGTACCCGCTGGCTAAAGGCAAATTTCCGCACATCTATCCTACATCTGTCTTTCCTCAATTTGAATTTATGCCCTCTCAGGTGTTTATTCTGAGCAAGAGGCAAAATCCCATCAGCATTGAGCATGCTCAAACCATTCAAGGCTTTATACACCTCTATCAGATCACCTCGCCGGTGCCTAGTCTCCAGACACTGTAATTTGCAAAACTTAAGCCTTTTTTCGTAAGAGCAACCCTTTGTTCCATTCACTAATCTTGTTGCCCTTCTCTGTACGTGTTCCAGCAGCTCTACATCCTTCTTGAAATGAAGCCTCCAGACCTGTATATAGTACTCAAGGTGTGGCCTGACCATTGCCTTATACAAAGGAAGAATCACCTCCTTATCCCTGCTAGAAAAATTCCTGTATATCATTGATAAGACACCATGAGCTACTCTTGCAGCCCATCTGCACTGCTCAGAGAACTTCATTATCTGCCTGCACAATTACCCCCAGGTCCTTTTCATTCTCTACCACTGTCAGTGTAGTACCACAGAGTTGATACGTTGCCCTGGGTTTGCTGTTTCCCATAAGTAGTACTTTACATTTGTCAATGTTAAACTTCATTTGCCACCTCTCAGCCCATCTGCTCAACCTTTCGAGATCCTGTTGCAGCAGCATAGCTTCAGTAGGGTCCTTAACAACCCTGCCAACCTTTGTATCATCTGCAAACTTGAACATTAAGCTTGATATACCATCATCAATATTTTTTATAAATACAAAAAACAATAATGGACCCAACACTGAACCCTGAGAGACTCCACTAATAAAATTAGTCCACGATGAGCAGTGTCCACTGATTACCACTCTCTGTCTTCTCCCCCTCAACCACCCCTTTATCCATAGCAGCAATTTGCCTCCAATGCCACACTCTTGAATTTGTGCAGCAGTCTTCCATGTGCAACAGTATCAAAAGCCTTTCTAAGTCCAAGTATATAATATCAAAGTTATTCCCTGCATCCAGTTCTTTTGTGACTGCATCATAGTATCCAATCAAATTGGTCAGGCAAGACTTCCCCTTAACAAAACCATGCTGTGTCCGAGCTATAACTGAAGTCTTGTCTAGATGATCCAGCAGTGGCGTCTCCGTGGCCAGGTGGGAAGGAGCAGCAGTGCGTAGCACACGCTTCTTGATTAGACCGGGGTTCGAGCCCGTCACCACCAAATACGGAGAATGCGGGAAGGTCAGGGAATGACCACCGCATATCCCGGAGCAATATGGCCTTAGTTGCTAATGCTCCTAAAAACCAAATAACAAACAAACAAACAAACAGATCCAGCAGTGCTTCTTTAACCAGTGCCTCCATTAATTTTCCTGGAACAGAAGTTAAACTCACAGGTCTATAATTACTTGTGTTAGCCTTTGTTCCTCCTTTGTGAATTGGGGTCACATTTGCACATCTCCAGTCTGTGGGTACCTCCCCTGAGTCCAAGGAAGCTCTCATAATTATGGCTAAGGGTTTGCTTACTTCCTTTGCTGCCTCCTTTAATATAACTGGAGAGATCAAATCCACCCCAGGTGCTTTTCTTGTGTTTATCTTCAACAATTTCTCCTCCACTTTACTCTCAGTTATTACAAGATTATCTAGCTTACTGCCAGAGTTGAATGCACCTCTGGCATTCCCCTCGCTGAATAACTCCTCATGTGTGAATTTAGCTCAGGTAGCTAACAAACTAAATATTCATTTAGTTTGTTAGCTACCTGAGCAGAATCATCAACAGTTGAACCATCGATATCAAGTGGACCAATCTGATTCATCCCCTTCCTTCTAGAGTTTACATAAGTAAAGAACTCTTTGCTGTTTTTCTTTGCATCCCTTGCCAAAGATTTCTCGTAATCTGCCTTCGGCTGCCTAACCTCCTTTGTAACTTGGTTACAGATCAACTTATATCTATCATAGGCTTCTGTGTCACGTGTTAATTTATATGTATCCCATGCATTTTTCTTCTCTGCCATATGTCTCATTAGTTCATCTGACATCCATTTAGGCCTAAACCTTGAAAAATATTTCTTAGTTGGTATGTAAAGCCTAGTAGCTTCCAAGATAAGTTCTTTGAATGCTTCCCATTTTGAATTTGCTGTTGGCAACATCATCAGTTGGTCCCACTGTATAGAATTTAAATACTGTCTCAGACCATCGTAGTGACCTTTACGAAAGCAATAACCCTTCCCTTTACCCCTGATGGTAGTTACCTCTTTGAGTAAATCCTACTTCAGCACACTGTGATCACTGCCACCTAGTGGTTCATTTATCTGCAGATTCTTAATGCATGAAGAATCACTACTGATAATCAAATCAAGAGTATTACTCCCTCTAGTTGCCTCCCGAACATGCTGATGTAGAAAACAATCATCCAATAAATCCACAAAAGCCTTGCTAGTGTGCGAGTGACCAACCCACAATTCCAGTCAATATCTGGGAAATTAAAATCCCCGATTATAAGACTCTCTGATTTACTGGCCCACTCTATTTCCCTGTACAGTTTCTTATTATACTCATCAGAGTCATTAGGCCTATAGCACACTCCTACTCTCAATTTTGATCTCCCAATGCTTATGTCACACCAAACTGACTCGACACTGCACTGTCCAGCGATGTCGACTGGCTTCACTTTCTTGGATTTTATGTGTTTCTTAACTAATAGTATAACCCCTCCTCCCTTCCTATCCTGTCTATCCTTTCTGTAGACGTTGTACTCCCCAAATTACAGTTCCGCATTCCTTATATCTGTGTGACACCACGTCTCTGATATCCCAACAATATCCGCCTTTGGTGCTTTGAGCAATACTTCAAATTCATCAAATTTATTTACCAAACTCCTAGCATTGGTGTACACACAAGTATACATGCACCTATTCTTTATCTTAGCTACCCTGTCTTTGTGGATTGTTTTCAGTATTATCTCTTGCAGAAAAAGAACCGAATTACTGAACTGTATTCCATTTTATCTATTGTGACACCATTTCATTCAACCCTGCAAAGAAAAAAATAATAATAATTGTCAGATAGAAACCAAATATTTGTGTGGTTGCTATAGAGATTTCAAGACTAGATTCAAATTTGGATTCATCTGTCCACAGTACATTTTTACACTCTTCAGTTGTCAAATGTTGGAGGCTCTTAGTCCAAGCCAACCGTTTCTTTCAATTTTCTGGTTTTAATAAAGGTTTTCTTACTGCTACATAATCATGAAGTTCTGCTTGTTTAAGACAAAATTTTACAGTGGATGTAGACATGGGAGTTTCTTTGTTCTACTGAACTTGGCTGATTTCAGGTGCAATAAGTCATCAATTGCACTTAGAAGTCAGTGCAATGCTCTTTTCTCGTGCTCCTGTTGTTACTTGCAGTTGTCCTGATTATTGTTTGTCTTTTAAACTGCCAATCTTCTTGGGTCAAATGGTAGTTGTTACTTCTTTAAATGAAACGTTGTTGTTGTTGTTATTTGGTTTTTAGGAGCATTAGCAACTAAGGCCATATTGCTCCGGGGACATGCAGTGGTCAATTCCCTGACCTTTCTGCATCCTCTGTACTTAGCGGTCACGGGCTCGAACCCCAGTCTAATCAAGAAGCATGCTATGCACTGCCACTCCTGACCACCTGGCTACGGAGGTGCCCCTTAAATGAAACACCTAGTATTTTGCCAATGCTTCTCATGGAATCTCTCTCTTTATACAGAGTCATAATAGTATTTTTTTTTTCAACACTCAGTTCCTTATTTCTTGCCATGTTTATCCCGAAACAAATCTCACACCAAACACTCTTTCTGAATGATAGGTGTTCGATTTTATAAGTTGCGGCTCTTACTCCTCAATTTCTATTATTGCAAAAACACTCGAATTATCTACAATCTTCTATAATATTGAAACAATACTCTCGCTTTCAATAATATTCTAGAATCATCAACAACAGTAGTTCCCAAACTGCTGAGATCTACGGACCCTTTCATAAAACAAAAAGTTTACGGACCCCTTCAAAAATCAAAAAAATTTTGCAGACCGTTTTATATATAAATATGCACATGTAGTAGTAGTAGTGGCATGTGATGCAAGAAAGCAAGTGTATGAGCTTATGCAGCATCAGCCAAAAAAAAAAAAAAAAAATCACACCATTCCTTCCAAATGCCTGTCCAGTTGCTCCTTAAATTTATTCAACCTATCAATTTCCACAACGACAGATGGAAGTTTGTTCCAGCAGTTAACCACCCGCTGGCTAAACGCAAATTTCCGCACACCTAGTCTACATCTGTCCTTTCTTAATTTTAATTTATGCCCCCTTAGGTTTGTAATC
Organism: Mastigoproctus giganteus; assembly: GCF_048544385.1. NCBI lineage: Eukaryota > Metazoa > Arthropoda > Arachnida > Uropygi > Thelyphonidae > Mastigoproctus > Mastigoproctus giganteus. The sequence continues at coordinate 7,567,834 of NC_143587.1, read as the reverse complement.
TGAACATGTGGAAGGATCCCATCAGAATTCAGCGTGCTCAACCCATTCAAGGCCTTATACACCTCAATCAGATCACCGTGCAGGTGCCTAGTCTCCAGCCACTGCAATTTGCAAAATTTAAGCCTCTCTTGGTAAGAGGATCCCTTCATTCCCCTCACCAATCTTGTTGCCCTTCTCTGTACACGCTCAAGCAAATCTACATCCTTCTTAAAATGAGGCCTCTAGACCTGTACGCAGTACTCAAGGTGTGGCCTGACCATTGCCTTATACAGAGGGACAATCACCTCCTTTTCCCTGCTAGCAAAATTCCTATATATCATTGACAAAACCCCATGACCTGCCCTGGCAACCTGTCTGCATTTATCAGAAAACTTCATATCTAACTTCACAATTACTCCCAGGTCTTTTTCTTTTTCTTCTACTTCTACCCATATGCAGTACTTTGCATTTGTAAAGGTTAAACTTCAGTTGCCACTTCTTAGCTCATCTGCCCAAATTATCTAGATCCTGTTGCAGTAGCACACTGCCATTGCTGTCATTAACAACCCTGCCAACCTTTGTATCATGAACACATGGGTTTTCTAAAAAGAAAATTGAAAGTTTTATTTTTAAAACAACAACTTTATTCTTATTTTTATATAAATGTATAATAATAACTTTATCATCAATTTCCTATACATAGAACGAATAATTTGACCAGTTCCAGAGGGTCCGTTTTGCAGACCCCCCCTGGAACGAACCCCAGTTTGGGAAACACTAATCTACAACATTCTACCAAATTCAGAAATCTTCTACAATGTTCTACCATATTCAAGAATCTTGTACAATGTTCTACCACATTCAAGAATCTTGTACAACGTTCTACCACATTCAAGAATCTTCTATTGTTTTACCATATTCAGCAATTTTCTAAACCTTTCTAGAATATTCTCAAATATTCTAGAAATTTCTTAAATATTATGTCAATATTTTTCATTTTTATACATAATAGAAAATATTTTAATAAAACTTAGTAAACGAGTTGGTCCTATTTTAGTAAAAACTTTGAAAATTAAGAAAAATTAAACATGATTCCAAACTTTTAGGCAAGAGTGTAAAATAAAATACATTTGATGCAACTGAGAAACAATATTTGATTCTGCACATGAAAATATAACTGCTCAATACTGGAAGTAATATTTTTTTACTTCTAGTATTGAGCAGTTATATTTTTATTATTTTACTTATTTTTGTATTATTTTTAAAAAAAATTTATGGAATTTAATTAAACTAGCTGTCAATGATGGAACATTTAATAAGGTTTTTATGTCACTAATTTCAAATTTCCATATGCACTCCCACTTTTTCAACTCACTTCCTCTATTTTTACTCACCATATTTGCTACTGGAATGATGTTCTCAAGCACTTGCAAGGCTAGTAGTTGTCCTAATCTGCAACCTATTAAAAAAAAGAGCACTTTCTTGTGTGAATTATTTCATTATCCATGTTTCTATCCAACTTTGAAAGATATATTTTACTTCCTCTCAAAATACAATTTAAAAATATTCTGATTATTACTTTCAGAAATAGACAGCCTGACCTTTTTTGGTGTGACTATGAAAATGAGTAGAAAAGGCAAGCTTTAGAAGAGGAGAGCATCCTTGGGATGTTTCCCTCTCTATGGCTAGAATCACATTTGAATCACTGATCTGTACCAGATACCACAAGACACATTTAGAAATCTTGTAGCATCCATGCCTCGCTGGGTACCAACTGTTTTGGCTGCACATGGAGGATCAACATTATATTAGGTAGGTGGTCATAATGTTTTGGTTCATTGGTGTATATATAGAACATCACATATATTGAGTGTAGAATGCATTGAGCATCATAGCTCTGTTATATCCTAATATACTATCAAATATATATATTCATATAAAATTTGCACATAACCATCAAACTTGGTGTTTAATTGTGCCAAGTGACAATTAAAACACTCTCCAAATATCTGTGAATGCCTCTTGTACCGTCTCCCCTTTCCTCTTCCCATTAGGTTATCCCAAAGAAGCCTTCTCTTTTCATCCCTTTTTTTACCTTTTTTTGGGGAGGGGGAGGTCCAAGATGCACCCCAAAAAATTTTGATTTGTTCTACCTCCTATTCTCTTCACTGCATTTCCTGGGGAAAAGGCCTCATTCTCTTCCCTTCTCCCACATTCATCTACTATACCCCCCCCACCTATACTTTGAATATACCCCTTGCTCATTTCACTATTCATAGGGCTGCCCTCTCTTACACCAAAAGCATGCTCCTAATAGCAGTCTCAAATTGTGACTAGCCAGCACAATCACAGACTACAGCTGTCATGAGAATATAACTTCCGATTTAATGATTATAAAGTACAGGTTTACACTGGTTTGTGAAACTGGGACATTCAATAGTCTAGAAAGGTCTTTTCAAGGCAGCACAGTGGAAAGTTTCCTCTAAAACCAGACAAAAGTTGAAAAATGAAAAATTTGAACTTTAACATAAATAAAAGTAGGTAATCATTAAATATAAAGACTACAATTATGAATAACATATTTTTCCCCATCATTAGAAATATGTTTATTTTGGGGTGTAAAGTTAAACATTTTCTCACTTTTCTCCATCTCAGTGATTTCTATAGCTGTTCTTGTATGTTTTAAATATGACTACATTTCCCCCAATTAAAACATCTCAATTTTTTAAAAAATGCATAGTAATCTGTAAATGATTCCAATGCAAATAATTATGTAATACATTATTACTATTTTGAAAGAAAATATACCTCATTTAAAAAGAATCATGAAATCTCAATTTTATTAGGAAAAAATAAATAGAAATGTGTCCAAAACAAACAAAAAAAAAAAAGTGTTAATCATCAGGTTACAGAGTATCACAGTGGGATTATTCAGCCACAAATCTGAATAGTACAACTATAATACCCTGTTATGTCCTATACATAACAAACAAGACCAAACTATTAATAACAAATGTGATATGTTTGATTTAAGAGGGAATATTCCACTGGGAACAAGAGGATAAAACTGGATCATTTGGTAACCTAATGTGATTACACAGAAAAACTATCACCTCCCACCCTTTTCCTATCCCTCCCACACAAAAACTGCTATAATTAAGTTAGTTTTACAACCAAATTAAATGAAAATAAATAAGTGGACCACAAAGTCCAAACAAAAACTGAAGTAGTTCTTATTACACAAATCAATAAATCCCAAAATAACATACCAATTTGGTGGTACCACACTAAAGGTACCAGAGAATGAAAAAGACCTAAGGGCAAATTATACAGTCCAACATGAAGTTCTCTGGGCAGTGCAGACAGGCTGCTAGATCAGTTCATGGGGTCCTGTCGATAATATACAGGAACTTTGCCAACAGGGACAAGAAGCAAGAAGGTGATTATACTATTGTACAAGGAAATGGCTGGGCCATATCTTGAGTACTGCATGCAAGTCTGCTACTGTGAATGTTGGTAATTTAAATAAATCTGAGGAAGAACTAGACAAACTATTGCAGGGAATAGATAGGGGATGTGGGAGGGTGGTTTTTTGACTGATGCTATAAGCTTGCTTTCTTGCATCATTTGCCAATACTAAGTCTCAAAGACTCCTTTCAGGATGTACATATGTTGGAAGGCATGAAGAGAAGAGCAATATGATTAGTATGGACACAAAGGGCTACTCCACACAAAAAAAGACTTCAGTTCTCCAAATTGCAGCATCTAGAAACAACTAGAGACCCACGAGATGTTATTGAAATGTTTTTTCAAGCTAAACAGATTGAGTAAACTAAATGCTGATGGTATCCTTACTCTTTCTCAGTTGGTACGCATAACAATACAGTTAATCTTTAGTATATGGTATACACTTCAATCAGTTGGCCGAGGCTTGGCATAAAGCAGTGATTGACAAGTGTAGCTCCTCCTATGCATTCTTAGTGATTGGCTATAGGCCAACGATATCAGGTTAGAGTGTTTATTCCCTTGTTTGTTGAGTGTTTGGATTAATCTTCAGTACATGGTATCCCTCCCGAATAGTAGTAGGGAGGGATACCATGTACCGAATACTACTATCCCTCCCAAATAGTAGCCCGAATAGTATCCCCTTTAGGTTAGTATGTTTATTTCATTTTTCGCTTGAATCCCTCCTGAATAGTGCCTTAACATAATCTGACCTTTTTTGACTAGTCAAAAATGAAAGTCTAGCAAAAAAAACAAGATGAGGTTGGATCGTGCCTATTCGGAAGGAATTCGGGAGAAAAATGGAATGAACGTACTAATCCAAAGGGGTACTGTACACTAAAGATTACGGATAAACACAGTGTTTATTCCATTTTTCAGCTGAATCCCTCCAAAATAGTGGTATAATCTAAACTGAATTTTTTTGACCAGCCACCATGATCCAATACTACAGTATTACTGGGCAAAATGAAAGACTAGTTAAAAATAAAAAAAAAAGGGTCAGGTTATGTTATGCTACTATTCGGGAGGGATTCAAGAGAAAAATGGAATAAACACTAACCTACATTTGTTTCATAATCTTTAGTATATGGTACTCCTTTAGGTTAGCATGTTCATTCTATTTCTCACTTGAATCCCTCCCAAATAGTAGCATAACCTGACCTTTTTGGACTAGCCGAAAATGAAAATCTAGTTAAAAAAAAAAAAAAAATAGAATAAAAACACTAACCTAAAAGGGTGCCATATATTAAAGATATACAGGATGTTTCAAAAATGATGGTCAATAATTTAAAGGTGAAAAGTACAAACTAAAATAAGCAAAAAAAGTCCCAGTGAACATCAGGCCGCAAATGAACCGTTTTCGAGATAATGCACATTTTCTGTTAAGATCCGCCACTGACTATGGGAGCACTCTGGGAGGGTAGTTTGTATTGCTGAGACCTTGTACACGCTGGATATGGTAGGGGTACAGTAATTGGCAATGTAAAATTGCCACACACTGCTATGACTCAGTACACGCTCTTGGGAAGCAACCCTCCTTGTCAAAATTCCTGGATTTTGTTCTATTCTTTCTAACACCCTTTCCTTAACATCAGATGTTATGTTTCTGGGCCTACTTGCTCATACTCCATGTGCGAAGCGCCCATGTTCTCTAAGACGTTGATGTACTAGTATGCTTGCTATGTCTCAGAACAGTGAGAGAGGGAAAGGGAGAGAATGAACATAACCTAACCTAAACAAACAAGTCTGTACAGTTCACCTTGTCAGTGGTGGATCCTACTTCTTCTTCTTGGTCCTTAGCTGGCAGCTGGGGGAGGCGGTTGGCCACGCAACCAGTATGCTGCTGTAGGTGCCGCAGGGTTTCGGACTTGCTCTGTGATGTTCTTCCATACTTTACGATCCATGGCGTCAGTCCTGGCCTGGTTAAGGTCGAGACGTCGGCTCTTCAAGTCATTTTCCACTTGCTTGGCCCACGTTTTCCTAGGCGCGGTCCGTTGGATGTTCCATTGGGTGGGTCGTTGTCTCCAAAGGAGTGTGGATGGTATTCTGTTCATGCCCATTCTACATACGTGGCCAAACCATCTAAGCCTTTGCTTCTGGATTTGGTCGGCAATGGTTGGTTGCTGTTGGCATCTGGTGCGGATGGTATCATTAGTGATGCGGTCACGAAGTGAGATGCCCAAAATCTGCCGCAGGCATCGCATTTGGAATACCTCAAGTTTGTTTAAATCTAGCTTGAGACAAATCCATGTTTCTGATCCGTAAAGGAGAATGGGCAGGATCAAAGTCCGGAAGAGTCGGATTTTAGTCTTTGAGGAAATGTTGGTCCTCTTCCACAGACACCATTTGAGCGAGGTGAACGCAGTGGCCGCCTGTCCAATTCTGCTGTGGATTTCCATGGTGGATGCAACTTTCTTATCCTGGACCAGCAACCCAAGGTATTTAAAGTCCTGCACTTGCTCGATCTGGACGCCTTCGAGATAGATGGTGGCTTGCGACCCATCTGTTGTCAGGGCCTTTGTCTTATCAGCATTGATCTTCAAACCGTATGGCCGGGCAATGCGGGCAATGTCGTAGAGGATGTCCGTGGCTTCAGAGTTGTTACCAGCAAAGATAGCACTATCATCGGCAAACATCAGGTCAGTCACATAGTGATCCTTGTCATATTGTATGCCCCGTCTGTTTCTGAATGCTTGCCTCATAATAGCGTCGACCACGATGTTGAAAAGCAACGGGGAGGCTACATCCCCTTGGCAGACTCCAGTTTGGATGGTAAATTCCTCAGATAAATCATTCTGGATGCGCACCTGGCTGGTTAAACCGTTGTATGCAGTTTGTAGGAGTGTGATGACTTTTCGAGGTACACGTTCGACACGTTCGACCTCTAGTAGTTTCCATAAGGCAGGCCGATGGACACAGTCGAAAGCAGACTTAAAGTGAATGAAAACAATGACGGTTCGCTGTCCACACTGGATCCTCTCCTCCGTCAGCTGACGGATGGCAAAGATTTGATCACAGCATCCTCGCCCGGGTCTAAATCCCGCCTGTTCTTCACGACTGGTTTGCTCGCGATGTTTTTGCAGCCTTGGCTGGATGATCTTCATAAAGACCTTTCCGATGATGGAAAGGAGGCTGATGCCACGGTAGTTCTTGCAATCCCGGTTATCACCTTTCTTGTGGATCGGTACGATAATGGCTTTCCTCCATGTTAGCGGAATTTGTTCAGTGCACCAGATGGTTTTGAGGAGTGTAGTCGGCGAAGCAGTACATCTCCCCCGGCTTTGATCGCTTCTGTGGTGACTTGGCCCACTCCTGGTGCCCTGCCATTCTTTAGGGATTGTATGGCTGCTTTCACTTCTTCTACTGTAGGCTCAACATCGACCATGGAGACTTCAGGGGGATCGATCAATAGTGCGGCTTCTGGCGGTCCCTGAGGTGGGTCGTGATTATACAATGCTTTGAAGAATTCACTCCACCGTTGCAGGCGTTCGGACGGTGATCGCACGAAGGTCCCATCAGCATTCTGATGTTGTCACTAGTCAATTTGGTCTTTCCACTCAGACATCTGAGGGTGCGGTAGAGAGTGCGGTACTCGTTCTTGGATGCCGCCACTTCAAGATCGTCTGCCACTTGGTTCCAGTATGCTTCTCTTTCCGCTGTCATCCTCTGTCGGACTTCTCAGTTTAGCTGCCGGTACCGTTCAAAGTCGACCAACTTTGCCTGTTTCTGTTTGTCCACGAGGTCGAGGCACTCATCTGATATCCATGGTTGCGTTCGACGTCAGGCAGGTGGACATAGGGGCTTGGCACATTCCAGGATGGCATCAGAGATCTGCTTTTCTTCTTCATTTATATCCTCGGGCACGGCTAACGTCTCGAAGTGGTTGGATAGGGCGATCTGATATGCCCCTTTGTTGGCAGCATTCATTAGCTGCCTCCAGTCCAGCTTGGCTGACCGAGATGACCTTTTTGCATGCCGTAATTTGAGCTGTACCTTAGCCCGGATGAGGTAGTGATCAGATCCGCAATCAGGTCCCCTCATGGCACGAATGTCCATGAGTGATGAGCGAAATCGGGCGTTGATCAGAATGTAGGATCCTACTAGAAATGTGCAATATCTCAAAAACGATTCACTTAAGGACCCACGTTTACTAGGCTTTTTTTGCATATTGTAGTCTGTACAGTTCATCTTAAAATTATCGACCATCACTTTTGAAACATCCTGTATAACCCCTTTAGGTTAGTTTGTTTATTCTGCTTTTAACCTGAATCCCTCCCAAAGTGGCATAAAAAAACCTGACTTTTTTCTTGTTTTTTTTTACTAGACTCATTTTTGACTAGTCAAAAAAAAAAAAAGTGAGGTTATGTTAGGTCACTATTTTGGAGGGATTCGAGCAAAAACAAGACTAAACACAATAACCTAGGGCATTATTTCCCAAACTTTTTTGCTCACGGATTCCTGGCATCGAAAAATAACCATGGATCCTCACATCCTAGCTCACTTAAATATGGGGTATCTGGATGATAGGTATCCAAAATTAAAAATTTATACCTCAGAACTAATTTATTTTTTATCTGACTTTCTTTTTCTGACTGACACATTTTATCTCACAATCTATCTTTTTCTGACACACACAAAACATAACTGAATAATAAACTCACTATTTGAGTATACAATCAATCGTACCTCATAGGCTAATAGTGTGAAGAATGTTGTTTTTTTTGTCTCACAAATTCCTTTAAAGTTGGGAGTGAATTCTCATGTTGGGTGGTGCAACATCCAGTCTGTAACGATATTTAGATTTTGTTTTAAAAAATAAGTAAAATTCAAAGTAGCAATTATAGAAATTATCCACGGATCCCCTGGAAACTGTTTTAAAGTTGTCCTCTGCAGATCCCAAGGGATCCACGGAGGGCTGAATTTAGAATAGGGTGCCGCTGGGTATGGCTGACAAACAGTTGAAGTGAAGGATGTGATTGCTCCTCCCCTCCTCATGTCACACATGACCGACCTGAACTAGGAAAAATAGTTGCAATTAGAAGCAAAAACACTAAGAGAGAAAGGTCACATTTTTAATAACTTTCATTTTTGTCTAGTGAAAAAAGATTAGGTTAGATTTGCAAAAGAAGTGTGTGGGTTTTTAATGTTAATTTTTGTCTAGTGAAAATAGTTTAGGTTATGTTACACCACAAATTTGGAACGGATTCAAGCAAAAGATGTGTCGGTTTTTAATGGACTTTCATTTTTGGCTAGTGAAAAAAGATTGAGTTAGTTTTCTACAACTGTCTTTCCTCAATTTGAATTTATGCCCCCTCAGGTTCGTAATCTGAGCAAGAGGAAAGGTTAGTAATTCGGGAGATTCAAGCAAATGGGTTTTTTAATTGACTTTCATTTTTGTCTTGTAGAAAAATTTAGGTTACATTACGCCACTAATTTGAGACAGATTCAAGCAAAAGAAGTGTGGGTTTTTAATAGATTTTAATTTTTGTAGTAAAAAAAAAGTTAGGTTGCATGACGCCACTAATTCAGGACGGATTCAAGAAAAAGAAGTGTGGGGTTTTTTCTTTTATGGAGAGTAAAAATCGCGTTTACGAAAAAAAATAAAATAAAAATCCTAAACATTTAGCATTTTACCGACCTGTAGCCAACCATTCAACGGGTAGGAAGAGCTACGCTTGTCGGTCACTGCTTCACACCATGATCGAACTATATACCGTATACTAGATATTAACAATTCTGGATATTCTTTCAGCCGAGAGTAACTGTTTGAACAAACCTGCATCTGACATTTTGGAAGTGGATAGTTTGAATAAATTTTAAGGATTATCTAAATTACCAGAGGGAATGGAGAGATGATGTGAGTCGTTTTATTTTATTTTGAATTGTACCAATGCCTATACGCTTGCTTCTTCGTATCGTTCACTAATAGTAAATCAGCCGTACTGTACAAAACAACACAAAATGGCCAATTTTTATATCGTAGAAAGCTAATTAAGCACAAAAAACTTCTCTTAATTAAACCGATTAACTTCAGTACTCACTTCAGTTTCCGTCATTTCCAATTAATAACAAACTTCCATAACCTATAGCATTTTTACTACTCCATAGTCCCAATTTTGTGTAACAGCGCACCTCACAGAGTAGTGGCGCACCCTATCTCAGTAATATTTTCGTTGCTGACATGAGATTAAATTTCGCAATAGTTGTTTTTTTTTTTTTTTTTTTTGATTTGGTAGTTGTTGGCGCATCGGCTTCTGTGGCCATATTGCACCTCCCAAGGTTTTTGCAGTACTTTGATCCAAGCCCGAGGCGGGAATCGAACCCGCGACCTTTGGGTTGCCGGGCAGGTACTTTACCCACTCGGCTAGCCCGGTCGGCGCAATAGTTGTACGGCAGTAAAATTTCGCTAGACGTGGGTTCAATTTTATGCAGTGTTTTAACATGCAACTAGCTTTTCTGGATGCGATCAAGGTTGTATTTATGGTGACATAGTGGCGCAGTTATTCACGGTCCTAGGCAGCGATAGATGGGGCGGAGAACTGCTAGCTTTTTACCAGTGCCGTATTAAAGCACGGGCTGGTAGGGCCCCTGCCCGGGACACCAAATTTTACGAATCATATATATCTTGATAAAGGGGATGCCGAAAAATCTTTCTGCCCGGGGTACGAAAAAACTTTGGTCCGGCACTGCTTTTTACGCTATACCAGACGAGTGCTTGAGCTGGAGTTGTGAAGCGAGTGCTTCACAACTCCAGCTAGCGCCAGCGTTAGCTGGAGTTGTGAACGCCTCCAAAACAACAAACTACACATAGCGCTCCTAATGTCGGATCGTTTCAAACTAGACGTCTAATGCTTCTACACTCGTGTGCAAAACTTAAGGACCAACACTATTTCTGAAGGTTACAACCACAAAATCTTTACATAAGGTATTCTTTACTGATGACAGTAGATTCAGTCTCACCAGCGATTCTGGACGTCAGCTAATCTGGCGAGAGGTTGGCACGGTATCACCCCGCAAATATTGAAAGGGATCGATATGGCGGTCTAGTTGTTCTCGTCTGGGGAGGCGTTATCTTGGATGGACGTACACAACTCCAGATACTGGAAGGCGGTACTGTAACCGGTGCACGCTACGGTACTGAGGTAATCATTCCCCATGTTCGTCTGTTCCGATGTGCCATTGGCCCCGAGTTCTTGTTTATGGATGGTAACCCCTTCGCACTGCAGCTGTTGATATGATTTTGGAAAGTGAGGTATTGTTCGTATGGATTGGCCTTTCTCGTCCCCCCCCCCTCCGATCTAAGTCCCGTCGAACACATATGGCACGCTCTGCGGAGACGCCTAGCGACATGTTCACACCCACCAGAAAATGTTCACCAGCTTAAGATGGCGCTGACAGAGGAATGGACGAAGAACTTATCAATAACATTGTTCTAAGTATGGACAGGAGGTGCAAAGCCTGCATCGACATTTGGGGCGGCCATATCTCCTAATGAGGACTACCTCTTCCCTTTGTTCCATCTTTGGCAGTGATGCATCAGTATCATGGCAGCCACTGCTATGTTGCCATTTTTGAACAAGTCCCTCTGTACCGTTATGTTTCCGCTGTTGTGTCGGTGTTGTTTCCTTCATCATTTCTGTACCTCACAAGGTTCCTTTGGTATGCTTTTCCCATATCCAGGCCACTCCTACGAGAAGCTACAGGTGTAAACCTGACTGGTCCTTAAATTTTGCACCCCAGTGTTCGTTTCATTGGATATCTCGATCAACTCACTTTTTTTATTCAGTTTCAAGATGGATGTTGTTCAAGTTGGATGTATTGCGCATTTATATATAGTGCTGATTGCGAGTAGAAAGATAAAACAACGATGGTAGCTTCATCCAACAAATTCAAATAGGTTAAAAACAGGACAGTTTTATATTATGCTTGAAACACACAAGAAGTCTCCCGAGAAGTTTTTTTTTTATTTTACAGAATGTCATTATAGAGTTTTGATGAAGTTCTAATGTCAATTAGTGAAAAAAAAAAAAAAAAAAAATGCAAAATTTGATACCATGATAAGGAAATCAATACCAATATTAACATCTATGCTTTATGTGCTGTACCGACAGGCCAACTCCCACTAATTTAAATATTTCTGAAATGTTGTTGTCTTTGTTTGTAAAATTATTTTATTTCTACCAGCTATTCTTATTCAGAGATTAAGTTATTTGTAAGACTTCGAGTCTTACAAAATTACTTTCGATAACATAAAGGGTAACTTCCTGTTTGATTTTACTGCATGGGACTTCTCATAAAAAAAACCTATATTGTTACTAGCTTCCCACCACTTGACATTATGGCTTACTGCGTGCTTTCATTGTTTTCACAATACTTTTCAAAAAATAAAGACACCGAAGTTATGTTTGAAACGAAAGGTTCAAAATTCGTTTTGGAAGAAGAAGACAGTGACCGCACGTAATTCTTTTTTGGTAACACCGACATTAGTTGTACTGTTGCAGTGGATATTCTTCAGCATTTTTCCGATTACTCTTTTGATCTCATTTTATTGTTTGTTTGTTATTTGGTTTTTAGGGGCATTAGCAACTAAGGCCATATTGCTCCGTGAATATGCAGTGGTCATTCCCTGACCTTTCCGCATCCTCCGTATTTGGTGGTGACGGGCTCGAACCCCGGTCTAATCAAGAAGCGTGTGCTGTGCACTGCTGCTCCTTCCCACCTGGCTACGGAAGTGCCCATCTCATTTTATAATGATAGGATTCTTTATTAACTTAAATTATATACATTCGTGCTTCCGTACAAAGATAACCAGAGGAATCTACCAATAAATTGTCTCTGCAAGTGAACAAACTTTTATTTCGTTAACTAATGAAACAGTACTAAAATAGAAGTAATATTTACAATAAATATAAGGTTCAGAACTGAGCTCTTTCTGATTGTTCTCAACATTACATAGTTCATCCCAGTTCGGAAACATTTATTTTCCAATTTCAATACAACACCTGTCTTTATTTCTTTGTTGGAGTAGTCTTTTTTGCAAGCAAAAGGGTCTTCACCAAGTGACATTCACCGTGAACTGGTTGCTGTGTATGGCGAAAAGGTTATGCCAAAGAAGCAGGTTTGCTTTTGGTGCAATGAATTTAAAGCGGGCTGTATTGACATTGAAGATTGACATCGGGCGGGCAGGCCTTCATCGAGCACGATAGAAGACAACATTTCGCGCATTAAGGGCATTCTTGAAAACAGGCGAGATGAAAGTGCGTGAAATTGCACAAATCGTGAAAGGTAGTAAATCGATTGTTCACGATGTCTTTGGCTTTCGAAAGGTGCACTGCTGCTGGGTGCCCCGACAATTGTCAGAGGAGGACAAAGCAAAATGTATGGGGATGTGTCTGGAGAACCAGTTGCGATACAGCGACGGAGAGGATTTTCTCGCTCGCATAGTCACAGCAGACGAAACGTGGGTTCATCACTTTACCCGTGAGAGTAACCAAGACGCCATGGCCGGGAAGCGTTCACAATCTCCTGTGCGAAAAATTCAAAACTGTTTCCAATGTCAGAAAAGTCATGGCCACAGTGTTCTAGAATCGCCAAGGCGTTCTGTTGGTGGATTTCTTACCGAAGGGAGGAACAATCAATGCACAGCTTTACTGTGCAACGTTGGAAAAACTGAAAGTTAACATTCGATGCAAACGACCAGGACTCCTGACAAGCGGCGTGATTTTGTTGCACGACAACACAACTCCACACACTGCCCACACCACTCGTGAATGGTTGCGCCGTAATCGTTGGGAAACTCTGTCACATTCCCCCTACAGCCCAGACTTAGCGCCTTCAGACTTCCATTTGTTCTGCCCTTTGAAAAAACACTTTTCAGGAAAGCATTTCACCACGGATGAGGAAGTTCATCAGGCGGTGCGATGTTGGTTACTGCATGTGGGCACGAACTTCTTCAGTACTGGTATTGGTAAACTGATCCATCGTTGAACAAGTGCATCAATAAAACTGGAGATTTTGTGGACAAGTAGTGCATGTTCACTTATTTCATGTGTAATTTCAACTTCGTATTATTAAACATCATCGAGAGAAAAAATGTGTTTCTTTTCGGAAACCCCTCGTATGTATACGCATATATAAAAATATGGACAAATATTTGGAACAGTTTAAAATATTACAATTCATGGAATTAAAAGATGTTCCAAAATAGGATGATATATAGAGTTCTTTTGATTTTTATTGAAAAAGGAGTGAAAATCGATGATATTTGACCAAATTATGAATTTTAAGGAATTTGTTTCTGAGAAACACAAAGATGATAAAAAGTTGGGAAAACTTGTTAGCCCACAGAAAGTGGGCTGAATATTTTAATCAATGCAAGAATTCCGAGTTTTAAAAACATTGGGAAGGTAGTCTACCTGCCCACAATGGGAAGGTAGAGAGTGTATTTTCATTAATTATCAATCAATAGAGCAACATTAGAAATAAAATGGAACCAAATACTGTGAAAATTATTCTGTTAGTCCTTTATAATTTGAAAACTGATCGTAAAACATTTTATGATTACTTACTTTGTAATCTAGACTAACTGAAAATGATTGGCAGTAACAATAAATGCGTATTTAATTTTTTTGTAATAAATAGAATTTTTAAAATGTCCTCGTTTTTAAAACTAAAAATATCCTAGTTTTTTCCTATTTTGTCCTAGGTTTTGAATTCTAGATCTTGTAACTCTACCGTAATTGTACCTGAATTAGGATTTTAGCATTCTCACAATTAACTGATTGAGGTATTTGACTTGAACCAAAAATTAAATTTGAAATCTTTTTTGTGCACTGTTTTTATGAAACAATATTTTCTAATATTAAATGTCCTAGGAAAGTCAGGACAGTAGAAATTACATCGCCGTTATACCAGGACCGTACTTACATTTCTTGGGCCCGAGGCGTTAAGCTATTGCGAGGCCCCCTTTAACGATACAAAAGTCAAAAAAAAAAAAAAACAAAAAAACTTGCATATATAAATATAATCAGAAAAAAACAATTATTTTTTCGACCTTTATTTTTATCTGTTTAAACACAAACGTTGTCATACTGCGAAATATATAGAACAGTACTGAACTAAACTCTATGTCGCGCATTATTCGTACCTCTGGCTTTTTGGCAAAAGAGCTGCTGCTGTAGAATGCGAAATTAAGAACTAAAGGCACATTTCACAATTTACAACCGACTCCCATATATTGTACCGAGAAGTCGCGCTGGTCAGCTGCTTTCTTGTGTTCACAGCCAGTGGAAAAGATTAAGGCATATTCCCAACGCAGATAATACGCTATGGTCAACCTGTGTTATTATTATTAGCCATATGGTGCAAAGAAGCCTGAAGCTTTTGCTGCACCAGCAAAAATCAAATTTATGAGTTACCCTGTGTGTGTGTGTGTGTGTGTGTGTGTGTGTGTGTGTGTGTGTGTGTGTGTGTGTGTGTGTGTGTGTGTGTGTGTGTGTGTGTGTGTGTGTGTGTGTGTGTGTGTGTGTGTCAGAAATAGAAGGGAATCACCAAGAAAGAGAAGGATGATGATATCCAGCTCAGGAGGACCCTGGGTGTGCAAAGTCCATACTCACTAGATGTGAGCCTCTGGGTTCTCATGTTACACCCTATTAGAGAATTAAGAGAGAGAGAGAGAGAGTGATTTTCCTTATTCTGGAAATTAATCTTTTTTTTTTTTGCATAAATGAGTCATCCACACTTTCAATAAATTTCACCTGTCTCTGTTTACATGGCAGGTATAAGTGGGCCCTAGTTTGGATCGGGGTTTTAAAAAAACCAAAATCGCTTTAAAATTTTAGATTACAGAGGCCCCTGTGAGGTCCCCCTCTATGGTGAAGCCAGATGCTAGTGCCAGATGTACCTACAAGTACGGTCCTGCATGGTTCTTAAAAATGAGTACAAGAAATATCCGTATTTTTATTCTCCCGGATGCTTTGTACCGATTTTTTCATCTCCAGAATTCATTTTGTCCCGATTGTCATGTCTGCTGGTAGTACAGTGGCATCGTCGATGACGCAAGGAACTTCATGGGTTTTTTTTTTTTTTTTTCATTCCGTGGATGAGTTAGTCGGGCTTAGGCGTAGATAGCAATATTTTTACGCCGGAAAAACTGGGGGGTTTTCGTCCAACAAAGCAGAAAAATTGACCAGAGAACACACACAAATTACAGACACAACATACATGAGTAGTTGAAAGTAACTTCCCGGGTGACCCTAATATAATAGTTCAGCTTTTTTTTTATTTTCTTTATTTATTTATTTTTTGTCCTGCTTGTCATCTCTGAAAATTTGTAACCCCTCTTCACCTAATGGGCAAATACATACAGCCATTTAAGAAGAATAACACAAACGGAGGGTTACAGAGAACCCTACTGGCTATTTCTTCAAGGATACCTACCTGCTGAATCTTCAAGGATACCTACAGAAGACTACATCCCACATCGGTAACTCTAGATTAGAGATATCCAGGAACTCCTTCTTCAAAAGAACATTGGCACTTATGAACAAGTTTGACTTGGATATGGCCATGAACAACAGTTTCACAGAACTATTTGGAGTAGGTTGACGAATGAGTTCTGGGCTAAAGATGTCCTCATTAATTCGTGTATATGTGATGATGATATTTCCTGCAGCAACCTGCTCTCTGCGATTTTTCATGGCACTGGACTGACGTCATGAATACCCGTTTTTTATTTCCGTGAATTGGACTTTTCCCGTTTGTATGAACTTTCATTGTACACTGGTGCATGTACGCTTTCAATGTACATGCACTCAAGATGAATCCAAACAACATTCATAGGGTACACAACAGATCCGGCGAATAATCGGAAACAAGAAAAAATGCGGCTGGTGCTGCACCTGCGGCAGGCATGGCAAGTGAGATGGTCAAACTCCTGTAAAAGAGAAATCACAAGAAAATTCATACCTCAAGTCAGCAGAGTGTACCCCAGAACCCCACATTGGTTCTTCCCAGGATTACACACTACATACCTACTGACAGGTCATGGTGCCCTAAATGCCAAGCTAAATAATATGGGAATTGTAGACGACCCAAATTGTGGATGCGGAGAGTTAGAGACTTGGCAACACATAATGTAATGTATGAATGTGAATATTATGAGGATCTCCGAAGCATCCTGATAACCAAGACTACATACCTTCCTCGTAATCGGGAACACCTTTTACTGGACACGGAAGAAGAATACAAAGAGTTCAGTAAGTTTGCGCAGGATCTTTTCGCAAGGAGAAGGACATTGTTTGCGCTGCACAACAACGCAGAAGATTAACAAAGTAGACCATAGACCCGCACCAAATGAGCAAGAAAACAGCAGCAGGGAACCTAAGTAAGGGAATGGTGCCCCTATCAACAAATATTTACTGACTAAACACCCAGAAATGACACCTAAATTTGACGCTATTAAATAGAAAAGGCAATGAACAAAGGAGGATGCCTATGGCGACACGACACTGGTGATGGATAAGTTCCAAATCAGCCTCATGTCTGATGGACCAGAACTGACTACCCACAATGCACCAAGTAGCGGTACAAGATTCCCTACCAAACCCGAAACTAGCAAATGGAAGAACTCGAAATACAACTGAAGTATAACAAATACCAACTAATGGAACGATTTTCTAGTCCCCCAGTCGGGGTGTTAGGAAGAGCCACATCCTAAATCTGACCTTCTGCCATTTGGCGATCTAAACTCGGTGCCCTAACCTGGTTTCTTTAAATCCCCAACCCCTGGCAGGGGGAGTGGACGGTTCCCGTCTGCTCCCCTCCCTTAGGTGATATGGCCTATTGGCGACCCAAAACCGCACTCCTTTGTGCGGATATGTTTTTTTCTATTTCCTGGGGGGGAGGCTTTTTTTCCCCGTCTCTCTACTCCCCTTCTCGCCTCCCCAGATTTTCACTCTGGTGAGGCATAGGCATGCCCACTGAAAATGGGGGGGGGGGGTCACCTTCCTATCCTACCCCACTTCTTCCTATTTCACCCTCCCCTCCCAACATTTTATCTTGTACAGCGACTGCTCCACATGTCCAAATTTAAATCATATCAAATTTTGCCCGACCTTTTCGGCTCTGTAGAAATAGTTCTTTCAGCGTAAAACCCCGCGCAGCGCATTCTAAATGCAGTTTTACCGAAATCAACCGCGATCGTTCTAACCTTAATTCTAGGTCCTAGCCACCGAAATCCCAGGAAAGTAAGTGGCAGGACCTGCCAGAGTATAATTAGTCTCTTGGTACACCCAGCAGGCGTCCCCATCGCTAGGTATGGAAACTCCGGGTCTCACTAGGGGCCCGGCGGTCAACAGGCCGGATGAACAATGGGCACAACAAACTACATACCACATGACCCATACATTACTTTTAAACCTCTGTCATTCGATACATAGAACATACGCGAAACAGCCTGTGGCGATTTGCATAACTGTGGCCGTTCAGTAGAAAGCTGGTGCACATGCAAAAATTTGAATCGTGATGAGAGGGCTCACATAAACATATAAAAGTCACAAAATAAAAGCAGCAGTTATGTGCAAATTGCCGAATGGTGAGCACAGTTGTTGCAGACATTCGATTGGTTTCATACAGTGCTACAGACAACGAAATCGCCAGTAGATAACATCTGGATGACTTTACAAGGGATGGAATAATTGGGAAGCTCGAAGTGTGGCTGCAGAGTTCGCTATCGCCCATAACATCGTCTCACGTGCATGGTCGGCCTTCAGAACGACAGGCACAGTTGTTCGAAGGACTAGCGGTGGTCATCCACAAAAATCAGCGCCCAATGATACCGCTATATACTCCTACAGGCCAAGAGGGACCGACGCCAGACAGCGGGATCCATTGCAAACCAACTGCACAGGACGCAGGATATCGCGGTTTACTGTGGACAGGCGACTCCACAAAGGTGAACTGTTTGCCCGACGGCCAGTATGCTGTGTCCCTTTAACACCTGCCCATCGGAGACACCGTTTACAGTGGTGCATCGAACACAAGGCCTGGACAGCAGCGCAATGGGATAAGGTACTCTTTACCGATGAGAGTAGATTCAGTCTCAGCAGCGATTCTGGACGTCAGCTGATCTGGCGAGAGGTTGGCACACGGTATCACCCTGCAAACATCTCTGAAAGGGATCGATATGGCGGTCGAGGTGTTCTCGTCTGGGGAGGTGTTATCTTGGATGGACGTACACAACTCCAGATACTGGAAGGCGATACTGTAACCGGTGCACGCTACTGTACTGAGGTAATCCTTCCCCATGTACGTCTATTCCGAGGTGCCATTTGCCCCGAGTTCGTGTTTATGGATGATAACGTCACACCCCATCGCACTGCAGCTTTTGGAAAGTGAGGATATTGTTCGTATGGATTGGCCTGCCCGTTCAATCGATCTAAATCCCATCGAACACATATGGCACGCTCTGGGGAGACGCCTAGCGAGCCGCTAGGCGTCTCCCCAGAGCACGTCCACATTCACCAGAAAAAGATACGCTGACAGAGGAATGGACAACGTCATTGTTCTAAGTATGGACAGGCGGTGCAAAGCCTGCATCGATATTAGGGGTGGCCATATCTCCTATTGAGGACCACCTCTTCCATCTTTGGCAGTTATGCATCTGTATCTTTGTGATTTCCCTATATAAAAATTGAATAGGCGCATTAAAGCCATAGTAGCTTATGCGCCATTAAACGCCCATAACAACAACAACAGCATCTGTATCATGGCAGCCAGTGCTATGTTGCCATTTTTGAATAAAATCCCTCTGTGCCGTTTTGTTTCCGTTGTTGTGTCCTTCATTTTCTGTACCTCACACGGTTCCTTTTCCCATATCCAGGCCACTCCTATGAGAAGCTACAGATAAAAAACTGACTGGTCCTTAAGTTTTGTACACCAGTGTACAAAGGCGGAGATAGGGAACCCCCCCCCCCCGTACCGTCAGTCGACTAACACACTTTACACTGTACAGAGTGTATTATTCTACTATTTATTTTTATGTTTTGTATAATCTTTGTTCTGTTATCTTTTTTTCTGCTCTGTTATACACTTTAACTGGGCGCATGCCTGTTGTGTATATCATATGTCGGCGCATCCGTAGCCTGGAGCAGCAATGCGTAGCACACGCTTCTTGATTAAACCGGGGTTCGAGCCCATGACCACCAAATACGGAGGATGCAGAAAGGAGAGGGAATGACCACCGCATATCCCCGGAGCAATATGGCCTTGTTGCTAATGCTCCTAAAAACCAATAACATAATCAAAATATTATATGTTAGAAATAAAAATTACGCCAGTTTTGAAAATTCACAAACCCTCATTTCTGTCCTGGTCTGCTAAGAGCAATAGGCAACTGAATGTTCATATCTGAGTGATCAAGACATTCAACAGAAAACAAATCTTACATGTGATTAACCCATTAATTAGAAAACAAATCAAACTAACTAAAACAATGGTCAACCCTCGCTCATCTTACGTATTTTCAGTTTAAGTAGTCTCTAAGCGTTGTCACTGAATCAAGGCTTTATCGTTTACATAAGTACATCGTTCTTTTGTTCTTTTTTGCTAATAGGCGACGAAAAATGCAAGTGTTTTGGAATTTTCAGAGGGCCGATGCCTCCTGGAAGAAGTGGCCACTGTCATTCCAGTAAATTTTCATTTGTATATATTCTCACAGTTTGCATTCTTAAGTATATATCCTCACAGTTTGCAGAGTAATTATAATCACTGTCATCCTAAAAGAGGGTGCAAAAATTCCGCGTTCTAATGTCAATGACGCGAGGAACTTTTATGGGCTTTTTTCATGCCATAGTTGAGTTAGTCGGTGTCTGACGAAGACAGTGAGTTTTTTTTTTCATAAATTCTAATTTTTTGTGCAATAAATCAGACAATCCGATAAGAGAAGGCAGACAATTTAGGGACATAATGCACTGTACATAAATGCACAGTCCGGGCGGTAGCACAGTGGTATCGTAACCGTTTCCGGGTGGAAAATACCTGGATTCGAATCCCCTCGATGACGGGAGAAACTTTAATGTCCTTTTTCACCCCGTGGCTGAGTTAGTCGGTCTCAGGTGTAGATATCAAGGTTTTCCTTCCCATAAATTGGGTTTTTTTTTTCGTCCAGCAAAACCGACCACAGAACATACGCATTTCACAGATATAATACATATGTGGGCACATGTAAGAAATTATGGATGGCCCTGATATAATAGTTTCAGTTTTTTGGACATAATGCACATGGGCGGATAAGGTTGCCCAAATAAGATAATTTATAAAAAAAATTGTGGGTCATTGTACAGTGCATTATGTCCATAAATTAACCATTACGCTCGTTCAATGGGGAAGGTGGTTTAGGCAGCAGTTGCGCCGTATTACTTTTCTATTGTAGAAATAAAAAAATTTATTTACTTTTTCATTAAACTAACTCTTTAGCATTGCATTTAGTCAGCCACAATACTTTGACGAAATTAAACACAATAGTGTTTAATTTTATGAAAATTCTGTAATTTTTAATTTCGTAAATTACACTATTTTTACTTTATATTTTAGTATTTTAGATACTTTATCGGCAACTGGACCAGCTTTATATTACTAATACATTGTAATTAATAATAAGGATATTTATTAGTAACAAAGATTATTTATTAATTTTATTTTTGCATCTTTAGCTATGCAACCATAATATCTTAATCCTATTAATACACAACGCTTTCGTCCTTTGAATCCCGGCTATATATTCATTCATACGTCCCCAAAATCTCCTATTAGTCATTAATCCCTTTTTTTATTCTCGTTACCATTGCATTTTAATCACTGCATCTGCAATGCTTTTGT
Organism: Mastigoproctus giganteus; assembly: GCF_048544385.1. NCBI lineage: Eukaryota > Metazoa > Arthropoda > Arachnida > Uropygi > Thelyphonidae > Mastigoproctus > Mastigoproctus giganteus. The sequence goes on along the minus strand of NC_143587.1, from coordinate 7,546,474 downwards.
ATTTTTGTTCTAGGTTATGTATTGTTCATAAGCATATATATAAGTCCCATCTTCCATTCTTAATAGTCTGCTAAATTTACAGTCAGTTGTAAATTTTATCTAGTTCGGTAAGTCTTTATTTACAAGAACCTTTAGAATAACTTTTATTGTTTTTTAAATGTTAAAGATTTTAATATGTGGTTTCATGTTTACATTTAATTTTAGGAATTAAATATATAGAATAATTCAATCTGTAAAATCTGATATAATAAAAACATTTTCAGATAGGAAGTGTACTTACAACGACAGCGATCGAGGATTTTAGTAAAGGATGTTACCAGTCCGTACTATCTTTAATATTCCACTAATGGGAGTCACAGGTATCCAATATATATATTTTAGTTTTATACAGATGTATGGATCCACTATCTTCATTTATTATTAGTAAAACTTTCTGTATAAAAGGTTGACAACTCTTGGAGAGAATGTGAATGCTTATTATGTTCCTTTTACTGATGTTTGCTAGCGGAAATGCGCACTGATTAACACGGAAGACGGAGTTATAAGTACATAATATAGCTTCTTTCTTTCGAATTTCTCAAACTTTGGAGAAAATGGAATAAGGTGCGGTTTTTTTTTTTTTTTTTTTTTTATTATTGTTATTAGCCATATGGTGCAAAGAAGCCTGAGGCTTATGCTGCGCCAGCCAAAAAAAAAAAAAAAAATTTCTGAATTACCCTGAGAGAGAAAACAAGAGTCAGAAGTAGAAAGGAATCATCAAGAAAGAGAAGAATAATGATATCCAGCTCGGAACCCTAGGTGTGCCAAGCCCATACTCACCAGATGTGAGCCCCTGCGATTATTCTTCATTTCTAGATAAGTTAGTAAGTTTTTGACGGAGATTCCCCCCCCCCCCATTTAATTGTGCTCTAAATTGTTTTTAAATCAAACAAGTATATCAAAAGTTATACTTTTGACTAAGTAGCTGTCGTTAACGGTTTGGTACCAAAACCTAGCATTGAAATTATAAATAACACATTTAACTGAATATACTGTAAATACTACTGTAGTTATTTTATACTTTCGTAAAACTGTGCCTAGTAAAAATGTATTAAAAGTTTATAATGCAATTTATCGAACTGTACAGTTAATACCCATGTGCCTATCTAACAAAATCTCGGGAGCTAGCAAATTAATAAAAGCTTTGGAAAACAAAGCATGTGCAAAATTAATTAAATTAGCAAAAACCTTTCATCTAAAACTCCACTGGCAATCAAATAAATGTTGATTGAACTATTTCTTTTATCAAAATAATTCTTAAAATCAACAGTCACGGATATATCACAGAATTTTATGGTTAGCTGTGACATTATCACAAAAGATCACTTAGGAACGATCACAAGAACTCATGGAACTAAGCATTGCCGGATTTAAGGTTGTTGTGACCCCTAAATTACAACTTTTGAGAGCCCCCCCCCCCATGGCTGAGTAAATTTTAGGTTTAATACATACGTTTTTATTAATTGTTAAAAAAACAGATCTTTATGATACTGTTAATAATAACAGTAATATCAGTAAATTATATTTACTATATTAAATTATATTAATAACATTAAAATTAATAATAAAACAAAAGACATTATTTTTGTTTAAAAAATAAAGGCGCACATTGTAAAAACAACCAAAAGTATATGCGATAAATTGTTTTTTACGAAAAGTCTATAATAACTACAATAATTTTTGTATAGTGACGTTGATTATTTATAAATTTCTATACTGACCCCGAAGCCCCTTGTAATTTCAGGCCTGTATCTTGTCTAACTTATGCGTAAATCTGGCCCTGGAACTAAGTGACCTTTTGTGATGGAGATATTGCAAAGACCAGGGTCGTATTAAGGACAGTGGTGAGCTGTGAATATTTTAACAATGGGCCCCTAGTTTTTCCGATTTATACCCAGTAAATTTGTTCGGCCATTGAAGTGACGTCGTCCGCGGGTTCCACCAGAGGCTCTTCCCACGCTCGCACTACTAGTAGTGTGATTAGAGTGCGTGACGCATTTTTCCTGACCGATATGATACCTCCAGTCAGGGGCGAATTTAGGGAGTGGACAGATGCGGTTTATTACTCCCATGCATATAAATGAATGTGTAAAACGATCCAAGGTCTATCTAAAATAACTTTAATTCGTGCTAGTTTTTTGGAGATTGATAATATAGTTTTGTTTTGTTTTGAATTATTGCTTATATGCCTTATATTTTAGAACATTTTCTACACAGTGAAAGCTCGACAAAGTTTCAAAATCTGGCAACATTTCATCTTTGCAAAGTTTATATAACTTAGTTGCCTCTACCCCCCCCCCCTCTACGTTGCTACTATGACCAAGTAAACGTAGACGGAAGAAATTTACTGGAAGGCGTAGATCACTCACTTCTCTGTAAAACATATGCCTGTTTGTTGGAGTAAAAGGGAACCACAACACAAATAGACCAGAGGCTATTATCCGTGTCGGAAATCTTCTTAATCCTCTGACTGGCTATGGAAAGCAGATTGACTTGCGCGACTTCTTGGTATGTTACTGTATAGGTTTTATGGACACCACTAACATTGCGAAACGGTAATCCCCTTCACCCTTAATTCGCGATTTCTAATTATATAAATTGCCTAAAGGCCAGAGGTGAGAACAACGCATACAAACTTGTCTCTATATTTTCGTTCGTTACATTGAAATTTTTTTCGTTCAACGGAAACTATTTTAAATATAATAAAACCAAGGGGAATCAAAGAAGTCAGATCTCGTTAAACAGAGATCCGGCTGTAATGAAATCAAAAATTAAGCAATTTTAAAATACATAACCGATCGATTGCGCCATTAAAATGCTGAGAATGAGGCCCCGTTGGCCCCACCGTAGGTGGGGCCAACGGGGCCTCATTCTCAATTATTGAGTATCCAGAGCCGTAGTTTCGGCTCATTCTCAATTATTGAGTATCCAGAGCCGTAGTTTCGGCTCTGGATACTCAATAATTGCATTCAGGATTTCATTTGTAAAATATTCGCAAATTTTCAAAAAAAATAACAATGGGCTCTCGCGAGCCCACTATAGCTCCCCACTGATATAGATCTTAAACATTCTTGTTTAAGGATGAACCTATTTCATAGGTTCATCCTTAAACAAGAATGCAGTCTCATAGGTTCATAAGGATGAACCTATGAAATAGGTTCATCCTTATGAACCTATGAGACTGCATTATAATCTTATTTATTCAGGTTCCTGCTTATTACCTAATCATGACGTAATCTGGTTTGAAGCTTTTTTGATTTTGATCGTTGAAAATAACTTACGACATTCCATGGAACTATGTTCACATTATATCTTCTTTGTCTTCACCTTTTCCCACGTTATATGGGGTCGGCATTCAATGTTCCCAATTCACACTTTACATCCTCTTCTTCTCCTCTAGTTGGATTAACTTCTTAACCGGAACACATCTGTTGGTTTTGGCACAGTTTTTACGACCGGATGCCCTTCCTGATGTCAACCCTCACCATTTATCCGGGCTTGGGATTTAAGCTGCCGATCTACTAAACCTGCCGCAGCCATATAAATGGAGTAGCTCTTATTCAGTGATGAAGCTTCCTCGTGATGTCACAGTTTAATAATTTTACGCAATTTATGCCGAATTTCTAGCATTATTATCATCGGTTGTAACCAAATATCATACAAATCAAAACACACAAAACTGCTGGCTGCGAAAAGTGGTTCTGCTTGCCAAAACTTTTACCCAGTTAATTTGCAACTTTTCCCCCTTATATTTCTTATGTACTTTTTTTATTGTGGGATATTTTTCAAAAACCGTACGTGTTTTTTCCCCACAGATTTAAAAGAATTCCCTTGCCGGCTATTGGAAGGAATGATTGTTAGATTGTTCTAATAAACCACCAGTAACGAAACTGGGAAAACGAGCTACCGCGAAATTGAATAAAATAGATAAATTTCAATTTTTATACTCCTTAAGTCATGTTTAAAATTACTTACGACATTGCATGGAGCTATGTGCACAGCTACATGCAATGGAGCTATGCGCACATTATTATCATTTTTATCGAGATGGATCCCGAATTATCATTTACTAAATCTCGGCTACGGCTTCTTGAACGGGCCTCTCTGTATTCTTTTGCCACTATACGAATACAACCGCTTCCCCCTCCCCCAACTTTCACTGTGACGGACCTGCAGGTTGATCCCTAAATGAATGCAGACTAGATTTATCATGCTGACCAGACTGCAACGGAGCTCTCTTCAGTAGCGTAGGAATGCCTTGGCATTAGGGCAGGTGCCAAGAGCGTCACTGACAGGCCATATCAGTATAGTGTCAAGCTATTTCGACACCCGAGGCTAGCTGACGAAATAGCGCCCGTCGATGATGTTGAATCAAGATGACAGCACAGGGAGGGTGAAAATTAATTTTCACAAGGTGATTCAAGCCTGCATGCATCCTTACATCTGAGTACATACTTCATCATCGCAATTCACGCATTTTATACAAACTGAATAAGTTGTAGTGTTTTCGTGATTGCTATATAACAGGTAATCGTGAATATTGGGATTTACAATTTAAATAAAACAATAAAGGCCAAATTAATTTTAGACATGCCACCAAAGAAATAAAGTGGACATCAGTACCGCGTAGAAAGATTGCATAAAGAGGAAATTAGAAAAAAACATTCCACTAGTTTACAAAACTGGTGGCTTACAATAAGCCACTCCAAACCTGAAAGTGACAAAGAAAACGAACATGATTCGAATGAAGATGAAACAAATAATGATGCCACTGAAATGGAAGACCAAGAAAAAGCTCAAACAGTTGAAGTTGTTTTAAAAGAATTAGAAAGTGTGGACAATAACCAACAACAGTTGGCAGAAGAAAATTATGGCAGCAATAATATTAACATGGAACTTTAATACCCACAAAAACAGATCTCTTATGATGCAACATGGTCCCGAACGTATTGTCTTAAATATGTCCAGTCACTAACCTTAAATATTGTCCTGTCGCTAATGGCCGATATTTCAATAATTCGTGGAAATACAAAAATGAAGGTATTGAAAAAAAAAAAAAAAGAGGAAATGGTTATTTTATTGCAAAAACAAAGATGATATACAGGGCGTCTCAAAATTACACGGAATAACTTCAGGAATGAGTTCCTCATATGTAGACAATAAAAATATTTTATATCAACATAGTTCCAGAAATACTTGGTTTCCGAGTTTTGAAGGTCTGTCTATGACACTTAACTGTTCACATCACCTTATAGTAATTGTTCAAAATGTTCACCTTCTGCCTGAATACAGGCCCCACATCGATATCTCATGGACTTGCGAAGACGATGCCAAATTCCTGGCATGTTTCGTATTGTCTCACAACCTACCACAATTCGATTGCGGAGAGTTTCCACATCACCTACCGGAGTTGAATACACCAATGACTTTAAATGGCCCCACAAGAAGAAATCTAGTGGATTTAAATCAGCTGAGAGTGGAGGCCAGGCAGTTGGTCCACCCCTGTACTTCAGGGGTCGTAGATCTTGGTCGTCCTCTGTCGGCAGCATGAGGGGTAAAGGTCCCATGTTCACAAAGGCGGCGATGGATACCTTCAAACGTTTTCCTGTCTGGACATCTTCGTTCTGAGAACCTTTCTTGGTGCAAACGACGAGCCTCCAGAGCATTGCCGTCCGCCAAACCGTATATAAAGTGCATATCCGCTTGCTATTGATTTGAGTACATGGTCGGAATGGGAAACCACCAGATTCTGTCAGTACTTGTGATGAAGGAAATCACCTGCGGGAGATAAGACATTCCGGTTAATAACTCGGGAACCAAGCATTTCCGGAACTATGTTGATATAAAATATTTTTATTGTCTACATATGAGGAACTCATTCCTGAAGTTATGCCGTGTATTTTTGAGACACCCCGTATACTATTTTCTGTGCCTCTTATTTGTATCTGGCACAAATAATGTTCCATTTTGAAGCTCAGATGGATTTAAGGATTGGAAACATCTAAATCCAAACGTTCTTTTTCATGAGAAATCATTACACATAAAAATTTCACAAAATGGAAATTATTAGAATAGGGTCTTCAAAAAAGGTGGACTAATTGACGAAGCTACGCAAGCAGCACTAAGAAGCGAAATTTCGAAATGGCGTCATATATTGAAATGTATATTGTTCTGTGTTGAAAATAATTTGGCATTTCGTAGACATGCTAGCAATATCGATACCGAAGAAAAAAATTGTGGCGTATTTTTAAACTTAATAAAATTTGTCAGCCAATTTGACGTTAGTATGAAAATTGCTCTGGAATCGCATATTAAACACCACAATAATTATTTATCTCCAGAAATTCAGAATGAATTTATTAATTTGTTAGCAACAAAAGTACGAAGTGAAATAATTTAAAATAACTAAATGCAACAAGGCATAATCCCATTGGCATTGAGCATGCTCAAACCAATGGGATTCTTCATCTTTCTCAGAATAATCACCTCAGAGGGCATAAATTCAAATTGAGGAAGGACGGATGTCGGATAGATGTGCGGAAATTTGCCTTTGGCCAGCGGGTGGTTGGTTGGTGGAACCGACTTCCATCACTTGTTGTTGAAGTTGATAGCCTAAACAAATTTAAAGCTCAACTGGACAGGTATTTCGAACGAACGGAGGGGTGAAATGGGAGAGGGTTTTTTTTTTTTTTTTTTTTGGCTGATGCTGAATAAGCTTGCTTTCTTGCATCATATGCCTCTACTAATGCTAATGCTAATGCTAAAACTATTACTCTTAACATATTATGCCTTGTTGCATTTAGTTATTTAGTTTTATATCTATATAATATCGGTGTGGATACACCATAGATAACTCTTAATAAAAAACTACGATACTAGTGTGGGAGGCATCATTTCCTCTGTATCTCACATTGCGCTCGATAATAGGCCAATAGCTTTGAAACAGTGCCGTTTCACTTCCACGAAACAATAGATGACCGCTTGTCACGAGAAATGAAACGCAATCTCTTCTAAATCTCTAACAGGGTGCTTACAACAGAAGGTTGACCAGAGCCTATTGTCCGAATGTTTAATACACCTTGGTCTGGTTATGGGTACACAGAAATTGGTTGACCAGCTCGACTTGTCGGTATGTTGGACAGGTAGTCGGATAGGTTTTACGGGTCCCACTGAGTTTCAAATGGTAATCTATTTATCTTTTAATTCGGGCGTAACAACAGCACTATTGCTTGCTTGACGGCCACGGGTGCGAACGATGTGTACCCAGTAAGTCTCGTAATGCAGTCGTTATATGGAAAATTTTCGTTTCCATAAAACGAAGAAATAAAAAAATTCTAAACAAATTTGGCAAAGAATAAAATTGTATTTAGCGAATTCTGAAAATATTCGGTGAAAAGAAAACATTTATCTCTAAATAGAATCATTCGCTGTAAAGAAGTTTGTTAAACAGAGGCCCGACTGTAGTTATTATTTATTATGATTTTACCAATTATCGAAATAAGGCGCGTAGCCACGAATTTGCCAAGGTCGTCGAAAACCTTGGCAAAAACCACCGCGTCTTTTCTATAGCAGCTTTGACTGTTTTGTTATTAGCATCTAAATTAGCACAGGCGTCACTATAAAGTGCCCAGGGCAACAGACGCCTGTGCTAATTTAGATGCTAATAACAAAACAGTCAAAGCTGCTATAGAAAAGACGCGGTGTACTGACGCTACATTTATTATTATTAGTAGTAGTAGTCGTGGCATTTGATTGTTAATTTTCTTTGAAGTTAAAACGAAGAAAACAACTAATAATGACATGCTTACACCTTTTTCTCCCCTTTTACTACATGTATTTAATAAAAGAAAAAAATATATATGCATGTATATAGAGAGAGGGCGCTTCAAAAGATCGGTACCATACATTTCTTTCTATTTTATATTTTTATTAATTTTTTTGTCGTTATGGAGACTGGGGGAAGTGAATAGCCTTCTTTGAATGATTTTAAATGCAAGTATAATCGTTTACAGTTCAATCGTTATTGGCGAGAGACGATTATCTTATCATTAGCTGATTAGTTCGTCAAAGTTATACTCGCGATCCATCTCTTCAAGTGTACATTGTTTATATTCCAAGTTGCATTTTGAAGTCACATTTTCAGTAGAATATAGACATGGAAAAGTGTATCATAATTCGAAATTACGTCACATGTTCATATTGTATGAGGCAAAACAGTTAGTATAAATACTTCTAGTGATGTTCAAGTATAGGACACAGCCGAGAAGAATTCAGTGATGAAGGTATATATAAATTTCTGTGATAAATTCAAGGTAAGATGTTAAGTTGCTATTTAACCAGATGTTATTTGCGTTTGGGCCTAAACGTTTTTCTATATGAGATTCAAATGCAGTTTATTAGGAAGAATTAAAAAAAAAAAATGCACGTTATTGTAATTGTTTCGGTACGGGACTTGTGAAGTACAAACTGTGAAATATATACCCACACACAAACCATCTATTAGTAGCTCTTTTGCATTAGCCCTACGCGTACATTAAAAAAAAAAAAGTATATGTATACATTTTAAAATAATAGTATAATGAATTAAAAGCAGTGCTAAGCTTTGATTTCTAAATGAACAGTTCTGAATTTTTCAATGTAATCATTCCTTTTAAAGATCTAACATTTAAAATTTATGCCCATGCTTCACTTCTTTGTAAGTGTTTCACTGCATTTTACTTATGGAAAATTTGCAATTTTTTTTTTTTTTTTTTAATGAGCGCACACTCGGTGTTAGTTAATTCCAGTACTTTAATTTATTGACAAGAGTATTTGTAGGGATGAGATTTAATTGAATAGAAACATCATCATTCTTCTCTTTCTTGGTGATTCCCTTCTACTTTTGCCTCTCTCTCAGGGTAACTCTGGAATATTTTTTTGTCTGGTGCAGCATAAGCCTCAGGCTTCCTTGTACCATGTAAATAATAATAATAATTTTATCGCTGCTAAAAGCGGAGATAAAATCTCATTGGAAAAATTGAGATTAAATCTCAATTTTTCCATAGCCACACAATGAAACCTAAAGGTGAGAGAAGGTGGTAGTACATAATTATTTAAAGCCAGTCCTAGTTATTGTAGTAGGATGTGGTTACAAAGGAACTGGATGCAAAAAATAATTCTGATATCATATATTTGGATTTCAAGAAAGCTTTTGACACTGTTGTGCATGGAAGACTATTGTACAAATTGGAGCAGAATGGTATTAAGGATAAGTTGCTACAATGGATAAAAGGATGGTTGAGTGGGAGAAGACAGAGGGTGGTAATCAATGGGTGCTGCTCTTTGTGGACTAATGTTATTAGTGGAGTCCCACAGGGTTCGGTGTTGGGTCCACTGCTGTTTTGTATATTTATCAATGATATTGATAAAGGTATATCAGGCTTAGTGTAGAAGTTTGCAGATGATACAAAGGTTGACAGGGTTGTTAATAACAGTAATGGCAGTGTGCTACTGCAACAGGATCTAGAAAATTTGGGCAGATGGGCTAAGAAGTGGCAACTGAAGTTTAACCTTGACAAATGCAAAGTACTGCATATGGGTAGAAGTAACCCCAGAGAAACATACCAACTGTGTGGTACTACCCTTAAGGTGGTAGAAAATGAAAAAGACCTGGGAGTAATTGTGGAGTCAGATATGAAGTTTTCTGAGCAATGCAGACAGGCTGCCAGGGCAGGTCATGGGGTTTTGTCAATGATATATAGGAATTTTGCTAGCAGGGAAAAGGAGGTGATTGTCCCTGTGTATAAGGCAATGGTCAGGCCACGCCTTGAGTACTGCGTACAGGTCTGGAGTCCTCATTTCAGGAAGGATGTAGATTTGCTTGAACATAGGATGAAATAGGAGGTTTTTTTTTTTATTTGGCTGATGCTCTATAAGCTTGCTTTCTTGCATCATATGCAAGAAAGCAAGCTTACAGAGAAGGGCAACAAGATTGGGGAGGGGAATGAAGGGATCCTCTTACGAAGAGAGGCTTAAGTTCTGCAAATTGCAGTGGCTGCAGACTAGGCACCTGCATGGTGATCTGATTGAGGTGTATTAGGCCTTGAATGGGTCGAGCACGTTGAATTCTGATGGGATACTTCCACTTGTTCAGATTACGAACCTAAGTGGGCATAAATTCAAATTAAGAAAAGACAGATGTAGAATAGATGTGCGGAAATTTGCCTTTAGCCAGTGGGTGGCTAATTGCTGGAACAAAATCCATCTGTCGTTGTTGGAAGTTGATAGGTTAAATAAATTTTAGGAGGAACTGAACAGGCATTTAGAGGGAATGGTGTGATTTTTTTTTTTTTTTTTTTTTGACTGATGGTGCATAAGCTCATGCACTTGCTTTCTTGCATCACATGCCATTACTACTACTACTACTTCAAATTACTTCAATACGTTCTGTGCACTGTGTGTTAGTGTACAAGCAAGTATGTGTTTGCCTGTTTTTTGTGCTTAGTTACCATAAAAAATTTTATAGAACACTATTTATAGAAAGCATGTCGAGGAAAGTTATTGAGGGGAAAATGTGTGGGAAGGCAGGTGTAGGGTGAAGAAGAATTGGAATGATGGATTGGATGGGAAGAGGAAATTATGTAGGTATTAAAAGGCGTGTACAAGATAGAGAATCATGGTATCAGTGGAGCCCTGAACCTGCCTGAAGGCAGAAAACTAGAAGAAGACCCTAAAAAAGACTATATATTTGGTTGTCCCAGAAAGATCTCACAGCAGCTTTGTTTTTAAAAAGGATAGGTGGAACAGGACCAGGGCATGTCTGCCAGGGGCAAAAGTTTATGACGTAGAGCAGATATCAACTTTGAATGGCACAAAAGGCGATATTGTTAGCACTAATGATCTTAAGAGATATGCAGATTTAATTAACAAGTACTGGTCAACGTTGAAAAAAAGTCGCGAGCTAAGGTTGAATTTGAAAGTGGCTGCAATTCTGTCTAGACACGATAGGAGAGAGTATATGTGAGAGCCTTGTCAATCAATTCAGCCCTGGAGAGATTGTGCAAGGCTCATGGGGTAGAATTTTTTTAAGCGTCGTCTGTGCTTTCTAACAGGAGAGACTGCTTCTACAGGGATGGGATACACTTAAATAGAAAGGGTCCAAGAATATTTGCTGATGCTATTGCTATTGAGGCAGTGTTAGGTGGGTTGGAAAACTGATAGCTTGGGGGGGGGGAGATTCAGATTAAAAGATTAAAAGTAGGCAGAGGCAAAAGCAATTCTTGCATTGCTTCTATTGTAATGAGCAGCAGGGCTGGGGATTTCAAGAGCTACAAGGCTGAACTAGACAAACATTTGGGGTGACCAGATGGATGAAATAGGAAGTTTTTTTTTTATTTGGCTGATGCTCTATAAGCTTGCTTTCTTGCATCATATGCAAGAAAGCAAGCTTATAGAAATCAACTAATGCTAACTTGCTCCTTTCTTCTCAGGCTGCTGCATGCTCCATTAGAAGCAGTGCAGAGATTAGTTTCACCTCTGGTACAGCTGACTAACTATTAGTCTGTGTCCCTCTAGAGCCACTAACAATAGCTAATTCCTCTAGGACAGAGGTTGGCAACCTTTTTTGAGTGAAGAGCCATTTTTGATCTAATGAAAAAAAAAAAAAATAAAATATTATTATTAATATTAGCCATATGGTACAAGGAAGCCTGAGACTTATGCTGCACCAGCCAAAAAAAAAAAAAAAAAATTCCAGAGTTACCCCCTGTGTGTGTGTGTGTGTGTGTGTGTGTGTGTGTGTGTGTGTGTGTGTGTGTGTGTGTGTGTGAGAGAGAAAGTAATTATTATTATTATTATTATTATTATTAGCCTTATGGTGCAAGGAAGCCTGAGGCTTGTGCTGCACCAGCCAAAAGAAAAAAAAAATTCCCGTCTTACCCTGAGAGAGAGAGAGAGAGAGAGTTAGAAGTAGAAGGGAATCACCAAGAAAGCAAGAAAGAGAAGAATGATGACATCCAGCTCAGGACCCTGGGTTTGCCAAGCCCATACTCACCACATTTGAGCCACTGGGGTGAATTCTGGCTAAGTTTATGGATGTTTTCTGAACTTGCTCTTCTTCCAGTAGTGCTAGTATTAGCATTAGAATTAGTAGAGGCATATGATGCAAGAAAGCAAACTTATGCAGCATCAGCCAAAACAAAAAAAAAAAAAAAAAAAAAACGCTCCCATTTCACCACTCCATTTGTTCCAAATGCTTGTCCAGCTCAGCCTTAAATTTATTTAGGCTATCAATTTCCACAACAAAAGATGGAAGTCTGTCCCAACAACCAACTACCTGCTACCTAAATACAAACTTCCACAAGTAGAAGGCATCACCAAGAAAGAGAAGAATGATGATATCCAGCTCAGGACCCTGGGTTTGCCAAGCCCAATATATGAAGAGCCGCACCTCAGCTCAACCTGGGGGGAGGGGGCAGGCAGAAGTTTTTTTGAAATATTATTTTTTAATACTGAAAAAAAAAAAAAGTAACAAACATAGAATTAGGTACGAATTAGTGACTTTTGCTGCTGAACCTGAGTGAGTCTCTCGCCATCAGTCAAGTATGTCATAATTTTCATCTTTAAACATGCCAAGAGACTCGTATTGTTCAGATGGTTTCTTGATTTATTTTTAATATAGTTCATGTTTGAAAATATTTGCCCGGAGAAATACATTGAACAAAAAACAGAAGGCCAAATGCAAATATTTTCAAATTTATATACTTGTCCAGTAAGCTACTTCATGCATCGAGCACAATTTGGCCTTGCTTTGTCAACTCATCTATCACCGTACATTTGTGTAGAATTGTAAGGTCAGCCTTTTGCCTTTCCAAATCCTCAATTTCACTTTTAAGGCATTTTAGCCTTACACTCCACATATTCAAAGAGCTGCATGCGGCTCACGAGCCGCCATTTTTCTGACCCCTGCTCTAGGATCAGAACTTTTGCCATTGGGAATGCTGCTGGGCTGGCAGTCTGATGCAGAAGTGTAAGCTCAAGTGTTGAGTTCTTTACAAATAGCCAAAAGAAAAGAAATGGTTAGTTACTTCTAATGACATACCAAAACTGAGGAAACGGGCATTTTTTTTTTCCTATTTCAGTGTGTATGTGACATGTAAGGGCAGCCTTTTGCCTTTCCAAATCCTCAATTTCAGTTTTAAGGCATTTTAGCCTTACACTCCACATGTTCAAAGAGCTGCATGCGGCTCACGAGCTGCCATTTTTCTGACCCCTGCTCTAGGATCAGCACTTTTGCCATTGGGAATGCTGCTGGGCTGGCTGTCTGTTGCAGAAGTGTAAGCTCAAGTGCTGAGTTCGTTACAAATAGCCAAAAGAAAAGAAATGGTTAGTTACTTCTAATGACATACCAAAACTGAGGAAACGGGCATTTTTTTTTTTTTTTTTTTTTTCCTATTTCAGTGTGTATGTGACATGTTGGTAAGGCCTTCTAAAAGTGAAGGCTTTAGGGATGCTGCAGCTTTTATACTTTATGAACTTACAATGCTTCTTGTGTCATGCTCCATTAGTTCTGCTTCACTGGAATTTTATTTTCAAACTTGTCCAGACTTGGAATCACACTAATTATAAATTAAAAAATATATAAAATTTGAGCATGGTTCCTTTTTCTTATTTCATTAATTTTGCATAATTCATATCTGAAACTATCAGTAGATTCATATAGCTGGAAATAGTTGTACAAGGTATTTTAGCCCCATTTTTTTATTTTTATAAATAAAAATAAAATTTTTATTTTTTATAAATACTCACAGTAATAGAAGTTGTGTACTGCCAAAAATAAAATTGGTTTTTTATGTCTAAATGCCAACACTGATATAGAGTTTCCTTAATTCGGGCATTTCATTTTAAAAATCAGTTTTATTTAAAGAGAACTGACTTCCCAATACACACCACCAAAGTTTGAATCTCAGAAAAAAAAAAAAAAAAAAACCATCTCTGATTCACTTATCAGATTTTTGTCAAATGAGTAATAAAATAATCTCTGATGTGATAAGTACTTGTGTGTTGACATGACATAATAAATTATGCTAACATATTTCACAAACTGGAAAAATAATAAACATTGGATAATCTAAAAGTGTGAGCTAGTGTTTTCATCATTACTTTTTAGTCTGCCAGAGTGTGAAAGAGCAGAATATAATGGATTCTAAAATAGGTAGATACATATTTAAATTTTGTTTTTAAATTAATTGATGTTTATAAAAATGCAATGTAGTTTCTTGTGATTAGTCTGCTGGATTTGAATGCTGCTTGTATTTGCATTTACACTATTACAGATGGTCTCAGTAAAATATGAATTCTAAGTTTATTTATTATATATTAAGTGTTATTTATAGTAATAATAGAAGGAAAAAATAATTTTTCTACTTTTGGTTATATGTCACAAGTTTCAAACTGCTAGTAATATGTACAGTGCTTGACTTGGTACATTATGGCCCTGGTTGCCAGTGTGCCATTAAAAAAAACCAAAATCAGATCAAGTATACAGTGGTGTAAAGTAGTACAAAAAAAAAAAATAATAATTACATTTACTTTATTTTTGTAAGACATTCCTCTGCATTTTATCATTGACTAACTCTGGCTGAATCACAGGCTAACAGAGCAAAGATAAGAGGGAGACAAAAAGTTTTACACATATATAGAGGAGGATACACAGAGAACAGGAAAAATTAGACTAGCTTCTTATGTAATGGATTCAGGAAAATCATTGATAAAGTAGCTGATGACTTGTATGATTACCTTGCATTATTCTTTACATGTGAAAACCGATTTCACAATGAGGCGAAACTTACAAACCTGAGCATAGGGATATGGAAATTATAAAGAATTGTTTCCTATAAAAACTGTGATTAATGTCAAGCAGCTACTATAGGGTAGCTGTATATGTTCAGCCTCTCTTTCTTTAAAAAAATTACTACAGCTCTTATTTTGTTTTGCATGGTTATTATCTGCACTAAGTGTATCCAAGTTTTTTTTTTTTTTTTTTAAATTTATGTTAAGCATGCATTGTTCGAATATATTTTATTCATTAGTGAAAGAGGTTATTTTTTGTTTTAGAATCTGTTTGAATATGTTGTCAGTATTAGCATAAGGTGAGATAAGAAATGTAGTTAATTTCTTCACAGTTTACAAATTATGTGTTGATGAAATGAATAATTTTTATAATCACTAGGAAACCAAACTTGCTATGCAGGTAGCAGGTGTAGAGTTTCTGATAAGTAGAATTTTTAACTAGGCAGATATCTTTTCCAGTATTTGTTCGGCAGTCACTTTGATATCACTCTCTTGTCAATTAATTGTTTTGATGATTAATTTCATTTGTTGAAGTTAATTTAATGTTGCTAGTTCTTCAATCCCCTCCCACATACACAGCTATTCTGGGATATGCCTGGGGTTCACTTGCCTGCATACCAAGTTGGAGTTTTTAGTGAATTTAAAGGAAGCAACAAGGGAATGTCAGAAGTCAAATGGATAGCTGTATATGTTTGAATGACAATTAAAGTAACAAATGGAATGAGACTGTATATGACTGCTCTACACATTGCCTTTGTTTTAACAGGCTATGTTCAATCAAGATTGCGTGTGCATAAGAGTTATTACAAATGTGATTTACAGTGGTGATTTGCTGAGAGTCTGTAAATAACTAATTATTCATAATTGGACTTGTTCGTATGAACTTTTTTTTTTTTATTATTCCAGATTGAGGAAAATCAGCTGCTGAAATTGTTCCAGATCTTAGTATTAGTAGTGGCAAATGGTGCAAGAAAGTAAGCTTATACAGCATCAGCCAAAAAAAAAAAAACTTCCCATTTCACCTATCTATCACCTCCTACAGTTCTTTGTCTAGTTCTTCCTTGAATTTATTCAAGTTATCCACGTCCACAGTATCAGATGGAAGTTTGTTCCAGCAGTCCACCTGCTAGTTAAAGGAAAGCTTCCTCATCAATTCTGTAACCATCCTTTCTTGTTGTGTATGCCCCCTCATGTATGTAGTCTGAGCAAGAGGAAGCAGCATTAAGTTTTCTTAACCCATTCAAAACCTTATGCCTCAACACATCACCTCGCAGGTGCCTGGTGTCCAGACAGTGATTGCAGAACTGAATTGTATACAAATACTCAAGGTGTGGCCTGACCTTATACAATGGAATTCCTACTTATCATCTGCAAACTTAGACATTAAGCCTGATATATCTTCATCAGTTTCAGTAATAAATACAGAAACAACAATGGGCCCAGCACCGAACCCTGACGTCACCACCAAATACGGAGGATGCGGAAAGGTCAAGGGAATGACCACCGCATATTCCCGGAGCAATATGGCCTTAGTTGCTAATGCTCCTAAAAACCAAACAAACAACAACCGAACCCTGAGGAACTCCACTGAAAAAATTAGTCCAAGAAGAGCAGTGTCCATTGATAAAAACTGTCTTCTTCCACTGAGCCATCCCTAGCAGAAACTTTCCCTTAATGCCACACGGCTCCAATTTGAACAGCAGTCTCATATGTGCAACAGTATCAAAATCCTTAAGTCCAAATATATGATATCAGAATTATTTTTTGCACCCAGTTCCTTTGTTAAAGAAACCGAGCAACCAATTATATTGGTCAGACAAGGTCACCCCTTAATATATCCATACTGATTGCAGCATAGCTGCATTTCTGTCCAGATGGTCCTACATTATTTCTTTAAACAGTGACTCCATTATTTTTCCTGTAACAAAAGTTAAGCTACAGGTCTATAATTACTCATGTCACCCTTTGATTCCCCTTTGTGTATTTTGAGATACATTCCCACATCTCTAGTCCACAGAACCCTCCCTTGAATCCAGAGATGCTCTTATAATTATGGCAAAGGGATTTGCTTTCTCCCTTAATATAATTGTATAGATCGCATCCACACTTGGTACCGTTTTTTTATGTTTAAATTAAACAATTTCTCTTTGTCTTGTTTAATCTAAACAAGTCGCAAAATCAATTACCTCCCTTTTAGAATTTGATACATTTTGGCATCCTTATCCCTAAAAAATTCCTCGTGTTTGAATGTAGATGCAAAAAAGCGACTTCTTGTAATCTGGTTTGGCTTGCTTAATGTCTTTTGTGACTTGATTGTAGACTAGTTTATAGATGTGTGTGCTGATGAACACACTTAGCAACCTAAGTGTGTTCATCAGCAGTTAAACATTGAAATCAAGTGGAGCAATGCGATTCAACCCCTTCCTTCTACTGTTCATGTAAATAAAGAGGTCTTTGTTACTTTCCTTGGTATTCTGAAGAATTCTCCAGAGACTTCTTGTAATCTGGTTTGGATTGCCTAACGTCTTTTGTGACTTGATTGTAGACTAGTTTATATTTACAATTAGCTCCTATAGCACATGATAATTTGTATGCAACTCATACATTTGTTTTCTCTTCCACTTTTCTCAATAGTTCATATGACATCCATTTTTCTAAGCCTTGAACAGTATATCTTAGTTGGTATGAAAAGCCTTGTAGCTTTTATGATTGTTTCCTTGATTTTTCCCATTTAGGATTTATTGTTTCTAATATATGTTGTTCCCATTGTATAGAATTTACAATAGCACACTTTTACTCAACCTTTTACTCATGTCAACTGGAAGCACTACCTTAGATTTTGTGCGCTTTGTAACTAAGAGCATAACCCTTTCTCTCCCCCCCCCCACATCTGAGATCAGCAGCCTCTCTGTATACATTATACTCTCCATATTCAAATTTTGCATTCCTTATAATCTGAGTAATATCATCTGATATCTTCACAATGTCCAATTGATGACTTGACCAGCACTCTAAATTCATCAGATTTATTTTTTGTGCTCCCGGAATTGGTGTACATGCAAGTATAAATGTCACTGACAATAGCTACCTCCTGTGGGACCAGTAGCTATATCATATCCCATTCCAGATAGATCTACAAACATCAAACAAGTAGTGCATTTCATAAGGCCATGATTCAGAGGGCTGTTGTTCCACCCCTGAGGCACGCCACTCCTGCTACTTTGAGCCCTTTGCTTTGCTGCTGTGGTCTGAGGCATGATTTCCATTCCAATTCAATTTAATTGAGACTGTTACACTCTGAGATTGTTGCATTTAAGTAATCTACTTAAATGCAATTATAACACTATGCGCTGGTTATGCAGCATTAATATGTCTTATGCTAACAAGTTTACATCCATGTCTAATAATAATAATATACAGGCAACTCTTGGTTTACAAACCAGTTCTGTTCCAAGATGTTGTTCGTTATACATTTTTTGTTCGGTACGTGTATCTTGCATTCCTGAGCTTTTACGATACATATCGTATAAATTAGCTGCAATGTCGTATAAATTGGATATCAAGGTTTTCCCCCCAGAAACTGGAGTTTTTTCATCCAGCAAAACAGGCAAATCGACCAGAGGTCAGACGCAATTTATAGGCACAATGCACATATGGGTATATGAATTAAATTTCCAGGCAACCTAATGCAATAGTTTGGATTATATCAAGTTTGTCACTAAGCTTTAATGTTCTTCTTTTCTTCTCTCTCTGAGTTGTAGTAGAGTATAAAAAAAAGAATTTATTTAATTTTGAATTTATAACTTATATTAACCTGCTTTTCCTCATTTATTCCTCTTTTAAAGAATGCAGTTTGATTTCTTAATGCTTTTTTTTTTTATCATTTATTCCACTTTTAATGAAGATCTCGCTATGGGATATGATATTGGGCGCTTCCAAGGAGAGGTGGATGAAGAGCTAATCTGTCCTATTTGTTCTGGTGTTCTGGAAGAACCATTACAGGTAAGCAGATGGGAAAGGACAAATTTTAACTATCTATCTGTCTTAATTTCATCTGCAAATTCTTCTCTCTCTCTCTCTCTCTCTCTCTCTCTCTCTCTCTCTCTCTCTCTCTCTCTCTCTCTCTCTCTCTCTCTCTCTCTCTCTCAAGTCTGTAAAATTTACACCAGCAACTCTTAGCATTTGAATCTGATAGTTATTGGAAAGCAAATCATTACATAAAATTTAATTTAGAAAAGTGAGTTGTTGTGTAAAAACACTGTCCTTTTGCAAAAATCATTACTTTAATTATGTCTCAAAATGAAAAAAATTTGAGAGGCTACCTCATTAAAGCAAGATTGAGACCACTAATTGGCAAAATATTTCTTTTAATATAAAACTGTGTGTGTGTGTGTGTGTGTGTGTGTGTGTGTGTGTGTGTGTGTGTGTGTGTGTGTGTGTGTGTGTGTGTGAGTGAGTGAGTGAGTGTGTGTGTGATATGTCTTAATATATTAGTAATTAGTATGAAAGTTTTCATTCTAGGCTCCTCAGTGTGAACATGCCTTCTGTAGAGAATGTATTCAGGAATGGCTTTCTCGTCAACCGTCATGTCCAGTAGACCGTCAGTCAATTACTTCGGCAGACTTGAAACCTGTGCCCCGTATCCTACGTAACTTGTTGTCACGATTACAGATTTCATGTGATAATTCAACTTTTGGTTGCACAGCTGTTGTTAAGCTAGATAGACTATCTGCTCATAGAGAGGAATGTGAACACAATCCTAAGAGACCAGTGCCATGTGAGCAAGGTTGTGGGCTTGTAATACCTAAAGATGAACTGAAGGTATCTATTTATATTGAACAGTCTTTTTCTGTATAGAAACGTGTTTTTATTCAATACTGATTAAGCAGTTTTTTAATTAATAATAGTATTATGTTTAAACAATTTTATTGTTGAATAGGTTTGTAAATTAGTCTTGATTATATCTCAGAATGACAGAGATTAAGAGTTCCTAGGTGATTAGAATCAGCTATGTTTAAAATAGGAGACTTCAGAAAGTTTTAGATTGTATTCTGCATTTAAAAAAAAAAAGAAATTAAGTTAATAAATTAATCTAGTAGCTAAATATCATTTAGATATCTAATGTGATTCTGTGTTAATATACACTGGTGTTCAAAGAAAGTGCATCACCACTGAAAATTGTAATTGTTGTCTGAATAACTTAGGTATGTGGCAATATTTCTTACAGATTGCATCAGATAAGATTGACACATGTAGGTGATGATGTAATATTGCATCAGCTGTTACTTTCAGCTATGTAAGCACGCTCCACAAGAGTTGCAGTCATTTCTTGCTCGTGTCAGGATGGTGAGTTACATGCAGTTGATGCCACGAAGAAAGAGTGCTATTGTTGCTTTACATGAGCAAGGATGTTCTTCCTGTCATGTTTCTTATACAGTGTCTTATAATCAGTCGACAGCGAGTAGATTTCTTTCCAAACTTAAGAATACTGGTTCTGCTGATAGGAAAAAAGGAACCAGATGCAAACGAGTCTATGCCAAAACATGACTGCGTTTTGAAGCACAGAGTGGTAGGAAGTGTAGTAACAGTCAGAAGACACCTCTTTAAAAATGGACTTGTAGCCTGTTGTCCTAAGAAGCCCCTCCTCACGCAAAGAATGAAAAAGGCCCAATTAATTTGGTGTAAGTGACAACCCAGTTATGAAGTATAACTTCACAATATGAGAGATGGCATCTCTCATATTGTGAAGTTACACTATTGCAACACCAGGGTATCTGTCCACCCACCGAAGAAAAGCCAACAAGCTTTCAAATGATGCAGTCTGGGTGGTGATATCCACTGAGAATAAGTAACAGTAGTTTTCCTCACTGGTGAAGACTTTATACATCTCAATCAGGTCATCTCACAGGTGCCTAATCTCCAGACACTGTAATCTGCAAAACTTAAGCCTTCGTTCCAATCGCTAATCTTGTTGCCCTTCTCTGTACTCATTCCAACAGCTCTACATCCTTCTTAAAATGAGACCTCTAGACCTGTGTACAGTACTCAAGGTGTGGCCTGACCATCACCTTATACATGTGGATATGTGCTTTTGTAATGGGTGGCACCTGGAACGTCAGTTCATCTCTGCCTCATATCTCTGTGAAGAACAGTACCACTGTAAAAGGGCCAGAAATAAGTAGTGTATTATGTCTGTGTTCTGTTGTTGTGTCTGAAGTATCAGTCCAGGTAACTGATGCTTCTGGCTACTCAGAAGCATGAATTACCTGGACAGATGATTCTGAGTACTTGTCCACACCACGGGAAGATGGGCCAGTCCCAATGGAGCTCGCACTGTCTCAATTTGAGACTCTGGCCCACCTGATGTTGGCAAAAGATGGGCCAGATTCCTACAGAGGAGAAAAAAAAAGGATTTCCCGTGGTGTTAAAATAAAAATATATAAATAAAAAATATATACAGTGGATTCCGGTTAATCGGGGCACCTTTATTTGGGGCAAATCTTAAAAAACAGAAACCAATTGAGAAAATAGCCAGGGTTTACTTTGCTTAATTGGGCCAGCATGCCGTTTAATCGGGGCAGGAGACTGCAGCACTGGAGATTATCCTATGATTGTCTGGAGGTCACAACGATAAAACAATTAGCAGTCACCTGTTTATTGGGCTTTTCTGTTAGTGAAATCTATCATAAACGGACAGTAAATTCGATCTTACTGAATTTGCGACCGACAGCTGGAATTCTGTGGGTTATTATGGTGAAATGTGTTTACACTTCCATGAAATCTTCAATCATATAAAAAAATTAATTTTCAGATCTTCTCTTCATTCCTATTTTTAAAGTTTTGTAACTTGTTACTCCGTTCTCACTTGCAATTTGTGTGTGCCATGTTCTTTGTTATTGATTGCTTATCTTTTTACTGTTTTAAATTTTAACACCCACCACAAATGTCAGTGAACAGAAATGTCAACTAGTTCATACGTACATATTACAGTACGTATTAATTATTCCGATTATCACGTATATTCTTCTGATTTTCATGTATTTTTTAATTGGTAAGGTAATAAAGGGTAAATTTCTGCTTAATATATCTTTGCTTTTATAGCCTGTGGATAATTTCCTCCTATTTTCGCTAATTAGAATCGCTGTGTAATAGAATTAAAATTCAATTCACAAACGTGATCACAATGACCAGCGCTTACTGCACGTCATATAGTGAATGGTACTTTACTATGTTGAGTTCGTCATAACGTGATTTGATTGTACAGTGAACCAATTGTAAAAAAGCGGGGGGTACATGGTATTTTTAACTATTTGCGTGAAACTTTGGATAATTGGGGCAGCCGCTTAATCGGGCCAAAATGCAGTCCCGATGTGGCTGACCGGGCTAGCTGGGTGGGTAAAGTGCCTGCCTGGCAACCCAAAGGTCGCGGGTTCGAATCCCGCCTCAGGCTTGGATCAAAGTATTGCCAAAACTTCCTTTGAGAGCTTCCTTGGACTCAGGGGAGGTACCCATTGACTGGAGATGTGCAAATGTGACCCCAATTCACAAAGGGGGATCAAAGGCTGACACAAGTAATTATAGACCTGTGAGTTTAACTTCTGTTCCCGGAAAATTAATGGAGGCACTGGTGAAAGAAGCACTGCAGGATCATCTAGACAAGACTTCAGTTATAGCTAGGACACAGCATGGTTTTGTTAAGGGGAAGTCTTGCCTGACCAATTTGATTGGATACTATGATGCAGTCACAAAAGAACTGATGCAGGGAATAACTTTGATATTATATACTTGGATCTTAGAAAGGCTTTTGATACTGTTGCACATGGAAGACTGCTGCACAAATTGGAGCAGTGTGGCATTGGAGGCAAGTTGCTGCTATGGATAAAGGGGTGGTTGAGGGGGAGAAGACAGAGAGTGGTAATCAATGGACACTGCTCATCGTGGACTAATGTTATTAGTGGAGTCCCTCAGGGTTCAGTATTGGGGCCTTTATTGTTTTCTGTATTTATAAATGATATTGATGATGGTATATCAGGCTTAATGTCCAAGTTTGCAGACGATACGAAGGTTGGCAGGGTTGTCAAGGACACTACTGACACTATGCTGCTGCAACAGGATTTGGAAAGGTTGAGCAGATGGGCTTCGAGGTGGCAAATGAAGTTTAACATTGACAAATGTAAAGTACTACATATGGGAAACAGCAACCCCAGAGCAACGTATCAACTCTGTGGTACTACACTGACAGTGGTAGAGAATGAAAGGGACCTGGGGGTGGTGGTGCAGGCAGATATGAAGTTCTCTGAGCAGTGCAGACGAGCTGCAAGAGTAGCTCATGGTGTATTGTCAATGATATATAGGAATTTTTCTAGCAGGGATAAGGAGGTGATTATTCCCTTGTATAAGGCAATGGTCAGGCCACACCTAGAGTACTGTATACAGGCCTGGAGGCCTCATTTCAGGAAGGATGTAGAGCTGCTGGAACGAGTACAGAGAAGGGCAACTAGATTGGTGAATGGGACAAAGGGGTTCTCTTACGAAGAAAGGCTTAAGTTTTGCAAATTACAGTGTCTGGAAACTAGGCACCAGCGGGGTGATCTGATAGAGGTGTACAAAGCCTTGAATGGTTTGAGCATGCTCAATGCTGATGGGATTCTTCCTCTAGCTCAGAAAAATCACCTGAGAGGGCATAAATTCAAATTGAGGAAAGACAGATGTAGGATAGATGTGCGGAAATTTGCCTTTAGCCAGCGGGTGGTTGGTGGGTGGAACAGACTTCCATCCCTTGTCGTGGAAGTTGATAGCCTAAATAAGTTTAAGGCTCAGCTGGACAGGTATTTCGAACGAACAGAGGGGTGAAGTGGAAGTGGTTATTTTTATTTATTTATGTTACTTTTTTTTTTTTTTTTTTTTTTGGCTGATGCTGCATAAGCTTGCTTTCTTGCATCAAATGCCTCTACTAATGCTAATGCTAAAACCTTGGGAGGTGCATTATGGCCAAAGAAGCTGATGCACCAACAACTACCAAAAAAAAAAAAAAAAAAAGTCCCGATGTGTCTCAAATAACCGGAATGGACTGTATATATATGATAATAAAAAAATAAATAGGGAATATTGCTCCCTATTGAGTAGCTCCACCAGCCAAAGGAGTAGAATTATTCATAGCCGTATAATTAATTCTTCTTCTTGTGAAAACATCAGATGCAAACTGCTGAAGCGCAACATAAGAATTCTTGTCTCCCACTAGCAAAGTTTCATGCCCATGAGAGAGTGTAGAAACTGACGAACAAAGAACATCTCTAAAGTCATTATGCAGCGGACATTCAAATAAAATGTGGCTCCAATTTTCATTTTCCCCGCATTGACAAGCTTCCATCCTAGAAAGACCAAAACGACATAGTTTTTCGTTAATAGATCCATGTCCCGTTAAGAGGAAGGGTGTATATAAGTCTAAAGAGAACCAAACAGGTTTCTGCTTTACACAAAAATTCACCTCAGGGAAAAAAGTCCTAGTAACAGATCGGACAGATGACATATCCCAGCAAGTCTGCCACATATTTATCATTTCATTCCACAAACGATTACATTCTTGCTTAATATCTGAATGAATATTCAGAACCAAAGCCATAAATTCAGTTGATAGTTGTTTTTTTAACCTATAACAAAGACCTCTGTAAGCTACGTGAAGGTTCCAATGGCAATACACCTGCAAGAACCTTTAGTGCAGAAGTTGAAACAGTATGACAAGTTTGGCAGAAATGAGATTTGTGAGGAACATAGCCAGAAAGACAAGATGCGACAAAATCAGGAATGAAGTGATTAGGGAGAGAATTCAGGTTTAAAAACTCCAGAAAAGATTGAAAGGTCCTGTTTGAAATGGTTTGGATATGTCAAGAGGATGAACGAGAGAATCACATTCCAGGATTGAATGTGATTTGTTTAAAATGATCTATTAATGTGAATTTTGAGAACTTAATAAAAATCTGGAATATTCTACAAAAACTTTATTATGAAATTATTTTTACGTATGTTATTATTTTTTACTTATTTTATGCTTATTTTTTTATATACTTGAATAATAAATTTATGCTTAATAAACTGTGTTAATATACTTAATTTGTTGTTCTTATTCTAAAAACATTACTACTAAAGTAATATCAGAAAAAAAAAACTTTTTAGAGTACTTTTCATATCCTTTTAATTTTCAATTTTTCCTGATAGCAAGGAATGAGTACTGGCACCTATTTTTTTTACAAAAAAAAGCACTGATTATAATAAATGTTTTTATTGTATTTTTAGAATTTAAAGTCACTGAAAGTCAGATGCTCCCATGGGATCTGGCAGATGCAGTGTAAATTCCCATATTTTTTTTTTCAGCTGTTGGTGTTAATCCAGCGAAAACCAAGCTCTATTGCAGGATTAGACAACTGTTGCGGTATCTCAAATACCATGTGGGAATGGGAATTGCCTAGGAAAAATGTAGACAGTTTTACTCATCTGGCATCCTGTTAAATGCCATGTAAAAAAATTCTCATAATTCATAGCAAATAAATTGCAAGAAAAAAAATACTGTATAACCAGCTAGAGAATACTGGCGGGCAAAAGTACATAGGAGGATTTGACTTCATTTACAAATAAAAAAGAAAATTTTAAGAGTAAACATCTGTGAGATGCCATTCTAGCAGCAAAGGTTAAATAACTTTTTAATATAAATTTTGAAATTAAGGATAGCATTTATTAACAATATATTCACATAGTATATCCAAACTTGGGGGTATTTTTACTATTAAAAATATATTAAAGTTTTAGAGTAACATATCTTTTTATATATTAAATGGACTATAGGAACACAACTGTGTAAAGGAATTGCGATTAATGGTTCAGAATCAGCAACAAAAGTTAAATGAAATGCAGCTTCAATTAAATGAACAAAGGAGAGAGATTAATTTACTCAAGGTAAGAATAATTATATTTTATTATTAATTTTATTATATTTTTCTTTCTTATAAAATTTTGTGCAGAGTGATAAATTTTTACTTTACTAATAAGAATAATTAGGAATAATTATTCCTTATTATTAATAATAAGGAATTCTCTGTTATTTATAATTGTCACACCTAAGTTTGAAGTACCTAAAATAAGTAACAGTTAATTTCTTAAGGGTAGTTAAAAATAATGTGAATGAACATAACTATTCTTTGTTAACTAAATTTTTAGTTTAGATAAATTTATTCTATGTTATTTATGAGTAATTTGGTTGTTTGCTTGACATCATTCATGTGTCCATTATATTAATTGTGACCTGCACTTGATGACCTTTAGCTGCAAGTTTGCATTCAGTACTTACTGTGAAATATTTAATTTGAACGTTCAGAACATGAAGCAGTAATAATTTATCCAAATCCAATAAGCAATTGAGTAAAATTACAGAATCCAAATCTTTGATCCTGTTGACTGTGCCAGAATTGTATGTTCTGTTTTTGTTGTCTTAAACCACATAAATGCAGTCCAGTGTTCACTTGTAGCATGGGATGCATATAAATTATCAGATGATAATTTATATTATCCTGACTACAGTAGATATAAACTAGTCCGCATCGAAGCGCCTCCATAGCCAGGTGGGCAGGAGCAGCAGTGCGTAGCACACGCTTCTTGATTAGACCGGGGTTCGAGCTCTTGACCACCAAATACAGAGGTTGCGGAAAGGTCAGGGAGTGACTATCGCATATCCCCGGAGCAATATGGCCTTAGTTGCTAATGCTCCTAAAAACCAAAGAACAAACAAACAACATAGTCCACATCCAATTAGAAAGGAAGTTAGACAGACTAAGATAGATTACGAGAAGTCTCTGAAAAAACTAGAAGGAAGAGGATGAATTATAATTCATCTGCTGGATATGAATGATTTAACTGTTGATGATCTTGCTCAGTTTGCTACCAAACTTAATAGTTGTTTTACATCTATTTTACATTCCGCATGAGGAATTGTTTAGGGATGGTATGATTTTTTAGTGTTTCTCACCAACCATTGAAGTAAAGACGGAAAACCAAATTCTTAAAATTTTTAATATTTACAATAAATTTACAGACAAAACAAAATATCATATTACTGATGATAGTAATTTTAAAATAAGACAACTGTGATATACAGTAAATATACAAATACCGAATTTAAAATACAATAAAATATAGCCGACCGGGCTAGCCGAGTGGGTAAAGTACCTGCCCGGCAACCCAAAGGTCGCGGGTTCGATTCCCGCCTCGGGCTTGGATCAAAGTACTGCAAAAACCTTGGGAGGTGCAATATGGCCACAGCAGCCGATGCGCCAACAACTACCAAATCAAAAAAAAAAAAAAAAAAAAACAATAAAATATACTAGGTTAAAAGCGCTAAAATACTAACTGAAGCTTTCAAAGGCTTCTGCCTTCTTTCTCAACAGTGTACTTCTATTCTGCAGTGCATGATTAAATACCAGCAGGTTCACGGTGTGTCTCACGTAAACGTATACTGTTCCCGTCGGAACCGGAAGTGGCTCGGGAGCTTTTCAGGTAAAAACGTTCATCCCCTCCAAGGATTACCGCCTCAAAGAGGGGATGAATGCGTGTGCCCCTATCTCTATTTATATTATTCTCAATAGAACTAATTCGTAAGCTCTCGAGCCACTTGCGGTCCCAAAATCTATGCGCCCGATCAGTGATGACAGCTTCATCTGGGGAGATTTGATGTTGCTTCTCCCAGAAATGTTCAGCTATGGCGGATTTACCATAGTCTGCATTTCTTATCACATTTGTGTGCTCCCCCAGACGATCTTTGAGATGCTGTTTTGTTTCTCCCACATAACACTCCCCACACTCCGGGCATTTAATACTATATACGACCCCACTCATATTTTCATTTAAGACAGGGTCCTTCACCTGTGACACAATTGTGTGCAGCTTCCTGCCTGGGAGCTGCACACAACGTGTCTGGTAATTCCTTAATATACGAGCTAAATGCTTGGATAAACCCGGATAGTAGGGAATGTATGCGGTGGCTATTGGCGTGAAGGACTCACTTCTACTCTGCCCTCCACTAATGTATTTCTCTATGATCCTCCGGGGGTAGCCACACTTCAAAAGATACTACTATGGTATTTAATAACACCATGTACAAGCAGGTTAACAGTGCAGCTATGGTCTCCCCCATCAGTGCCATCATAGCTAATTTAGCGATGGAGGAGCTCGAGTCTAGACTATTTAATACTACATTTCTCCCTATGCGTCCGTGGAAAAGATATGTTGATGATACGTTTTCAGTTATTCGGAAAGGGAGTGAGTATGATACGTTGAATTTTCTTAATAGCTTCTCCCCCGTTCATACAATTCACCTCTGAGGTAGAGGAAGGAGGGGTTTTGCCATTCCTGGATGTGCTGATTTGTAGGGAAGGCTAGCATTTGAAAACAAAAGTATTTAGAAAATCTATGTGCAAAGGCCAATACTCACACTACAACTCAGCTCAGACTAATCATCACAGGAACAGTGTGGTAAGAGCATTAGTGGATAGGGCAAAATCCCATTGTAGTACCTCAGAGGATAGAAAAATGGAGTATGAACGTGTTACGGCGGATCTTTTGAAGTGTGGCTACCCCCGGAGGATCATAGAGAAATACATTAGTGGAGGGCAGAGTAGAAGTGAGTCCTTCACGCCAATAGCCACCGCATACATTCCCTACTATCCGGGTCTATCCGAGCGTTTAGCTCGTATATTAAGGAATTACCAGACACGTTGTGTGCAGCTCCCAGGCAGGAAGCTGCACACAATTGTGTCACAGGTGAAGAACCCTGTCTTAAATGAAAATATGAGTGGGGTCGTATATAGTATTAAATGCCCGGAGTGTGGGGAGTGTTATGTGGGAGAAACAAAACAGCATCTCAAAGATCGTCTGGGGGGAGCACACAAATGCAATAAGAAATGCAGACTATGGTAAATCCGCCATAGCTGAACATTTCTGGGAGAAGCAACATCAAATCTCCCCAGACGAAGCTGTCATCACCGATCGGGCGCATAGATTTTGGGACCGCAAGTGGCTCGAGAGCTTACGAATTAGTTCTATTGAGAATAATATAAATAGAGATAGGGGCACATGCATTCATCCCCTCTTTGAGGCGGTAAGCGGTAATCCTTGGAGGGGATGAACGTTTTTGCCTGAAACGCTCCCGAGCCACTTCCGGTTCCGACGGGAACAGTATACGTTTACGTGAGATACGCACCGTGAACCTGCTGGTATTTAATCATGCACCGCAGAATAGAAGTACACTGTTGAGAAAGAAGGCAGAAGCCTTTGAAAGCTTCAGTTATATTTTAGCGCTTTTAACCTAGTATATTTTATTGTATTTTAAATTCAGTATTTGTATATTTACTGTATATCACAGTTGTCTTATTTTAAAATTACTATCATCAGTAATATGGTATTTTGTTTTGTTTGTAAATTTATTGTAAATATTAAAAATTTTAAGAATTTGGTTTTCCGTCTTTCGTTTTACTTCAATGGATGGTGAGAAACACTAAAAAATCATAGTATGAATATACCCAACCCCAGAGGCCTATTTGAAGAACTGTTTAGGGATAGGATGTGTATCAAATTCTAAAAGGGAAGTAATTGATTTTGTGATACTGAGAAGAAAGTGGAAGAGAAATTGTTTAAACTAAACATAAATCACTGTGAACAGTGATTCCATCCATTGTATAGATTTCAGTGGATGGAATCTATCCAATTATATTAAGCGAGGTAGCAAAGGAGGAACATTATAGGAACATTCTTGCTTTGAGGGAGTCTGGACTGTAGAGATGCTAATCACAAAGGGGATCAAGGGCGACATGAGTAATTACAAAACTGCTTGACTTCTTTTCCAGGAAAAATAAAAGAAGTAATGCAAGATTGTCTAGACAGGAATGCAGTTATATTGCAGTCATAGCATGGTTGTAAACTGTGATAATGTCATAGCATGGTTGTAAACTGTGATAATGTCATAGCATGGTTGTAAACTGTGATAATGTCATAGCATGGTTGTAAACTGTGATAATGTCATAGCATGGTTGTAAATTATGATAATGCCATAGCATGGTTGTAAGCTATGATACAGTAACAAAGGAACTGATGCAAAATAATGATTCTAACATTACATAATTAGATTTCATAACATGATATTGCATGTAAAAGAGTGCTGTACAGATTGGAGCAGGGTGGCATTAGGGGTAAGTTCTATATATATACATATATATATAGGAGAGTGGGGGAAGACAGAGAATGGTTAACAATGGGCTACTTTTATTACTGGAGTTCTCCAAATTCATTGCTGGACCCAGTGTTGTTCTCTGTATTTATTAATGATATTGATGAAGCCAATATCAAATTTTCAGGTGCCATGAAGGCTGGCAGGATTAAAATAACAATAATCAATGTATGCTGCTAAGACCAGTTCAACTGCCACTTCTTGGCAGTTGAAGTATAACATTAAGAAATGTAAGGTATTGCATATATGTAATGGTAATCTCATAATAATGTACGAACTGTGTGGTACCAAGCTCAGAATAGTGGAGAATGAAAAAGATCTGTGGGATAATTGTGTAGTCAGATATGAAGTCCTTTGAGCTTTGCAGATGGGCTCCTCAGCTCATGACAGTAATATACAGGAATTTTTCCAGCAGAGATAAGGGGTGATTATCCCGTTGTATAAGGCAATGGTTAGTCCTCATCTTCAGTACCGCACACAGGTCTGGAAGACTAATTTTAGGAAAAATGTGGATTTGAAGGAACAGGTGCAGAAGAAGACTAGCAAGATTAGTGAGGAGAACAAAAGGTTGCTCTTACCAAGAAAGGCTGCACCTCTGCAAATTGCAGCATTTGGAGACTAGGCACTTGTGAGAAATTTGATTGCGTAAGATCAGTGCTGATGAGATCCTTCCTCTTGCTGAGGCAGGTTAGTTGCTGGATAGATGTGTGAAATCTCTTGGGGTAGGTTAATTGTTGGAAAAAACTCACATCTTGAAAACTAGAAATAAACTGTTTAAACACTTTATAAAACCATGATAAATAATTTTAATAAATGAGTATCATGCCACAAACCCTTTACTTCACACGTTTTTGTTCACGTACTTAATGAGTCAGAACAAGGATTATAGATTTGCTTTTCTCAAATTTGTCATGTTAGGCATTTGCAAATTCCATCTGATGCTTCAGAAGTGGTTAGTTTGAATAAGATGGACTGGTGAAATGGGAAGTGTTTCTGTGTGTTTTTTTTTTTTTTTTCTTTTAAATGCCCGGTAAATTTGCATCATTTGCCACTACACCTAATAATACTATTATTCCAAAACCATAATCTCCACAGAATGATAGTTGCTAGCATTAAGCCAAAATGTTAATCCATACTGCTGGATTGGGTCAGAGGGTAATGTACTTGTGTAAGGAATAAAGGTTGTGGTTACGAATGATGCCTCCAGTATTAATGTTGCAATTATCCAATAATTTTTAATATTAGGTATAAATAGTGTGATTATAATTTCAGCAATCAAGTTGTCTTAAAAACTAAATACATAGTATTGTACTATTAAGTTCTATACTGTGAACTGTTGAGTGCCTTGCAAAATGAATGATTTTATACATTGCAAATATATTCTAACAATTAGTCTAGAAAATATGTAAAAGAGAAAGAAATTGGTGTTTAGAGCTGGATTTTTGAAGTTTACTATGTTATATTATAAAAGCAAATATTTTCCCAGGACTGGTGATATGGGAATTAAAATTCAAATTATTAAAATTCTTGCCTATATTGTATTATTAAAGTAATATAATAATAATTTCAGTGATCTAAGTGTTATTTAATGAGTAATATACTGACAGATTTATAGTGTCCATCTTGTAATCTGAATTAATTTGTTTTATGTAACCTCCAGGAATGTATACGTGCCATACGATTATCCAGTCCTTCTGTACCAGCCATTGTTGAATCTATCGAGCAAGATGAAGTTGTAAGGTAATTTGAATTAAGTTGGAATTCTTATTTTAAATGCATATAAATAATATACAGATACATATAGCAATATTCTGTACTTCCATAAAATATTTATAAACTAAATTTTCATCTGTTTGTCATGGTAATTGATCAATACATTGTCAGTGTATTTAAATAAATATATATTTATTGATAAAGTTATTTGAAAAATGGCTAAATTGGTACTTCATCAAGAGATGTGTTATTTACAGCATTTTGTATTATGTGGTTTTTCAAGTTGAATTTTTTATAGAGAAACTAATTTCATGGAAATATGTTACAGCTGAGTTTACCTCATGTGGTATTTATTTCTATTAATTAATTGACTTTTTACTGCTAGTTATCTTATATATCTCTTCTGATAAAACATGACTTAAGTGGTTTTTTTTTTTTTTTTAGATGCTTTGATAACATAATTGTGTGTTTGAGTTTCTCATTTGCAGAGTTTGACCAAAAAAACTAACTTATTTTTTCATAGCATATTATTTTATGCTATGAAAAAATAAATTAGTTGGCAAAAAATATTTGACAGAGCTGCCATTACATTTTTTTTTCTTTCCCTGTGCTCAGATTTTGGCACTTCATGCATGATTAAATTTATCATCCAAAAACTGGCAGTCTCCAGATCCTGGACATGCCAATTTTTAGACATTGCATCATTCAGACCATGTGGATCAGTAGATTCAATGTGATGCAAACCGTTAGTGTCCGTGTTAATTAGAGACTGTAAAATACAGATTTTATTTAAACTTCAAAATTTCACACTTTTCCTAATTTTAT
Source organism: Mastigoproctus giganteus (assembly GCF_048544385.1). NCBI lineage: Eukaryota > Metazoa > Arthropoda > Arachnida > Uropygi > Thelyphonidae > Mastigoproctus > Mastigoproctus giganteus. The sequence goes on along the minus strand of NC_143587.1, from coordinate 7,513,800 downwards.
TCGTAGAACTCTGGATCTTTGACTCGGAGGGCTATAATTGGGAAAATGTATTCAAGTCTTGTATAAAATGAATAACAATTCATTTTGTATTCTTGTGTGGCTTTCAAAACTGCATTGAGGTGGAGTCTGATTGCGATGATTTTTTTTTACGACGAAAATCAAAAAGATTGAAAATGGCCATTTCACTGGGCTTGACATGGAATTTCTCATCAGACAAGCATGGTTATGCCTAGGTCACTCTAGATCCCAGATTTGGACCCCATAAGAACTTAATGCCCACTTTATTTTTTTATGATGCAATTCAAAAAGGATCAGATTGATGGTGGCCATTTTACTTGGCTTGACATGGAATTTTCCATCAGACCGGCATGGAATTTTACATGCTTGTCTGATGGGTGCCTCCGTAGCCAGGTGGGAAGGAGCAGCAGTGCGTAGAACACGCTTCTTGTTTAGACCGGGGTTCAAACCAGTCACCACCAAATACGGAGGATGCGGAAAGGCCAGGGAATGACCACCGCATATCACGGAGCAATATGGCCTTAGTTGCTAATGCTCCTAAAAACCAAATAAACAAAACAAACAGCTTGTCTGATGGCAGACTAGATCCTAGGTCTGCCATCAGACACAAGAACTTCTTCTAAAGCTGGAAAGAGATATCACTTTGACTCTTTGTTTACTAATTTTTGGATTGTTTGGCAGCAGAATGAGTGAATCATGACTGAAATTTATATAAATTTGGTGGAGTGTATGCCTCGCCACATCCATGCAGTTTTAGTAGCAGATGTTTCTTCTCTTAACCATTAAGCAATCTTCTCAAATGTAAAAAGCATGCCAGCAAATGTTTTGGTATATGTAGTTCAGTTTCATGTAGGTTCACCATTCAAATACATGTAGGTTACTATTCAGTTTTTTTAAAAAAAAATAGGATAAAAATAGTTTAATACCTATTATTTTAGTAGTACAAGGCATATAATTTGAAAACTTGTATATTTTAAGTACAAAAGAGTGTCAACAGTGACAGCTTTTTTTGGATAAAAAAAGGTGTTACGTGAGTGGGAATAAGAATATTGTACACCATTCAATATATCTTTTTTTTAAAGGGATATATTATAGCGAGTGGTCTGGAGCGGGAGTGCAGTAGCACACGCTCCTTGAGTAGACCGGGGTTCAGGCCCCTGACTGCTAAATATGGTTGATCTGCCAACGTGCACTGGACTAGTGTGGCAGATTATGGTCCATTTCCCTCAACATATTTTGTGGAGGAGGCTTCCATCCTGCAGTGGGTTGATAGTGACTGCAGTTTTTTTTTTTTTTTTTTTTTTTATATTGAATGGTATTAGAGACTGTCATAAATCTTGTGAGTTGGCAGATATCAAACATATGAGTATTCTTACATGTTAATTAGAATAATCTGACAATTTTTCTCCCTGTCTTATACAAAAAAAAAAAAAAAACCCTGCAAATTTGTGCATGAAATTTTACTGTTTGTTTCTGGTAAGTGAATTGACCATCAGGTGTGTTATTCTGTTTGCATAAAATGTATGGCATGCAGAATGAAATGTTAAATGTGTCTTCATGTTATTATGTCTCCTGTTAAACCACATTTTCCATTTTCTTTGTGTATGTGTTGTACGGGGTTAAATTTGATTTTGAATTGCCTTCAATATGCCAAAGAAATGATTTAGTATTTAGGAATATATATTTATATATATATATACAGGAAACCCTTGATTAGTGCAGTTAATGAATCCTTGAAATATACCGCACTAATCAAACTTAAGAAACAATGGGAATAATTATAATGAATCCTTGAAAATTATGAAATTGTAAAAATATATTTTTTCTTACTCAATACGTACCTATAATGCACTGCATAGTTCTTAAATTATTAAGGAATAAATTTAAAAAAAGATAGTATGATTTAAATTTTATTTTTTGCAAAAAAAACTTATCTAACTTCAATTGAACAGTGGTAGCTTTCTTCCTTTCCTCCATGATTTTGCGATAACAATCAATTTGCTTATCTAACCCTCAACGAACGTTCATGCTTCTCTCTGCATCTGGATCAATCTCTAGTATGAGTTCTTTTGCTTTTTAAAGTGTATTAAATAGTTCAAGTTTTTTGAATGAAATTTCTTTGGGAGCAAATTGCTTTTCTTCTGCTTCATTTTCGTCTTCTTCCTCGTATGCATGTTGATGCTCAATTTCAAGAAGATCGTCGTTACTTAAGTCTTTTGAATGCGATTCCAATAATTCTCTAACGTTTTCTGAATCTACTTCCTCAAAGCCGAGGTCTTTTCCAATTGTAGTAATTTCATCAATAACTTTGTTGACAGGATTAATGAAACCGCAAAAATCATTTGCGCATTCAGGCAAAAGATTCTGCCAGACAGCTCTCATGCAGCTGTTCGTCATTTCTTCCCACGATTTGTGTATGTTCTCAACTGCTTCTTTAATATCATAATATTAAAGAAGTTTAATATTAATAATAAAAGAATATGAGTTACCAGAGCAAATTTCAATTTCAGAGTGGTATGGGGTGCTGCTGTCGAGCATTTTGGAGTCGATTCCCATTCATTTAAGTTAGAAGACCCTGGTGAGTGCGTATCACGTATTTGCCGCTTTAGGCGACGTTGTGAGTTGCCAAGCACCGCAAGAAAAAAACAGCGCACTAATCAAATTTGATAACGCATATATTAAGGGGATAGTATCAAAAAAATTTTGCGCACTAATTAAAACCGCATTGTTCAAAACCGCATTAATCAAGGGTTTCCTGTATATATATCCCAGACTTTCCATATAAAATCTGGAAAAGATTTTTGCTTTTTTTTTTTTTTTTTTTTTTGTTATACATGTAAGTTATGTTATACATGTTTTGTTATACATAAAAATTATATGTAGATGCGATTTTTAATAATTGGCAAGAAATATAATGTAATAAGGTATTTTCAAGTAAATAAGGATAAGAACACTGTGGTAAGAAGAAAGAAATGCAAAAAATAGATGTGCCATTTGAAAGTGAAGATGACAGTATCATATGTACTGAAAGTTTTTTTGTGTTGTTTATCATTCTGAGCATTTGCTGATCATGCAATAACATTCATATATTACCACCCTGATGTCTGATATAGAAATCTAAAAGTTTTTGGGTTGACTCTGCTCACGTTTTTATAAAAAGGTGAGCAGCAGGCAAACAAAATGGAGAGGAAATTGCCATGTAAGAGTGTGCAGTTCCTCTTAACATGCACTTGTCATTCAATTTATGTATGTTGCAGTGCCCAAACCATTGGATGCTTCTGTCACAGTGGGTTCAGGAAGGCACTTGGAAACAGGGTTTTGCTGGCATCAGAAGAACACAACATAAAGATTCACAAATCCACTGAGTAACAACAGTTCTGCTGCCATAGTCCTCTAGATTTCCAACATCATAATGCCATCCTCATTCATGCCCATGGTGGGTGGGCAATTAGCAAACAACTGCAAGAAGTGAGACCCCCACGTTTTCATCATCTGATTCCATTATCAGATAAATTCAAAATCTGCAGTTGTGCAGAGGAAAGTTTTTGGTGACAGGAATGGTATCATGTCTTTAGTGATGAATCATGCTTCTATGTGGGATCCAGTGATGTGCATCTGAAGATATGCCCAGGGATGAATGTAATCCAGCCTGCATCAGGTAGCATACTGAGCCAATACATGGAATCATGGTATGGGGGAGCCATTAGTTACATAGCCATTCATGTCTGTTAATGGTGGCACATTGATGGCAAGACTTTATGTTGAAATCATTCTAAGAACAGCTTCTGCCCTTTCTGTGTTACACACAAAATACTTTTCCAGCAGGACAATGCTTGCACACATACAGTGGTGAAGTGATAATGACTCTATTCATTGAAAGATATACATAAATTTAAATAACTTAATGAACAACCAGTTTCAAATATCATACAATAATATATATGCTATCTTAAAAATAAGTTGTACATCATTTTGAAATACTTTAATCAATAGTATAATGTACCCCATACTTATTATTTCCTTAGAAATGTTTGCTACTCAGAGTTTTTCTTATAGTCCATTATTCTTTCCCTCTTAAGAAACTAGCGGTAAACTCCCATCATGGTGCTATTTCAGCAATGTTGGTATTGTTTTCAATTTTGATGTGTCGTGATGAAAACATTCCCCTTACTAACATTTATATCTCCAAATTGAGGGGGAAAAAACTGGGATGAGAATGAATGAAATGAGTTGTAAAAGACATTCAGCAACCCAATAAAGTTGACATCAGAGATTTATAATTATCTTCTTTCCTTCTTCCAAGAAATCCAATACAACTGCTTTAAATGATTATGAAGATGCTAAGTTGGTATCCTGTTTCACACACATCATCTTTCAAGTGTTTTCTTTATTTTAGGCCCAGTGAAAATTCCTCCTTTCAGTTTTGCTTTTGTTAATTGGGAAACACCTCCCTTAGGTAGCAGAAAGCACTTCCTTCTTTATCCAGAGCCTTAACAAACTTTTTCATTAATCCAAGTGGAAGAAGAACCTTTTTTTATTCAACCAGTGGAAAATATTTTATATTACTTCTCCCTAGTAAAATTCCTCCCTCTTTTCCCATAGCTGCGCAATATGTGTTTCTGTTGCGCAATTGTCCCACAAACAGAAAACAACAGTATTTTGTGAAACCTTCCTATAGACCAGTGAGTAATCCATTTTCATTAAGATCACTACAGACATTCCAAGCAGTTATGATACTTTATTGCACTCAGGATCTTTACATACATTCATATGTTTCTTTCAAGACAAGAGCATGACATAGAGAAACTGGTGGAAATTCCCTTCATTGGGCACAAAAACTGCCCTTAAACTTAATTTTGAGGCATCATTGAATATATGCCATTCATTAGTATTGTGTTCAATGCCCACTTTGTTCAGAAGACCACTAACATCTTTAAAGAAACACATACCATCTTCCAAAACACTGCATTTTTGATGTACTGTAATTTTAGTTTCTGCTTCAAGTAACTTCCACTGTTGTAACGTAGAACAAAGGCGTTCTGCTTGCTCTTAAATTGCATTTACATACACAAACTAAGTGATATAATTCTTCTTAATTTGGTGCTGCCTGTTATAATTTTCTGGTTCATAGTCCAAATCTCATGAAGTGGATGGTTCACAGAATCTGCAGCACAAGAATCCTCATTCTGTTCATCACTGCTTCCTACATTCCATGATTTTGGTTGGGGGGGGGGACTCTGGTGTCGGTATGTCTTCATTATTTGGAACAGGCCTTATTGCAAATAATATGTTAGGATATTCGGTGTTGTGCTTTTTATGGACATGCCTGATTTTTTTGTCATGCAGAAATAGCCATTGTAAACATGGTTCCTTCCACAGCACAGAAACTGCAAAAGGCATACTTTTAATTTTCCAAATTAACCACATCCTAAAATTTGTAATGAAGGTAATACAGCTCCACATATGTGGAGCTAATGTTTTGTCCTGATCACCAGTCTTGCAACCAAAGTACAAAGAATATGCATGGTTAGTAATGTTGTATGCATTCTTCCCCTCAGTTTTTGTTATACTCAGATGACCAGAAATTGTCAGGGTGATTCAGACACAAACTAAGTGATATACTTTGCTTTTGCCTAAACATTTTAACAATACAATGCTAAGCAAAACAACACAATAGAAAGTTTTTCTTTTGTGTTGTTTAAAAAAAAAAAAAAAAAAAAATTATGAAATAGATATGCAGATAAACTCCATATACCCACAGTCTTTCTGTTACTTAAAGGCAGAGGTAGGAATCATACAGACAAGGTTGAACATTATTATTTGCAGGTAATACAACAGATAAGTATCATATCATATTAAGTTGTAGTAACATATACATATTATGGGTAAACACAAAAACCTGTATTTATAGAAATTGTGATGTGATGTGAAATTTTAAGAAGAATTTTAAAATCTATGCATAAAAATTGACTGCATTTAAAATTAATATGGGCAAGTGTAATCAATCAAGCATTTTTTTTGTTATGTTATTTTTATTATTTTTATTTTTTATGAAAACCCCAAACACGAAAGGTATCAAAACCTGTAGTACTTAGTACCGTGCATGGGTTGAAGGAGAAGTATGGGGGGAGGGGGATGCCGGAAACTTTGCTCTAGAGACTAAACATGAGTTTCACCACTTCAAGCCTCCATTAAGCAAAGTGGTGGTATTGCACCGGTTGATGAAAGTCATCTACCACCTCCAATGGTTGATCTTTAGCATTGGTATCCTCCATTGCAATTTCTTTTGTTATCAACATTCTTAACAATAATATATTAATATATATATATCTGCTGTTTTAGTATTTTGAAACATTGAAAGTAAACTGCCCATATTAATTTTAAATATTTTAGAGTAATATCTTATGCACATTGATATGTATAGTATATAAAAATTTATAGTACACTCCTGTTGTGTGAGGTTTGAAAATTTTGTGATAAAAGAATTAATCAGTTTTGTTTACTTATATAGGTGCTATATCTGTGTTAAGTGTTTTTATGTATCTATTACAAATTAACTGCTATCTTCTATGATCATATATTTTTTTTGAGGATCACATGATTGACAGAAAGAAAAAGTAACCTTACCACCACATAAATCAAAATTTAACCAAAATCCCTCAATTAATTAAGAAACTAATCCATTAGAATATATTTCTAAATGCAAGTAAATTTAAAGCAGAAACTTTGGGAAAGCAAGAACTATAAAAAAATAATTTACATTACCTGGCAAAAGTGTTATTTGTGTACCTAGCTAAAAGCCACTATATTTGCTATAAAAAGTATGTCTTATATTTTGAAGTAAGTGGCAATACCTAGTTAGCCACCAATAAGGCAATAGTCTCTGAAATGGTTACCTGGGTATTGATACACATTGGAAATAACTAGTGATGATGTAATGGTTTGTGCAATAGCATCATTATATGTAAGTGAATCACCAAAATGGTTAAAATGGCATAGTTTTTATCATATCTCATTGTGAATACCTTCACAATGAGTTGCCTGATATTGCACTACCTTGAATAAGCAACACTTCACCAGTGGAGAAGACTGTTGTTAATTATTCTCAGTGGATACCACCACTCAGGCGGCCATTTTAAGGCTGTTTGGCCTCTCATTGGTGGGTGGATAGGTACCCTGGTGTTGGAGTAAGTGATAACCCAGTTGTGAAGCATAGCTTCACAATATGAGAGATTCCAGATGGTATACAATGGTATAGCCGAAAGAATTTGGAAGGGCTGTGGCCTCAACCTACGTGGAATTCACTTGACGTAATGGCTAATGCAATAGTATCATTGTTATACGTAAGTGAATGATGTCATTACGTCAAGTGAATTCCCTGTAGGTTGAGGCCACAGCCCTTCCAAATTCTTTCAGTCTATACTGTTGTATACCATCTGGCATCTCTCATATTGTGAAGCTATACTTCATAACTGGGTTGTCACTTACTGCAACACCAGGGCACCTACCGATGAGAGGCCAAACAGCCTTGAATTGGCCATCTTGGGTGGTGGTGGTGGTATCCACTGAGAATAAGTAACAACAGACTTCTTCACTGGTGAAGTGTTGCTTATTTGAGGTAGTGTAATATCAGGCAACTCATGAAGGTATTCACAATATGAGATATGATAAAAACGATGTTATTGCACTAACCATTATGTCAAGTGAATTTCCTGTAGATTGAGGCCATAGCGCTTCCAAATTCTTTCAATAATTAGCAACATATTTCTTGCCTTAAACTTAAGAAAATGTATGCTTATTCCTGCATTAGAACTGTTTTTCTTAAGAAATTCAATACAGATTTGTCATTTTCAGTGCGAGTTCATTTGTAATTAACTAAAGAGGCTGCAACAATACACTAAAGAATAGAGAATCATAGCATGAAATAAAATATAAATTTGTTCTAATGTAGGAAGACTTGCTCATTTTCTTAGCTTTAAGACAAGATATTATCCCTTTCTGAGAAAAACGTAGTGCTCAAAGATCATAGCAGAGCAATATATTTCTCCCTAAGAGAAATGTTGCTCTACTGTGATCCTTAAGCACTGCTAGTTATTTGAAGTGTAAGGCCTTGTGCTTACTTGCTTAACAATGTTGAAATTGATGCATATTGTGGCAAACTTAGTTTGCTTTTAGTTGCATTTGCAAATGGGGCTTTCACCACCTCATGTACATTAACAATATTTTTGTAAGCTTATTATGATTACCCTTGATCATTGCATTTAGTTGCACATCCCATAATTACTCTCTCATAGTGAGTACAACTCTGAATGTATTACAATTTTCTCCTAGAAGAGATTCTGTTCTGACTTCATTATGCTGACTTGGCTGTACTCGGTTCCTTTTAGGCTTCCACAAACGTTTCGGCCTTGTTGATAATCATAGCAGTAGCCTGTTCCCTCCATGGCATGACTGTGATCAGCATTGAAGACACATGAGGTAATTCTGTTTCCTCCATCAGAGTTATTACTGCACCTTCTTATCCTTTGTTTACTTGAACCGACACTCTCCAGTTTATCTGTTTCTTCAGATAAGAGCAAGTGTTTTAGGTGCACTAAACTATCTGACCTGCATGCCTTGACTTTGTGTGCTCTTACTGTGAACTGCCTTATTGCCAAATAAATCAGACTCGTAGTTGTGGTATACCACTGCTGTATTTTGTCTGCTCAGTTATCCTCAAGTACAATAGCCATAACATTTTTAAAATGAGTAATAAATTAATAGCATGCATTTAATGCATGGAAAAACTAAAACCAAGAAGGGAAAGTTGGAAACCACACTTGATAGTAAATAAGATTACCTTCCTAAGTCATTTTAAAGGAAGCAGGAAAATTAGTCTTTCATTTGTTTTGGGTTTTTATTATCCATTGTATATTCAGAGCTCACAGGTACTATCTCAAAATAAAAGAAAGTTTGATTCCCACAGAAATATGGCAAAATCCCCAAATAATTAAAGACATTTAAAAAATTAATAACAAATTAAAAAATAAAATGTGCATAGGAAATTCTGTTATTTTTCATTAATATACAATTAGTATCTCTCTCATGTAACATTGCTCCTTATGCATATGTATCTGGTAAAATTGGTTGTGCTTTCATTATTTTTCCTTCCAGTTTGTTTTATTGGGATGAGGACATGATTAGTTGTTACTCCGGATACCTTTTGAAATAATAGTTTGGCATGAAGGGGTCATAATGAGAACACTCAATGAAGCAGCACTAATTTTTCTTTAATTTTAATTATTTACTGTTTGAAATTTTATTGCATCAGTTAATTCATGCTTGGTAGCCATGGATGCTTTCTAGCTTTGAAACACAAGTGTGACTGCAGTAGTATAATAGTATTCAGGTTTGAAACCAGACTTTTCGACAAACTTCTTTTTTAAGGCAAAGAGGAAAATCTTTTGTAAATAAAATGGCCCAAGTTTTTTTGTTTTTTTTGGCCATCTTATTTGCTTGATTTCAGATTAATCAGGGTTGGATGCAGCTAGTAGTAGAGCATAATAGCAGCATCTCTGGTTATGTATTGAATCTAGTCTAAGAATCTGAAGGATGCAGCCACATTTTTCTAAGTTCAGAGTATTTGGCAAAAACGTGGTGAGTTTCTAGTAAATTTTATTGGTATTTTATTGGTATTTCATTTCCTTTCTTGTGCTGATTATATAGCTATATTAGTTTTTAAACTAGATAATTAGTTCAAAAGTTAAATCTTTCACACAGTCATGAAAAGCATGATAATCATTAGTGGAAAGAGTTTACAATGACTTATAATTAATCTACATTACTGTTTTTAAAATTGTAATGTAGGATATTTTTGAGGTACTTAATTTATTATAATTAGTGTTTTGTTGAATGGTTTTGATCTTGTATTTTCAATTTAATATTGTCTAGAGGTAAATATGGTTTCTTCTAGAATTTGTAAATATAGCATGACTTGGAACTTTCGTTATTGATTCACCTGTCTGTGTCATGCTATTATTGCTTGTACTCACTGTAGCACATGTGCAGAGCATTCTTTAGCTAATGAAAATGCATTTCTTAATGCAGTTATAGTATTACTATATAGTATACTTTTTATACTAGAAGTAGGAAGTGCAATGATCAAAAGTCAAAACTTGGTGTATTATGGAGGAGATTAAATCTGTGAAAGCAAGGTGTCTGGACAGTAATAAAACTGGTGGTTGGCCTCAAGTATGAATCATTAAGCACGGATTGCTTTCTTTTTCAAATGAGGTAATTTTAGCTGTGGGACTCGGTTGTTAGGCAAACTAGGATCTCTGATTCATCTTTCTCAATTTTTTCTAACAAAGAATGCTGAATCAGAGCCACCACATGTCTATCGGGTGCAAAAATTGGTGTTGGTAACCATTTGTGCCATGGAATATAAGGTAATGATTGAAAGATGCCGCAAAATAGGCCAAAATGTTATTTTGCAAAGCTTATGGGAATAAATTTTTCCCAGAACAGTCAACCCTAATTGGTGGAAGGAATTTGTTTAGTAAAGGTGGAAATTCACTTGAGCAAAGTTGGAAACTAGGCATCTGTGTGAGATATGATTGAAGTATTTAAGGAATCTACAGGCAGACTGAATGGGGGGGGGGGGAGCTATTTTCACCTTTTTAGGTTGATGTAAACAGGGAGACATTAAATTCATATTGAGGAAACAATCATTGAAGAGTGAATGTAAAAAAAAAAAAAAATTGCTATGGAAGTTGTAAAACATTTTTTTTACAACTTCACCTTCAATAAATGTTGTTTTATTACAGTATTAAAGCATTTACATTATTCACGAGTTCTTGCTGCCTGTAGTTTTTTTTCTTTTTGAGTTGATGCATGCTGCTACCTTTCAGCAGTTGCTAATGGAGTGCAAGTTTGCAATTTCTGCAAACAACAGCGATAATAATAGTGGCATAAAGAGGCATCTTGAATTGTTTTAACAACCTTGCAATCACTAATAGAAATATATTGCTTCATTTACCCTTCAAAAAGGAACATCCCCAGAAATTTTTTGAATGTGCTATGTATGAAAATTCTGTAGACACTCCTCTCACAGGTTCACAAATGATAATAATATTTAATAAACTTTAAAAACTGTTGTGGGGGGGTTGTTTTTTTTTTAAATAAGCTGTGACTAGAACTCCATTGTCATGGAAACAAATGTCATAAGAAATGCTATCACTATTCTAATGCATACCTTGTACTATTCATATTATAAGAGGTTGTTCGAAGTTAATCTTGACTTGTTTGTGATTCTTAAAAACTGTTGTGGGGGGGGGGTTGTTTTTTTTTTTAAATAAGCTGTGACTAGAACTCCATTGTCATGGAAACAAATGTCATAAGAAATGCTATCACTATTCTAATGCATATGTTGTACTATTCATATTATAAGAGGTTGTTCGAAGTTAATCTTGACTTGTTTGTGATTCTTAAAAAAATGTATTTTCTACAATTAATTATTTAGGTTCACTGACATTATTGCAAGGCACTGATGCTTGTAACTGAGAAGGGACAGGAATCAAATTCTTTATTTATTTGGAATTTCTGCCCTACCAGGCTTGAAAAGGTGAAAAACCACTGAGAGACAGACAAATCTGTAATGTTAAGGAGGGATAGTCCGTGAATTCCCTACCCAAAGTTTTGCATTGTTATGCAATAGGATGATCTGCTTTGACAGTTTTGTAGGCACTTACTTATCAAGTTACTGTAGTATGATGTACTAATTGTTGAATGTTATGGCAGAAAATTGACAGGGATTATTTCTACATCTCAAAAAAACAATAGATTTGTTTTCTGTTGGCAGAGAGCCATTTTGCATTCTATGCTGGTCTCTTTTGACTCAGGAAGTGAAGTGATCTATACCTATGCTCACCAGAAATTGGTATCTACTACAGGGTTGCATCTCCCTTCAATTCAAATAAACTGTCTACATTTTTGACTAGCAATGGATAATTTATCAGTTATCCAGCCATGGATAATTTATTTTACACTTTCAATATTTGTACATAGATTGGATGCAATATTGCTCGTTGTAACTCTCCCTTTTCAAAAATGAGTTTTCAGTACAGTGAATAGTTGATGGTGACTGCTTTGTGGTTTTTTGAAAACTTGTACTAATCATACATATGTGTATATCATTGTATCTGTTCAGCATATTGCTTAGAATTTCAGCAGGGTTTCACATTTTCTTTCACCATAGATTTGATAATCCTTATGTGGTGATAATAAACTTATTACAGTGGTGTCTTGTATTCTGTCTACTATTCAAAAAGTGAGAAGCTTTTACGAACTAATTGCATTGCATTATAATACATAATAATAATTTTATTATTATTTATTTTATTTTTTTTTTGAAATCAATAAAAACTATTGATTCATTATTAAATTAGAAACATTAATTACATATATCAATTTAATGCTAAACCTTTTTGGAGAATGCTGTCTTCCTCATCAGTGATAATAACCAAATTTATAAAAGTAAGGAACATTTACATTCATTATTATTGACCTTTTTGAGATTCAGTATTTAATAATTGCTTACAGTGATATGAATCAGTATTGGATGTTTGGTATTACTTCCTTAAATTTTCTGAAATTTCATTAGATCTTCAGTTAAGCAAAAGTTAAACAACTTAAAAAGTTAAACAGCAAAAGTTATTCCATAAGAATTTAACCCTTCACCAAATGCAGGTTTTTAAGTGTGCTTTGAATAAATGAAAGAAAAATACAGGTAGTATAGCCTGTTACAGTATTCTCTTTGCATATTGTAAAAATTTTTGATTATGAAAAAAAAAATTGTGTATATGTAATTAAGCAACTTGATCGAAACTTTAATATTATATATATATTTTTTATTTTACAGGTGGGCAAGTTCCTTACAGAGGGCTAGAGTGACAAGATGGGGAGGAATGATATCTACACCTGACTCTGTGCTACAGGCCATGGTTAGGAGAGCATTAAGTGAAAGTGGCTGTCCTCCACACATAATCACAGAGCTTATGGAGAATGCACATGAACGCAGGTGGCCACCAGGACTTAGTACTTTAGAAACACGCCAAATGAATCGGCGCTATTACGAGAACTATATATGTAAGCGGATACCCGGAAAACAGGCTGTTGTAGTCATGGCTTGTGATAATCATCATATGAATGAAGATATGCTTTTAGAACCTGGATTAGTCATGATATTTGCTCATGGTATCGAATGACAATGATCACCTTGTTTGTCAGTGTACAACTCCTCCCACATTCAGACTAATTGTGTAGTGTAGGTAAACAGAATTCTGCATTTTTAACTTTAGGCAATAGGAGTTTTATATATTTTGTATAGAGATGTAATATACTGGTTTTTAATATGGGAAAAATTCATTTTTTCAAAAGGAATTATTTATATTCTTTATGCATCTGGTTATTCCTATAAACATTGCTGTAATTTCCCTCCCTATAATGTACTATTTTTGTGTGTAAATATCTCCCAATTTTGCATCAATGGATACTGAACCTATTGACCTATCAAAACAGCTTACCTGCTGGTCTTTTCCTTTATATCATGTTTTATTTATTAACATAACCTTTTCTGAAATCATTTCAGATGTCTTCTTAATGCTATAATTTAAATTCACTAAATTTTTAATAGTTGTTCTGACATATACAAAAAAATCATTCATATTCATATCTGATTAAGTTACTATATATAATTACATGAAATTCTTCCAGTATCTATTTTTATTAAAAGGCTTTCACTTTCATTTAGTGTTAAAAATATTAATTAACTGCATTCTGTTTAATTAACTTTTTTGACTGATATTTTTAAAATGTGAATTGAAACATTTTTTTGCTATAGACATTTTGTCATTAAATTTTAAATTTATATGGGACATTAATAGCAGCATTAACTTATACAAAATTTATCTAGAGATTGTTTTCGCTTTTTTTTTTTGAACAGTTTTTATTATTTATAAGATGGAATTTTGGTAGATACAATATCATAGTATTCTGCACTGCAATGCTGATTAGTTTATTTGCCAAATGAATGGAAATGGATATATCATATAAAAAATATATAGCCAAAGTTTGTATATCAAACTTTGATTATACAGTTGTGTTTTTATATATATATAAAAACACATGTTAGAAATCTGTTTATGTTGAAATATTTTATGCAATGTGGAGAAAAAAAACAAACATTTTACATGTAATTGTAGGAGTTGTGAAGAAATTTAATAAATTTATTCTCAGGCATTCTTCATGGTTAGGTAGGTTTTTTTTTTTTTTTTTTTTTTGTTCAGCATCGGGCGAATATAAAGACAATAAGAAAAATCAACTTACACATGCACACATATATAACTATATCCTATTTAAGAATTGCATCTTAAGTAGTGAAAGCTTTAAATTCAATTTTTATAAAAAAAAAAAAATAATAAATAACCCTCCCAAATTTATTCAGATTATTGTTTATTAATAGGAAAAATAATCATGAACATAACAGAAAATATTATATTTATTATTTGAGATGTGTGTTTTTTTTTTTTTTTTTATTTAAAATTTATTGTTGTGGCATTTTCCTTAAATTATTTGCATACATCTGTTTCATTTTTTTAAAACTACCTTTCTTAATTTTATAGTTTTAATTTCTTAATTCATATGTGAAATTTTAAATTTGCAGTTATTAGTAAAATGGTTTAGACATACAAAACTTAATCATTAATTCAAAGGTCTGGAAGCAAAAAAAATAAGTGTATTTTTGAATTAAGTGGTTTGCCAGTCTTTATCACAGATATCAACCTCTGGTTTGTTAGGCTGTTAAATGTTATGAAAAAGATAATTTTTATTACAAATACTCTTGCTGCTGTAGGCTTGTAATATCATTTAAAAGTGATCACTACTAGACATGAACTCCAAATAAATTAATTAAAATTCTTGCAGCCTAGCTCTTTTAAAATTCTTGCAGTTATCTATTTTGTGATGGCAAGCAACAAGGAGAGCTTAAATGTAGGAGTGAGAAGCTCATTTCCTAAGTATAGTACTAAAACAAATTTAATTATGGTAGTGCAAAAATCTATAGTATAAATTTATTTTGAAGAATGTTTAATTAATATTCTACTTTTTCTCAGTAAAAAAATAATACAATATATTGTATTTTTGATTGTAAAATTGTTGCCCGAAAATGTTTTTGGAATATTTATCTAGTTCGGTTATTTATTATTAATCATGCCAAATGATTCAAAGAAGCAAACTTATTCTGTATCAACCAAAAAAAAAAAATAATAATCACTTAATTTAAATTTAATTCAGTACAGTTCTCTGATTCCTTTTTCTTTAAATAGAATTAAATAAAGTAAACCCAAGCACTACCTAATCAAAATCTTTGTGTAGTTTGGCTTGTAATAACTTTCTGCAACATAAAAATGTCACAGCAAGATAGTTAAAACCTATTAAAATTACGCTCATTAGCCCAAAATCTCATTTATCTAGCCTATATTGTCCCATAGACAGTGCAGCTAAGTAGGTAGTAACTAAAATGTGGCCATGTTTCTTTGTTGAAATTGTGAAAAGATCCTCATTTGTATAAATGCTACTGGATGTAAAAGATCCCTCCGTGCTTTTGTTTTAGGTACAAGGGTTTTTCCTCTGGAAATTTTGAAAGGGATATGTTGAAGGCCTTTTATAAAATTCTGTAATGGTATTTAGTTTTGGTTCTACTTTTTATTGGAAACCTTCAGTTTGAGCCTTTGTAAAAACTTAAAAATTCACTCAGTACTCTTTATAGCTGAATGAATTTTGAAATGTACCTATTTTTGATGTGCATTTCTTTCTATTCATATATTTAAAATTACACTTTCCTACAGATAATTCTGTAGGTTACAGTTTTTGATATATTTGTATATCAAAAACTTAAAAACATTTGTATATATTGCCTGCAAAGTGCATGCATTGTGTGGTCCGTCTAGAAGAAAAATAAATCTGGATCTCTGGAAACAAAAACTATGCATTTCTTGCCCGAGATTAACTGACTCAGCCAAGATGTTAAAAAGGTCCGTGCCTTTTTCTACAAACTGAAAGAGCAGTGATTATCATCTGTTTGGAGTGTATAGATGTGCTCTCTCATTTTACAAGAACTTGTAGATTTGATATCTAGTTATTACATTAAACCTATTAACAGCACACTTTGTCACATGTCATTCTGCTGCTACTACTAATATTTGAAAGATTTATATGGATTTATAATTAGTGAATGTTGGGATACTTAAATGCCTTTGTACTCTGCTCATTTGCAAATATAATGGGGAATTTTTTTCATGTAGCACCCATGTTATAAAATTTGTCTTTCATAAGTTCTTATTCTGTCTTAAGATATTTATTCATAACATTACTTCAGTATTACATAGTCAGAGAATAACACTAAACAAAAAAATTCTGCTGGAAGGCAAGCATATTATCCATTCGCTTTTAGAGAATAATAAAATTTAACCCCTTTACTTTGCTTTTTCAGTCGTTACTTTAATCGGGGCGTTTGATGTTGTATGATGAATAAATAACATCATGTAGTTGGAGAAGGATATTATGTGGTGGTTTCCCATGGAATCTGGATTTCTATAATGACCACCCTTATACCACGTGAATATTTGGATATTTAGTGAAGTCACCCTCTCATCATCATACAACACTGCATTATGAATAAATAACATCATGTAGTTGGAGAAGGATATTATGTGGTGGTTTCCCACAGAATCTGGATTTCTATAATGACCACCCTTATGCCACGTGAATATTTGGATATTTAGTTAATAGCTAAATAAACTATCCTAATATTCATGTCGTATAAGAGTGGTGGTCATTATAGAAATCTAGATAGCATTATACTTTCCTTATGTGCTGTTTATTTGTAGTGTATGCAAGAAAGGGAAAACTTTCTTGCATACACTACAAATGATATCATCACAAACAAAAATTAAAGCTCACTGCAAAAACGTATCATTGTTCTTTAATCAGCAAAATTTTTTTTTGAATAGGAAAAAAGGCCTTCAGTGAGTAAATTATACTTGCTCAATATAAAGAACAATTCAGCTGCATTGTAGTCAAATTTTTCAAGTGATTACACTTAGGTACTGCTTTAAATGTAAGTTTAATTGCTTACAGATTTAAACTGTATGTCATTGTTGTGTTCTGGCTGATCTCTGTAAGCCTTCTCCATAGAAATTTGATTAAGCACAGATATATATGATTCTTTAAAGTGTTTTTTTTTTTGTTTAAATTTAAACTCTCCAATTATTAAAATTGGAAAATACGTTATTGGCTAGTTGAATTCTTGGTCACAAAGAGTGCAGGTGGCTTCACTGAGTTCAGGTGTTCTGAGAATTACTAATTGGCTGGCTACTATATGGATAGTTATTTCCACTGACTGCCTGGATCCTCCTCCATTGAACTTGAATTATAACAAGCTGTAAAAATTTTTTTTTTTTTTAACTGTAATTATAAAAATCCCACACGTGGGAATCAACACCTTGGAGATTGTGAAGATGATTAGTTGATAGAAGAAATGGATGCAATAAAGATAGAAACAAATTCAAGACCTGTTCATTATTATTAATTTCTATATGGAATATATGGCTTGGTTTTTTTGTTCATAGTTACACTGTTTCATAAACATTAATTTAATCAATAAATTTTCAATTCTCTATGTGATTATCCATAAATAGTTGTTTGGCATGCTTCTTCTTCCTCCTCCTCTTGACAAAGAAGTTTATTTAGATTACTGGACAGTTCTTCCAGTTATGCAGCTATTCCTATAGATCTTTGAGTCCTTCTCCAACATCCCTAGCCAGAACAGATATCCTCTGCACCATTCATTATGATTACTTCAACTTGTTAATTCCCTCTATGCAAACACTAAAATTTTTTTACAATTGCAAATATTTACATAAGGATCACCCTCAGTTATTTCTACAGTATGAATTAAGAAACATTTTGAATGATATTTTAGTGATGAAAATAAAATATTTGAATAATGGCTGAGCATTACTGCACTTTGCAGAATATAAAATATGATTAGTTTTAGACAGTAATATTGCTCAGCCAGTTAGCATTGGTTTGGTAGAACAGGCCATTAAAAATTTACAAAAAATCTGTCTGTTGTATTGAGCTTTACTGTCTCTAATAGTGGTAGATGATACAAGGAAGCAAGCTTATAGAGCATCAGCCAAAAAAAGAAATGCTACCTACCTTACCTGTCCACGCCCCTCTTAATAATTTGTCTAGCTATTAAATTTAGTTATTCAAATTACTCATTTCCACAAAAACAGATTGAAGTTTATTTACACAATCACTTTCTCTGGCTGAAAGAAAATTTTTAGACATATGCCCTGCATTCTTCTAACTTCTCCAGTAATGCTGGTATTCCTCACAGTTCAATTCTTTCTCCCACTCTTGTATGTTAATGACCTACTACTGATTGGAAATTCTATCCAGAGTTTTGCTGATGATAGCACATTGTGTTTCCCTTTCTAGTTTAACAAACTTTTCCTTACACAAACAGCCACAACTTTTCAAATATCCAGTGCCAGTTCCTTAAATGCTGATCTCCAGGTAAATTTCCAATGTTGCAAGCATTATTAGTTGATATCAATCTTTCTAAAGCCAGTCCAGTTTTAAATCGCTTTAGAAAAGAGGCTAATTTTCCTATGCTCATCTTTGTTGATTTTTTCATATGCATCTAAAGAACTGGGGTTTTCTCTTTCACTGTTAGCATTATTTTTCTTCTAAACAACTGCATTCTCTGTACTATGGAATATTGTTCCCACATTTGGGATGGTCCTCCCAAAACTGTTCTCAGGCTTCTAGATTTCATTTAAATGTAAGCATTCAGGTTAATTTAGGATCAGTCTCTTACAAAATCTCTTCACTTTCAGGCTCATAGAAAATACATTTATATTGCATGTCTTTTCTATAGAAACTTCAATGGGCACTATATTTTTCTGAATTCACATATATAATTTACTCACTTGCTTCTGAACATTTTTGCAACCAGTCAGCATCCATTTACTGTTCAACTTCAGGCTCACAAAAACAACTTTTCTTCTTTCTCTTTTATCCTTTCAGTTTCTTTGTTTGGAATAACTTCTATCCCCATGTATTTCCTGAAAATTACAATCTAAAGAAATTCAATACCTACTGTAATATCAGCAGGTATCTTCAGTCTTCTCATCTATCAATCCTTGCAGTATACTAAAAACTATAGGTTCTAATACCTTTTTGTGTTGGGTTTTTGTATAAAATTAATGACGAAGTTGTGTTTTGTATCTAACTGCATTATGGTCTCATAGCTATTAACCATATTAGGCATGCACCTCCACTTATCACAAATCCATACTGTTAGCCTTTTAGGGTTCAATTTTTATGGTGGACTATAGAGCATGAATTTAACCAGACTCTGATCTTTCTCACCACTGAAGTTGGTCTCATTTGTTTATAGTTTTTATCACCTCTCTCAGCCCTCCCTTATAGATGGTGAGAAATAGTAGTGCTTCTTGTCCAGTGGGATCACCCTGATTTTTATTATTACTAATTTAATTATAATTACATATTTAAACAATTTTATTAACTTAATGATATTGATAAGGGAGTACAGGGAAAAGTCAGAATAGTTTGCTGATGACAGTGAGAACCAGGTTATGTTACTTAGAAGTTATTTGGACCATTTATAAAATGATCTAAAAAATTGGCAACTGGGGTTTAACATTTCCAGATGTAATGTTTTGCACCTAGGGAACAAAAACCTAGGATTAATTTAAAGTTCGGGTGGGAGAGGGTTCATGGTAGTTTATGACTTAAAAATATTTGGAGATTACGATACTGTAATCTGTGAAATTTTGCTATGCAGAGTCAATTGGCATGGTAAGGCATGTGGTGTCCTTATCAATTATTTATAGGATCCTTTCAAGTAAGGAGGAGGGTATCATTGTTCCTCTATATAAGATGGTGATGAGACCATACTTGGAATATTCAATTCAGGTATGGAGGTTACACCTAAAAAAATAACAACTTTTAAGAGGGTTCAAAGAAGGGCAACCTCCAACCACAGTAATCTTATGTGTTATAGATTACTGTGGTTGGAGCAGGGAGTTTAAAGTTGAAGACTAATTTGATGGTAACATTTTGACAGCGAAAAAATTTTCTCCCTTCTAAATGCAGAAGAATTCTGCTTCCAAAATTTCATTGCAGGGAAATGCAGTAAAGAAAATTAATTAATTACGTAATATTAACCAAACGTACTTATTAAATGCAATTTTATATTTTTTAAGTGAAGAATTTAAGAATTTTGTGTTTGTTTGTTATTTTCAATGAAACAAAACTTGTTAATTCTGGCTGGAAAAAAAAAAAGAAAAATCCCATTAAACATGACACTACAGCGTTTTCCATTTTTAAATTTAGAAAAAAGTAAAAGCACAGTCTTCAAATGATACAGTGTAAATAACTGTACAACACAAAACAATCCTTGTTATTTTCAAAATTATTCAGTTTAGATGTTAGGAAGGTAAACAGATCAAATGCTGTTAAAAACCAAACATCGAAAAGTGTACCTGGTATCGCTTAAGGACTTTCTTTTTACTAATTTTGTTATGATTTTTTTTTTTTTTTTTGTAGTGCTAAATTGATATTTTCTTATGATGATATTCATTAAAATTAAACAATGATACTAAGAATACATAGTAAATTGGATGGGGAGTGATTTCATTACACTGAATATTTTATTATTCTGGTGTTCATTTATACTGACTTTTTACTGTATGATAAATTACCTTTATCACATTGAGGATTGTTTGAATTCTGCATAAAATTTTTTTTTGATGTTGTGCCTAGCTGATCTAAGGCAGAAATAGGGATTTCCTTATGTATACATAAACGTGCTAGAATATACACAATTTTGAAGCACAATGTGTATATGCACACACATACACATTGATGTCTAATACCATTTGCCCTGGCTGTTACTTTAAACTGCCCAACTTACTACATTGAACTTTCACTGACTTAGGTGAGACAAAATTATTTATTGTTTTTATCCTTCGTTCTTTTAAGAGGTTACAGATAAACATTCCATTACATTGATCAAATTCCAAATGAAGTTGTTAATGGAGTTTTCTTACATCTGCTTGAAGTCCTCCATGACGACTTCTTTAATTGAAATGAAAAATGTTTGCTGGGTGAAGATATGATTTAAAAGGATAGTAATTAATGTTGAACTAAGCAAATAACCCAGTCTGCAACACCATATTCTTGAAGTTAAGGAGTGGAATATAATAAATGTAGCTACCACTGTAGCAGCTATAAGGTTTGTTCTTGCAATTAGAGTTAATGTTATGGCGTTTATAAAGTTGTTGTAAATGGCATGTTTATTCTAAAACAATAAATAAAACATAAAGCTTAAAAGGAACTTAATTGTAAACCATCAGTGGCAAACATACATTTTCAGCCATGAAGAGTTTTTGTGTATCATTTATTGTTGACAGAAGAAATATTCAAGCAAGCATTTCATATTCATTTGGCTTCTCTTCTAAAGTTGTTTTAAGATTCTTTGAGAATCAGTGAAAGGCTGCTTGAAAAAACATTTTATCCTGCATTGCAACCTGAACTGATTAAAATTCAAGCCAAAGCATGTCTCAGAGATGTGCTAGTGCTGTGGATATGTTCGGTGTTTTTCCCCCTCTCTCTTTCTGGTGATTTTTCTCAAGTTAAAAACACACACACAAACACAATGAAATACCATAGTCTTCTGACAACAAGCCATGTTTTTATTTTTTTGCCTCATATCTATCTTTTTATATGCCTTCAAACTAGGAAATAGTTGCTAGCTTATAGGAAGAGTGGCCCCAAAGTAGTTCTGGAGAAAACTTCAATACAATTGAATACGACAATCCATTATTGAGCACTATCCATTTTCCAGCTATTAGGAAAATCTGCAAATCTGGCAAGACACCTGAAAATTTAGTTTTTGGATTGCCCATTTTTCAAAGCAGATTTACAGCTGATTGTGCAAGGTTTTGTCTCAGAGGAATAAGTTTTTACCACACTCCAACAATGTTGAGAAATGTTAGGTTATGAATTTGTCTAATTACTATTTTAATATTAATATTAGTTATTTGTTCAACATGGACGAGATTGGTGATGCATAGTAATAGATGGGTTATTTGCTTTTGAGTTTCATTTGATTTAGACAACATGTCTTCTTCATTTAGGTTTGTTGCTTATAAATGTCATCGACAATGCACATTCATCCACATGCTGCCGAAAACAGCAGAGGATTTTGGGGAAAAAAATAAGTTTATTTTTATTATTCAGTGATATATATATACTTTATATTTACATTACTTTCTATCTACATATTTACTCTACAAAGTTTTCTTTGCAAAAGTTAATGATCTCAAAAAAGGCTCCACTTCAATGTTACAGCACAGAAATGCAGTATTTTTAATGGCTCTTTTCAAGAGATAATTAATATGATACAGTTGAACTTGCCAGATTTGGGAGATTCAACTATATCACACTGTGTGATGTTATTTTGAGCAGACACTGTCTATACAGAAATAACATCTAAATGATATTTTGTACTCTGGTATTTCATTATACTGATGTTTTACTGTATAATATACATTACCTTTATTCTGTATAAGGCATTTTTTGAGGGCAGAAGTAGGGTTTTTCTCTAGTACTTAAACAGCCTAGAATATATACAATTTGCAGGCATTACATATATACATGCAATATATATATTGATGTCAAATGGCAATTTCCATAGCTACTTTAAACAGCCTAACTCATTACATCGTACTTTCACTACATTAGGTTAAACAAATGAAAAAAAAAAATCATTTATTGCTCTTATTTGTTCTTTAAGGAGTTACAAATGAAGTTGTTAATGCAGTTGTCTTATATATACTTGAGATCCATGATTGACTTATTTAATTAAAATGGTTGGTTTTTGTTGAGGGAGGGGGAGATGATAACCACGTCCTAAAGGTAACCTAGCTATCACAGTGAGAGATGTTATTTTTGTACAAACTGTATCTATACAAAGATAGCATTTTCAATTAAAAATAAGAAAAATTTTTTCATTTGATGCAAGGGATTTTATGTATCTATTTCCCTGTACGCTTCCATCCTTCAATGGTAGTTAGCTTTTGGGGCCCAGAGCAATCTTGGGAGAAACCATGATATCATGCAGTTCACTCACAATGGAAAATCTCTTTCTCTTAGGTTGGAAAATCAGTAATGATCAAAATCAGATTGCAAAATTTTGGTTAGCTTTGAAAAAAGTAAGGATTTTCGTCAAGTCAGCTATTTTGAAAATATTTTACTTTAAAATCAGCTGCTGTAAAAATCTGTTTAATATAGTTGGAGAAGAATGATATGTAATGGTTAAAATGAAATCTAGTTTTCTATAATGACCACTCTTATTCCACATGAATATTAAGATAGTTTACTTAGCTAATAACTAAATCTCTATACATTAAGGTAACATTTTGGGAACCTTGCCAGAACCTAAAGAATTCCCAGAATCTACCCTGCAGAATATCTTAAGAAAATTCTTCCTGAAAATTATTCACAAATATTTAAGCATTCTATGGAATATGAAGTTTTCTAAATTAAACCCTTCAGGAACACCAGACTATACATAGACTGTTCCCAGCCTATGCATGTTCTGGGGATAGGTTCTGCCAAGGTTCCCAAAATGTTACCTTAATGTATACAGTTAGTTATTAGCTAAATAAACGATCTTAATATTCATGTGGTATTCATATTCATCTTAAATATTTCGCTTGTATCCTTAAACTTCTTATTGAAGTTTTCTTGTGACTATATAAGTAAAGAAATAAAATTTTTCATTTGTCTCGATATTTTTTGTAATTATTACAGTTTGAGTATGGACTGATTTGTTCTATTAATTTTTTTTATTTTTTTAATATATTTTTGGTCCATTTTAGCACTTAAATTCCTCAACCTATTACAATTCTGATAAATCTAATTAAAACTGCATTCCTTTTCCTTATATACATTAAAAAAAATAATTCTTGAATGCTCATATTAATAATGTTTTATTTTTAGCCACAGAAATTTTGTTTAGAACTCCCATTCCTTAAATTATTTCGTTGCATAGTCAGAATTTTTTTACTTCAGACTGCATAGATCTGAAAATATAAAGGTTTCTAATTTTTTAATCTTGAATATTAATAAGTTGTTCATGAAATTGTTTTGGATGTCAGAATATCTTTTCTAAACCCTTCTCTCTTATTAAAATCTTAATTTTAACATCATAGTACTGCACTGATGAAGTTTCATTATATTAAATGAATGCTTTTGTATATCCTTTGTTAAAGATTGTTTCTCAAAAGTGAAATATGATAGAATATTTTTTACAGTGGCTAGAATGACTGTTCTTATTATTAAATTAAATTTAATTTCAAAAATATTAATTGCATTTAATCTTCCATGTGGTAATTGATATGAATACCATAAAATTGTGGAGCAATTGGTTATTACAGTGTTTTAGCGTAATATTTTGTGATTAACTTATAATGTGACCTAGAAATCAAACATCAGTGTAAAATTTGTTTCTTTATTGAGTAAATATGTTAGTGAGAAAGCAAAATTGTTGAATATAATGTTATCCTGTTTGCATTCTATTTGAAATGAAAGCACTTGCAAAATTCCTGCTGCAAATAATTACTAGCTTTGTTTTTAAATAGTCTGCTTTACAAAGTATATATGTTATTGTGAGGGGAGTTGTTTGTACAGGCAAACAAGGATCGTTATTTTTAAAGTTAATATCCCTTCATGCTGACAACATATATCATGTTGACTTTTTCATTGTAAATATCATTACATCACTATGGAGAAAATAACCTGAATTTTCTTTTTAGTAATTAGGTTTGAAATTGAGCATTTTTCATGTATAATATTTTTTTTATGGAAAATGTTTATTATGTTCAGCCAACAAACTTCCTGCGAACATAAATTAACCTTAAAGATTTGCCAAACTGTTTTTGTGTTAAAAGAAACATTTTTATTATCATGATTTATTATGCATTACTATCATTTGCAAGTTATGCATTACATTTATTTTCACAGCAATTAAATTTGAGTAGCTAAAATGTTCATATGCAGAACAAAATAATAAATATTTGTAATCATACAGTTACGAGTTTGGGGAAGTAAAGCTTTTAGTTCATTTATCTATTGGAATAAAATTATTTGATTCTTTCAGATGATAAATAAAATATAAGCTGGTTTTGATGTGCTGTTTTTGTTTTATAAATAAAATTATTAGAAGACATGAGTTGCGCTGTAATGTTAAGGAAATCTGAAATTAGTATTTTTGAAATCACGTTTGATATACATATTCTGTTACTCTTGTTGGTATACATTCATATATTAAAGTTGTATTATTTTTATAAAATTTAATTACTGAAAACATTTTGGTAATTGTTTGACCTCAGTAATTCAACTTACATTAATTTTCTTGACAGTGCAGAAAAAAGTAATGTAAGTAGCCTTTTTCCTCATGCCATATGAATAGAATATAGAACTGAATTGCCATGTTGAATAAGTAATTAATATGGTTTAAATAACAAACTGCTGTGATTCCTCTTAAAGCTTTAAAGTATACTTAGATCAAAAACTCTTACACCTATTAGCATCTCTCATATTGTGTAATTAATTCACAATTTTTTTTTTTTTTTTTTTTATATGAAAACCCCAAACATGAAAGGTATTAGAACCTATAGTACTTAGTACCGTGCTTGGGTTGGAGGTTGAGAAGATGAGAGAAGATATTTGTTGACATTAGACTTGAACTTCTGTAGAATGTAATTTTCAGGAAAGATGTGAAGGAAGGTTGTTCCAGAAAATGGCAGTTGAATGAATAAACGAGGAAAATGAAAAGTTGGTTCTGTGAGTTTGAAGTTGGACAGTAAATGGATGTTGGCTGGTGGCAGCACATGTTCGGACTGTTTTGAAAGAGAGAATAGGAATTATAGAAGCCAATTCAGAAGAAGAGGGCCCATGGAAGTATCTGTAGAAAAGGCATGCAGCAGAAGCAGTACATCTATGAGACAGTGAGTGGAGAGACTCTGTTAGAGATGAGTCATTAATTAACCTAACTGCCCTCTTCTGAATGGAATCTAGAAGCCAGAGAGAGGTTTTGGGGGTACTACCCCAGATGTGGAAACAAATATTCCATGGTAGGGCAGATTTGCGATTTATACAGAGCGAACAGCTGTTCAGAAGAAAGGTAACACGGAGAACGAAAGAGAAAATCAAGTTTTTTAGATGCAGAGGAAGCAATATTTGTAATGTGCTTGTGCCAAGAGAGATTAGGTCAAGATAATCCCAAAAAGAAATATATCATCTTGCCTAGAAATCAGAGGGTCACCAAAGATAAGCATAGGAACAGAAGAATCCTTTTTGTGAGATATAAGACAAGACTGAGTTTTAGAAGGGTTGAAATCAACTAAGTTGTCTTTGCCCCACTGGAGATTGGCATTTAAGGAATTGGTAGCGGATATTCGAGAAGTTGAAGCTGATTGAGCAGGGCTAGGATTCTCAAAATGGAAAGTGGAATGCAATGTGCTGTTGTCGGTAAAAATTATGGATAGAATTTCCAGTCAATGGAAGAAGGTCATTAATATACAAGAGGAAAAGAGTGGGGGAGAGAGAACTGAACCTTGGGGACCACCAGCATTAGTGGAGAAGTCAGAAGACAGCCATCTACCATGACTCCCAGTGAGGGATCAGAGAGAAAACTGGATAACCAGTTACAAAAAACAGTTGGCAAACAATAAGATGGAAGCTTGTTTAGACCTTTATGCTTGTGTTTTACTGAACTTTTCCATTGAATTTGTCCATAAATTGGTAGCGTAAGCCAGAATATCACCAGTGGATTGACACTGACGGAATCCATACTGTTGGGATAATTGGATGGGAGGGATTTGTCACCCTTTTTAGGAACTGGCTGGATGTGAACAAATTTCCAAGCAGAAGGAAAAACACCTTTGGAATAAAGTGAAAAAATGTAGTTCAGGAGCACAGGTTTTGAGAACAAGTGGAGAAATACCATCAGGACCTTGGGCTTTCTTAGCATCAAGATTTGTCAAAATCCTTTTGATGGAAGACCACAGGAGGCAATGAATGGAGCATGCTAGGAATGGTGGGAGGTGTTTTACCAAGATTATTAATACATGAGTTTGAAGAAAAATGGGATGCTAGCAGGTCAGCTTTATCCTTGGCCGAAGTGACAACAGAACCACATGGTTTTGACAGAGGTGGCAGCAGAGATGGACAAAAGTTGTGGCCTATAGTTTTGGCAAGAGACCAGAATGCTAAGTAAATGAATAATCTGTGCAAGATCATTAGTAATTGCAAAATATTCAGCATCTCGAACAGCTGGAGTTATGAACATTAAAATCACCAAGGAAAATTACCTCACTGTTAGGAAGGTTGGACTGGAAAAAGACGTTGCAAAGAGAGGAAGCCCAAGAGCTCCAAGTGATTAGTGGAGTTGGAAGAATGGTAGAGAACAGATGAACTTGACACAATGAGCTAGAGAGATTTTAAGCCAGAGAAGCTCGAAAAGAGGAGATTCCAAATTACCAAGTCTCTGACAGGGAATTTCAGAATGGACATATGTACAAGTACCACCTTTGAAGCGAAAGGAATTACAGCAAATAATTTGGGCAACTGAGATGAGCAGTAGTTGAAGCAATTGATAAGTGAGATTCGGTTAGAAAGATACATGGGGTTTGGCAGACTGCAAGTGGAAATGGATATTGTTGAGATTAGAATTCAGACCACATATACGTATATTTGTGAAGTGAACTAGGAAGTAATAGCATTAGTAGAGGCATATGATGCAAGAAAACAAGCTTATGCAGCATCAAATGAAAAAAAAAAAAAAAACCCCCATTTCACCACTCCCTTCATTTCAAATACCTGTCCAGCTCAGCCTTAAATTTATTTAGGCTATCAACTTCCACAACAAAGGTTGGAAGTCTGTTCCACCAACCAACTACCTCCTGGCTAAAGGCAAACTTCCACACATCTATCCTACATCTGTCTTTCCTCAATTTGAATTTATGCCCTCTCAGGTGATCGTTCTGAGCAAGAGGAAGAATCCCATCAGCATTGAGCATGCTCAAACCATTCAAAGCTTAATACACCTCAATCAGATCACTTCGCAGGTGCTTAGTCTCCAGACGCTGTAATTTATTATTATTATTATTATTATTATTATGCTGCACCACCCAAAACAGAAGTTCCCGAGTTACCCTGAAAAAGAGAGAGAGAGAGAATAGAAAGGAAAGTAGAAGGGAATCACCAAGAAAGAGAAGAATGATGATATCCAGCTAAGGACCCTGTGTGTACCTTTTTGCAAAATATAAGCCTTTCTTCATAAGAGCAACCCTTTGTTCAATTCACTAATCTTGTTGACCTCTGTACTCGTTCCAACAGCTCTACATCCTTAAAATGAGGCCTACAGACCTGTATACAGTACTCAAGGTGTGGCCTGACCATTGTCTTATACAAGGGGCTAATCACCTACTTATCCCTGCTAGAAAAATTCCTGTATATCATTGACAAGACACTATGAGCTACTATTGCAGACTGTGTGTGTACTGTGTCAGGGTGGTTCCCAGGCAAAAGCCCATCTCCACCTAAATCATTTTAAACAGAAAATCTGTAAAGTGGACCTGATAAATAAAAAGATAGCTAAGAAATAAGAGCCTAAAAGCAGAATTTTGAAGAGGAATGGGAGGGAAAAAAAAAATTTAAGTTAAGTTCGTAAGCTAAGTCAAGTGTATACATAATTTTTGTATAGGAAAGAATAAAAGTATATATAAGAGATATGTTTGTGAGTGTAGTGTGTTGTTTATGTCAGGTCACTTTGCCATCAGAAAGCAGCTGGACTTTTCAACTGCAATCTGATGCCCGGACCTGGTACTATATTTAAAAGCTGGAGCGCCGAAGCACAATTCAACACTCAACAGAGAAAGTGCAATACTATTGAGTGCCAGCTGTCCAGACTTGGGCAGCCCAAACCCAAGAACTGAACAAAAAAAAAAAAAAAAAAAAACCACTGCAGTGGTCCAGAGCCCCAGACCCGACCAAAGGCTTCCAGGTCTGAAGCTCCCAAGCCCAGATGCAATCAATGAAGATTCTGGTTGTAAACAGCCAATTCAATGTCCGCAAGGTTTCTTATTATAGATCTTCTGGAAAACACAGCATTTGCATACACCTGTAAGGCCTGAAAGTTGTTAACTCCTTGCACCAATGTATGTACATTATCTTCATCAAGATTAGATATCTGTTCTTCCAAAAGACGCCTTTCAACATTATAGTAAGGACAAGAAAATAGAATGTGTTGCCAAGTCTCTACCGCTCCACAAAACATCATGGATCTGGCTCCAACCCCCTAGAATACAATTTATCCCGGAACGAACCGTGCCCTGTTAGCAGAAAACTGGTATACATAGTGGGGCAAAACCACGACGACACTGGTTTAGAAATAGCGAAATCTGCCTCTGGAATAATCTTTCTAGTTATCACTCCCACCTCAGAAGAACTCCATCGGGCTCTCCATATTCCAACCAAACCAGTCCAAATTCGAAGTTTCTCTTAACGGTAGCCGTCAGATTTAAAGACATCCCTAGATATTGGGCAGGGATGCCCTTCCTCATCGCGTACAACATCCTCGGTAAACCACATATAAATACAGAGGTAACAAGCCAGCTATCACTTGTAGGCAACTGTAGACACAGTCCGTGGCACATTCAAATAAGTCAGCATCATTGATCGCGGCAGCAACATTAACTTACGTTGAGTTTTGATCTTAAACACAGCCTCCACCCACACGCCAGCAGCATAAGCGATAACTGGCAGAAAGATCGTTTTGTAATACAAGCTCAGTTTTTTTGCTAAGTCCCCATTCTCGCCTTGAAATTCTTATAACTGAACAGATAAACTTCTTAATTTTATCGTTAAGGTGTGAAACGTGCAGATGAAAACCCATCCTGTCATCCAGAATTGTCCCTAAATATTTGATATTAGACACAAAAGGAATTTGTTTCCCGTTTAACACAACTCTAGGTGTGCGGTTATAATCAAAATGGTTTTTAAACACCAGGAATTTGGTTTTAGTAGATGAAATTTTCAATTGGTTCAGAGTAGCCCAATTAGAGAGAACCTCCAGGACATCCTGTATTCTGTGCTCCAACACGATTCTAGATCCACCTGGGACCCCCACAATCAAATTGTCCGCATATGCCACTTGTATGCAGTTTATAGCTTGAGCCTTATTTAACCACTGGTCCAGCACGGCATTCCAAAATATCGGACCCAGAACTGATCCCTGTGGACATCCACGACCTACGTATTTACTGTACATCAAGTGCTTCGCACATACTTTAACCAGTCTGTCCCTAAAGTATAAACGTATAACTCCGTATAAATAACTGTCACAACCGGACCTCCTCAAAACATTCAAAACGCTCTCCCACCACACAGTATCAAAAGCACCTTCAAAATCCACAAACACAACCAAAACATACTTCTCAGGAGAAGACCTCACATAATTAATTAACGTCAATATCGCCTCCTCGGTTGAATGACCCTTCTTAAAGCCAAACTGAAAATCCGACATAGCATGACCAGCAGTCAGGACCTCAACTATTCTAGGAAGCAATAACCTCTCAAACAGCTTACCCAGGTTAGACAGAAGATAAATTGGCCTCTAAGCTCGAGGACTCTCACGAGGCTTACCCGGCTTGTGTAAAATCTTGAGAAGAGCTACTTTCCACGATCTCGGAAATACGCGCTCCAACAAACATTTATTAAACATATTTAACAAGACATCTGGGCAAATCTCGAAAAACTTCAATAGTATTTTGTTTTCTAGCAAATCCAAACCTGGACATTTTTTAGTATTCAACCTCGCAATAGCTATACCGAGCTCCAACCTCGAAAACAAACCTATCTCCGACGAACCATCATTTTCCAAATTATTCCGACGTATTCTAGCCTGATCATCTGTATCAAACTCTGGCTCATCTTCAGGAAAAAGCTCCCCAACTATCCGCTGAACAGTAGTATACCAATCATCAGTCTCTTCCCCGTGAGTCACCACGGTATTGTAGATTTCACCATGTACTAACTTATCCCGTGATAATCTGTAAATCAGACCCCAAGGGTCCGAATTACCCACCTCCTTTATCAATTTCTGCCAGCATTCCATCTTGGCGCGAGCAATTTCTCTATGATTGGGAGATCAAAATTGAGAGTAGGAGTGTGCTATAGGCCTAATGACTCTGATGAGTATAATAAGGAACTGTACAGGGAAATAGAGTGGGCCAGTAAATCAGAGAGTCTTATAATGGGAGATTTTAATTTCCCAGATATTGACTGGAATTTGGGGGCTGGTTACTCACACACTAGCAGGGCTTTTGTGGATTTATTGGATGATTGTTTTCTACATCAGCATGTTCGGGAGGCAACTAGAGGGAGTAATACTCTTGATTTGATTATCAGCAGTGATTCTTCATGCATTAAGAATCTGCAGATAAATGAACCACTAGGTGGCAGTGATCACAGTGTGCTGAAGTGGGATTTACTCAAAGAGGTAACTACCATTAGGGGTAAAGGGAAGGGTTATTGCTTCCGTAAAGGCGACTACGATGGACTGAGACAGTATTTAAATTCTATACAGTGGGACCAACTGATGATGTTACCAACAGAAAATTCAAAATGGGAAGCATTCAAAGAACTTATCTTGGAAGCTACTAGGCTTTACATACCAACTAAGAAATATTGTTCAAGGTTTAGGCCAAAATGGATGTCAGATGAACTAATGAGGCATATGGCAGAGAAGAAAAATGCATGGGATACATACAAATTAACACATGACACAGAAGCCTATGATAGATACAAGTTGATATGCAACCAAGTTACAAAGGAGGTTAGGCAGGCGAAGGCAGATTACGAGAAATCCTTGACAAGGGATGCAAAGAAAAACAGCAAAGAGTTCTTTACTTATGTAAACTCTAGAAGGAAGGGGATGAATCAGATTGGTCCACTTGATGTTGATGGGTCAAGTGTTGATGATCCTGCTCAGGTAGCTAACAAACTAAATGAATATTTTGCATCGACATTCACACATGAGGAATTATTCAGCGAGGGGAATGCCAGAGGTGTATTCAACTCTAGCAGTAAGCTACAGAATCTTGAAATAACTGGGAGTAAAGTGGAGGAGAAACTGTTGAAGATAAACACAAGAAAGGCACCCGGGGTGGATGGGATCTATCCAGTTATATTAAAGGAGGCAGCAAAGGAAGTAAGCAAACCCTTAGCCATAATTATGAGAGCTTCCTTGGACTCAGGGGAGGTACCCATAAACTGGAAATGTGCAAATGTGACCCCAATTCACAAAGGAGGATCAAAGGCTGACACAAGTAATTATAGACCTGTGAGCTTAACTGCTGTTCCAGGAAAATTAATGGAGGCACTGGTTAAAGAAGCACTGCAGGATCATTTAGACAAGACTTCAGTTATAGCTCAGACACAGCATGGTTTTGTTAAGGGGAAGTCTTGCCTGACCAACTTGATTGGATACTATGATGCAGTCACAAAGGAACTGGATGCAGGGAATAACTTTGATATTATATACTTGGATCTTAGAAAGGCTTTTGATACTGTTGCACATGGAAGACTGCTACACAAATTGGAGAAGTGTGACATTGGAGGCAAATTGCTGCTATGGATAAAGGGGTGGTTGAGGGGGAGAAGACAGAGAGTGGTAATCAATGGACACTGCTCATCGTGGACTGATGTTATTAGTGGAGTCCCTCAGGGCTCAGTGTTCGGTCCATTATTGTTTTCTGTATTTATAAATGATATTGATGATGGTATATCGGGCTTAATGTCCAAGTTTGCAGACGATACAAAGGTTGGCAGGGTTGTCAAGGACACTACTGACACTATGCTACTGCAACAGGATCTGGAAAGGTTGAGCAGATGGGCTGAGAGGTGGCAAATGAAGTTTAACATTGACAAATGTAAAGTACTACACATGGGAAACAGCAACCCCAGAGCAACGTATCAACTCTGTGGTACTACACTGACAGTGGTAGAGAATGAAAGGGACTTGGGGGTGGTTGTGCAGGCAGATATGAAGTTCTCTGAGCAGTGCAGACGGGCTGCAAGAGTAGCTGATGGAGTATTGTCAATGATATACAGGAATTTTTCCAGCAGGGATAAGGAGGTGATTATTCCATTGTATAAGGCGATGGTCAGGCCACACCTGGTGTATACAGGTCTGGAGGCCTCATTTCAAGAAGGATGTAGAGCTGCTGGAACAAGTACAGAGAAGGGCAACAAGATTAGTGAATGGAACAAAGGGGTGCTCTTACGAAGAAAGGCTTAAGTTTTGTAAATTACAGTGTCTGGAGACTAGGCACCAGTGAGGTGATCTGATAGAGGTGTATAAAGCCTTGAATGGTTTAAGCATGCTCAATGCTGATGGGATTCTTCCTCTAGCTCAGAAAAATCACCTGAGAGGGCATAAATTCAAATTGAGGAAAGATAGATGTAGGATAGACGTGCGGAAATTTGCCTTTAGCCAGCGGGTGGTTGGTTGGTGGAACAGACTTCCATCCCTTGTGGTGGAGGTTGATAGCCTAAATAAGTTTAAGGCTCAGCTGGACAGGTATTTTGAACGAACGGAGGGGTGAAGTGGAAGTGGGTTTTTTTTTTTTGGCTGATGCTGCATAAGCTTGCTTTCTTGCATCAAATGCCTCTACTAATGCTAATGCTAATGCTAATGATACTGTCGTCTTAAAGAATGATAACTCTCAGCAAGCAACTCTACATCCTGTCCAGACAAATGCCTGCCTCGCTGCAACATTTTTCTAGCCCTCATCACCCTAGACCTCGAAGCAGACAATTCTACTGACCACCAAGGCACCGGGACCACTTTAGACTGTTTTCTTTTAGCACTATGTAGCATAGCTTGAAATAAATGGTATTCAACATGAGCTACCAACTCATCCGCATTCAAGTTATTTAAAGATAATACAAAATCATCATTATATACTGATTTTAAATAATTACCGAATTTATCCCATTTAACTCTTTTCATAGAAAATCTTCTCAAATTACCAATTCCAAAATCCCTCTGCACAGGGTTAGGAGCAATACAAAAAGTAATAGCGTTATGATCGCTGTTTACCAGATCAGAATGCACGTCCCAATTCAATATTCTCTCAGCATACCCGGAAGAAACAATAGTTGTATCTATATTAGACTGTCCATGACAGGTAGAGAATGTAAAAGGCTTATCAGGCAAATTCTGTACGCTTAAATTATGTGATAGGATCAAATCTTCCAAAAGAGATCCAAGAGAATCAACTACACCGCTATGCCAAAAATGAGATTTAGCATTCAAATCCGCAGTCAATACCAATCCACCTTCAGCATATCTCGAGCAAATCCTTTCCAGACGATACAAACAAACCAGAAAGTTATCTGCCAGAGGAGAACAATACGCAGAGATCAAACAAAAAGAAAAGTCCCTCAACGCCACAATTGTACATACTATATCTGCAGAACATTCACTAGTAATAACAGTCAACACAATATCCCGATTTAGAACTACAATTGCTGACTTTGGAGGAGCATCCGAAGTAGCAAGAACTCTGCATGATGACGGATATCCCACAACCTTATATACAAGTCCTCCCACTTGGGCCGTATAATAAGGCTCCTGTATGCACACTAAATCAAAATTACCCTCAAAAGCTGCAACTCGAATTTCGTCAGCTACAGCACGAGACCGCTGTCCATTTATCTGTAAAACTTTTAAACCTTTACGATAATTTAAGATCTCTGTGTTAGATTGCAAATAATTATTACTACTCATTATATGTTCTTCTGTCTGTCATCTCTACAACTCTGATATACAAATTTGTATTCTGGACATTTACTATCTCGCACTGAGTGATCATATCCTCTACCTCTCCTTTTACAGTTGATACATTTAGGGGGACTATCCTTGTTGGGACACGGCATAAATATGACCACTATTAGCACAGTGGCCACATGTCACTGCATTATGTGAACAATTCTGCGAAGAGTGACCATAGCCAAGGCAGCGAAAACACTTCCCAACCACAGTAAATTTTCTAAAACGGTGTGATCCAAAGCCCAAAAAGATTCTGTTGTTCTCAAACAAACATTTATAAAGACGTGGGCTGAATCCAATGATCCAGTTTATGACATTAGTTCCAGAGCCCGAACTAAACCGAAAGGAAACTTCTTGATTAACCTCCTCCTGAGTGACATTATAATCCTGAAAGTTTTTGTAATACAAATCCTTCAAAACATCCTGTTTAGTAAAGTCCTTGGGAACTCAATAAATTAAGACAGTTGGATTGGAAAATTTTGGTTTCTCAACCGACAAACCTGCATGTTTAAAAGTTAAATTCTCAGTTATCTTACTTACATCTTCTTGGCAAGTTGTCTCCAAAAGTACTGCTTTATTTCGCAAGAGACGAATACAAATTTGTACTTTTAATTTTCATGTTTTTATATTCTTTTTTAATCTCCTTAGTCACTGTCGATTTTACGCTCTGACTCGAGTCAATCTCAGAACCCTCGGTTGGACGAAAAATAACAATATTATTAGGATCAGACTGAGATTCAGGAATTCTACGAGCAGGTCCGCGAGTACTCTCACGATCCCCTGCTGTCTTCAACAAAACCTGTTCATCCGCCACAGACAAACCACCTCCAACAGCCTTCAAACGTTTTATACCTAGGATTCAAACTTCCAGCCACAGTTTGCGTCTTCACCAAATTGTTAAAAAGATCAACACGAATCTCAAGCTCCGCAGAGCGAACCTTCAAACGTTCATTATCTACAAGTAAAGTGGTGGTCACAGCCTCCAAGTCCGCCCAGAAACCCAAGATACGACTAGAAGCAGCTCCCGTGACCCCACAGGATTCAGAAAACAAAAAAATCTGTGAGAGCTTTTTAACTTTAGATACCGCGGAACATATTCCCAAGACCTCCAAAACCTGTCATGAAACAAGATCATCATCAAATGGGGAACTCAATATCGATTCCCATCTCTGATTCGCTCCCACACCCCGATTCTTTTCAGATGCAGGCGATTTCAAAGAAGCACACACTGCAACCTCCTCAAGCTCCACTGAAGCGGATGATTCCACAAGAAGCTTCGGGGGGCAAACCACATTGTCTCTGTCTGTATTACTATTTTTATCTTTGTCTCCATGAACCACAACCCTAGGAGTCAAGGGAACCTTACGACCTTTTAATGTTTTAAACACCTCAGGAGATTTAATCAAAGATGACTCCGAGTCAGAAGAGGTACCTCCCTCAGAATCATTTTTACTTTGATCCTTTTCAGTAGAAACAAATTTTTTGCGTTTGTTCTTACTCTTATCACCCTTAGAATTTCCCTTAAGCGATTTGACTGCATTTTTACACTTATGTTTCTTAGGGGGTTCTGGTTTATCCCCAGACTCACCCGAGAAGACCCCCTCTGCATCCGAATCCCGTACAGTCTCTCTATTAAATTCTGTGTCCATAATGTGTTTAAATTTAAAGAAAACAGTACCAAAAATTTTCCTTAAGTTCTAACATGGGTTGTGTTAGGGTAGCTAAGAATAGAAACAGGTGCATGTATACTTGCGTGTACACCAATGCTAGGAGTTTAGTAAATAAATTTGATGAATTTGAGGTATTGCTCAAAACATCAAAGGCAGATATTATTGGGATTTCAGAGACGTGGTGTCACACAGATATAAGGAATGCAGAACTGGAATTTGGGGAGTACAATGTGTATAGAAAGGATAGACAGGACAGGAGGGGAGGAGGGGTTATGCTATTAGTTAAAAAACACATAAAATCCAAGGAAGTGAAGCCAGTCGACATTGATGGACAGTGCAGTGTCGAGTCAGTTTGGTGTGA
This sequence comes from Mastigoproctus giganteus, assembly GCF_048544385.1. Taxonomy (NCBI): domain Eukaryota; kingdom Metazoa; phylum Arthropoda; class Arachnida; order Uropygi; family Thelyphonidae; genus Mastigoproctus; species Mastigoproctus giganteus. The sequence continues at coordinate 7,476,713 of NC_143587.1, read as the reverse complement.
CATAAGCATTGGGAGATCAAAATTGAGAGTAGGAGTGTGCTATAGGCCTAATGACTCTGATGAGTATAATAAGATACTGTACAGGGAAATAGAAAGGGCCAGTAAATCAGAGAGTCTTATAATGGGGGACTTTAATTTCCCAGATATTGACAGGAATTTGGGGGCTGGTCACTCACACACTAGCAAGGCTTTTGTGGATTTATTGGATGATTGTTTTCTACACCAGCACGTTCGGGAGGCAACTAGAGGGAGAATACTCTTGATCTGATTATCAGTAGTGATTCTTCATGCATTAGGAATCTGCAGATAAAGGAACCACTGGGTGGCAGTGATCACAGTGTGCTGAAGTGGGATTTACTCAAGGAGGTAACTACCATCAGAGGTAAAGGGAAGGGTTTTTGCTTTCGTAAAGGCGACTATGATGGTCTGAGACAGTATTTAAATTCTATACAGTGGGACCAACTGATGATGTTACCAACAGCAAATTCAAAATGGGAAGCATTCAAGGAACTAATCTTGGAAGCTACCAGGCTTTACATACCAACCAAGAAATATTGTTCAAGATTCAGGCCTAAATGGTTGTCAGATGAACTAATGAGACATATGGCAGAGAAGAAAAATGCATGGGATACATACAAATTAATGGGTGACATGGAAGCCTATGATAGATATAAGTTGGTCTGTAACCAAGTCACAAAGGAGATTAAGCAGGCAAAGGCAGATTATGAGAAATCCTTGGCAAAGGATGCAAAGAAAAACAGAAAAGAGTTCTTTACCTATTTAAACTCAAGAAGGAAAGGGATGAATCAGATTGGTCCACTGGATGTTGATGGTTCAACAGTTGAGGATCCAGCTCAGGTGGCTAACAATCTAAACGAGTATTTTGCATCTACATTCACACATGAGGAGTTATTCAGGAAGGGGAATGTCGTAGGTAAAGTAGACATTGACAGTGAGCTAGATGATTTTGTAATAACTGAGAGGAAAGTGGAGGAGAGATTGTTGAGGATAAACATAAAAAAGGCACCCGGGGTGGATGGGATCTATCCAGTTATATTAAAGGAGGCAGCAAAGGAAGTAAGCAAACCCCTAGCCATAATTATGAGAGCTTCTTTGGACTCAGGGGAGGTACCCATGGACTGGAGATGTGCAAATGTAACCCCAATTCACAAAGGAGGATCAAAGGCTGACACAAGTAATTATAGACCTGTTAGTTTAACTTCGGTTCCAGGAAAATTAATGGAGACACTGGTTAAAGAAGCACTGCAGGATCATCTGGACAAGAATTCAGTTATAGCTCAGACACAGCATGGTTTTGTTAAGGGCAGGTCTTGTCTGACCAATTTGATTGGATACTATGATGTAGTCACAAAAGAACTGGATGCAGGGAATAACTTTGATATTATATATTTGGATCTTAGAAAGGCTTTTGATACTGTTGCGCATGGAAGACTGCTGCACAAATTGGAGAAGTGTGGCATTGGAGGCAAATTGCTGCTATGGATAAAGGGATGGTTGAGTGGCAGAAGACAGAGAGTGGTAATCAATGGACACTGCTCAACGTGGACTAATGTTATTAGTGGAGTTCCTCAGGGTTCAGTGTTGGGTCCATTGTTGTTTTCTGTATTTATAAATGATATTGATGATGGTGTATCAGGCTTAATGTCCAAGTTTGGAGACGATACCAAGGTTGGCAGGGTTGTTAAGGACACTACTGATACTATGCTGCTGCAACAGGATCTGGAAAGGTTGAGCAGATGGGCTGAGAGGTGGCAAATGAAGTTTAACATTGACAAATGTAAAGTACTACATATGGGAAACAGTAACCCCAGATCAACGTATCAACTCTGTGGCACTATGCTGACAGTGGTAGAGAATGAAAAGGACCTGGGGGTAATTGTGCAGGCAGATATGAAGTTCTCTGAGCAGTGCAGACGAGCTGCAAGAGTAGCTCATGGTGTCTTGTCAATGATATACAGGATTTTTTCTAGCAGGGATAAGTAGGTGATTATTCCCTTGTATAAGGCAATGGTCAGGCCACACAGGTCTGGAGGCCTCATTTCAAGAAGGATGTAGAGCTGCTGGAACGAGTACAGAGAAGGGCAACAAGATTAGTGAATGGAACAAAGGGTTGCTCTTACGAAGAAAGGCTTAAGTTTTGCAAATTACAGAGCCTGGAGCCTAGGCATCGGCGAGGTGATCTGATAGAGGTGTATAAGGCTTTGAATGGCTTGAGCATGCTCAATGCCGATGGGATTCTTCCTCTTGCTCAGAATAATCACCTGAGAGGGCATAAATTCAAATTGAGGAAGGACGGATGTCGGATAGATGTGCGGAAATTTGCCTTTAGCCAGCGGGCAGTTGGTTTGTGGAATAGACTCCCATCGCTTGTTGTTGAAGTTGATAGCCTAAACAAATTTAAGGCTCAGCTGGACAGGTATTTCGAACGAACGGTGGGGTGAAATGGGAGTAGTGGTTGGGTTTTTTTTTTTTTTTTTTTTTTTTGGCTGATGCTGAATAAGCTTGCTTTCTTGCATCATATGCCTCTACTAATGCTAATGCTAATGCTAATGCTAAATATCTTTAATTGCAGCAATGATAGACATACAATTAGTCCCGTCACGGCATGCTAGTGCCAGGGTTATCCTCTTCTTCCTGTAATAAAATATCTTTATTTATGAAATCCTCTTCTTCTTGACTGTCCTGTTATTACTTACACTTACCTCACTTCTAAAGAAAAAATCAAATTCAATATATATATATTTTTCCTATGTTATGTAATGGATGAAAATCTGCATTAAAGTTTTGATTTTCACTAAACTCAGTTTCTGTATCTCAGCTCCTAATCACCAGATGGGGCTGGAAAAAATCTTAGAAAATAATTAATCTCCTTAAGATTCACCCACCAAGGATGAGTACCTCAATCCTAATAGGTAAGAAGATATTAATTATTAAAATCTTTCACAATTATAGCCCAACACCAGCCCACAGTAAATCCAATGTTAACTTATGGGAAAATGTTTCTCCATAGAAAATCATTAGATATTCAAATATTTTCCAATATAATTCAGTTAATATTAGGCAAATATCACAAATTGATGTCGCTAGGCTTGTTGTGAGATATCCCTGGATACACAAACAAAGTTTATATCTAGGTAGCCATATTGTCCCTTATAAAGTCTATGGGGCAATGTTAATCCTATGGGAAATTTCACAATGCTATATGAATAATGTTAACTCTATGGGACTGTGTATTACTATAGGAAAGACAATCTGGAAACCTGTAAAAAATAAAATCGAGTATATCTTGCCAAAAATACAACCCCGACCACCAAAACTTAACACTTAAACTCACCACACTTAATATTTTGACTGACACCTATTTTCTCAATTCAGGGGCTATTAAAAACGCACAAATAAATCCAAAACACGGGAGCACATTTTAACATGACTTTAGCACTTTAAAGCTATCCACCGAGTCCTACTCTTGCAGACTTTAAAAAAAAATTACTGTATTAGGGTTACCCGTAAATGAAATTACATTAACCTGTATTCGTGTCTGTAAATTGCATGTGTTCTCTGGTCGATTTGCCTGTTTTACTGGACGAAAAAACCACTGTTTCTGAGGGAAAAAACCTTGCTATCTACGCCTGAGACCGACTAACTCAGCCACGGAGTGAAAAAAGCCCACTAAAGTTCCTCCCGTCATCGACGGGATTCGAACCCGGGCCTTTTCCACCCGGTGTGGGGAGGACGGTGGCGGTACCACTGTGCTACCCACGCAGACACTCTTGCAGACTGTGTGTGTGTGTGTGTGTGTGTGTGTGTGTGTGTGTGTGTGTGTGTGTGTGTGTGTGTGTGTGTGTGTGTGTGTGTGTGTGTGTGTGTGTGTGTGTGTGTGTGTGTGTGTGTGTGTGTGTGTGTGTGTGTGTGTGTGTGTGTGTGTGTGTGTGTGTGTGTGTGTGTGTGTGTGTGTGTGTGTGTGTGTGTGTGTGTGTGTGTGTGTGTGTGTGGTGTCGGGGTGGTACCTAGGCATGTGCCCATCTTCACCTAAAACATTTTAACAGAAAAACTGTAAAGTGGGCCTGAATTATAGCTAAGAAATAGAATATTCAAAAGAAGAAAATTTTGAGATGGATTCAATTTTGAACAATGATCTAAAACTAATAACTGAATTTTGTATAGGAAAGGTTAAAATTGTATTAAAGAAGTGTTTGTGTGTATAGTGTGTTGTTAATGTCAGGTCACTTTGCCATCAGGAAGCAGCTGTCATCCACAGCTGCTAAGTGATGCCCGTCCCCGGCACGTGGAGCCGGACCTGCTCTACTATTATGATCTTTAGTGCCAGACTCTTGCAGACTGTCTGCATTGCTCAGAAAACTTCATATCTGCCTGCATAATAACCCGCAGGTCCTTTTTGTTCTCTACCACTGTCAGTGAAGTACCGCAGAGTTGATACGTCACTTTGGGGTTATTGCTTCCCATATGTAGTACTTTACATTTGCTATGTTAAAATTTATTTGCCACCTCTCAGCCCATGTGCTCACTTTTCTAGATCCTGTTGCAGCAGCGTACTGTCATCAGTGTCCTTAATAACCCTGCCAACCTTCTCCATCCTTCTCTTCGTCTTCAAACTTGGACATTAAGCTTTATCAATATCAATATCAATATCATTTATTAAGGCAGAAAACAACAATGGACCTAACACTGAACCCTAAGGGACTCCACTAATAACATTAGTCCACGATGAGCAGTGTCTATTGGTTACCACTCTGCCTTCTCCCACTCAACCATCCCTTTATCCATAGCAGCAAATTGCCCAATGCCACACTGCTCCAATTTGTTCAGCAGTCTTCCATGTGCAACAGTATCAAAAGTCTTGCTAAGATCCAAATATTTGATATCAAAGTTATTCCCTGCATCAGTTTAGCATTAGTAGAGGCATTTGATGCAAGAAAGCAAGCTTATGCAGCATCAGCCAAAAAAAAAAAAAAAACCCACTTCCACTTCACCCCTCTGTTCGTTCAAAATACCTGTCCAGCTGAGCCTTAAACTTATTTAGGCTATCAACCTTCACCATAAGGGATGGAAGTCTGTTCCACCAACCAACCACCCGCTGGCTAAAGGCAAATTTCCACACGTCTATCCTACATCTGTCTTTCCTCAATTTGAATTTATGCCCTCTCAGGTGATTATTCTGAGCTAGAGGAAGAATCCCATCAGCATTGAGCATGCTCAAACCATTCAAGGCTTTATACACCTCTATCAGATCACCTCTCTGGTGCCTAGTCTCCAGACACCGTAATTTGCAAAATTTAAGCCTTTCTTCGTAAGAGCACCCCTTTGTTCCATTCACTAATCTTGTTGCCCTTCTCTGTACTCGTTCCAGCAGCTCTACATCCTTCTTGAAATGAGGCCTCCAGACCTGTATACAGTACTCTAGGTGTGGCCTGACCATTGCCTTATACAAGGGAATAATCACCTCCTTATCCCTGCTGGAAAAATTCCTGTATATCATTGACAATACTCCATGAGCTACTCTTGCAGCCCGTCTGCACTGCTCAGAGAACTTCAAATCTGCGTGCACAACCACCCCCAAGTCCCTTTCTTTCTCTACCACTGTCAGTGTAGTACCACAGAGTTGATACGTTGCTCTGGGGTTGCTGTTTCCCATGTGTAGTACTTTACATTTGTCAATGTTAAACTTCATTTGCCACCTCTCAGCCCATCTGCTCAACCTTTACAGATCCTGTTGCAGCAGCATAGTGTCAGTAGTGTCCTTGACAACACTGCCAACCTTTGTATCGTCTGCAAACTTGGACATTAAGTTTGATATACCATCATCAATATCATTTATAAATACAGAAAACAATAATGGACCCAACACTGAGCCCTGAGGGACTCCACTAATAATATTAGTCTACGATGAGCAGTGCCCATTGATTACCACTCTCTGTCTTCTCCCCCTCAACCACCCCTTTATCCATAGCAGCAATTTGCCTCCAATGTCACACTGCTCCAATTTGTGTAGCAGTCTTCCATGTGCAACAGTATCAAAAGCCTTTCTAAGATCCAAGTATATAATATCAAAGCTATTCCCTGCATCCAGTTCTTTTGTGACTGCATCATAATATCCAATCAAATTGGTCAGGCAAGACTTCCCCTTAACAAAACCATGCTGTGTCCGAGCTATAACTGAAGTCTTGTCTAAATGATCCTGCAGTGCTTCTTTAACCAGTGCCTCCATTAATTTTCCTGGAAGAGAAGTTAAGCTCACAGGTCTATAATTACTTGTGTCAGCCTTTGATCCTCCTTTGTGAATTGGGGTCACATTTGCACATTTCCAGTCTATGGGTACCTCCCCTGAGTTCAAGGAAGCTCTCACAGTTCCTTTGTGACCACATCATAGTATCCAATCAAATTGGTCAGGCAAGACTTTCCCTTAACAAAACCAAGCTGTGTACGAGCTATAACTGAAGTCTTGTCTAGATGATCCTGCAGTGCTGCTTTAACCAGTGCCTCCATTAATTTTTCTGGAACAGAAGTTAAACGAACAGGTCTATAATTACTTGTGTCGCCCTTTGATCCTCCTTTGTGAATTGGGGTTACATCTCCAGTCCATGGATGAGTCCCACGAAGCTCTCATAATTATGGCTAAGAGTTTGCTTACTTCCTTTGTGCCTCCTTTAATATAACTGGATAGATCCCATCAACCCAGGGTACTTTTTTTTATGTTTATCTTCAACAATTTCTCCTCCACTTTCCTCTTTGAATTTTGTACAAAAATGTTAACAGATCTAAACCTCACTGTGTTTTGGAGGCTTAGATCTTTTCGCAGATAAGCTTACTCTAGCTCACTGCCAGAGTTTAACTCACCTCTGGAATTCCCCCTGAATAACTCCTCATGGTTGAATGTAGATGCAAAATACTCATTTAGTTTGTTATCCGACTGAAGGATCATCAACAGTTGAACTATAAATATTCAGTGGACCAATCTGATTCATCGCTTTCCTTCTAGAGTTTACATAGGTAAAGAACTGTGTTGTTTTTCTTTGCAATATTTTGCCAAGAATTTCTCATAATCTGTCTTTGCCTGCCTAATCTCCTTTGTGACTTCTTACAGACCAGCTTATATCTATCATAGGCTTCCATGTCACCCATTAATTTATATGTATCTCATGCATTTTTCTTCTCTGCCATATGTCTCATTAGTTCATCTGACATCCATTTGGGCCTAAACCTTCAACAATATTCCTTAATTGGTATGTAAAGCCTAGTAACTTCCTGGATAAATTCCTTGAATGCTTCCCATTTTGAATTTGCTGTTGGTCCCACCGTATAGAATTTAAATACTGTCTCAGACCACCGTAGTCGCCTTTAGGAAAGCAATATCCCTTCCCTTTACCCCTAATGGTAGTTACCTCTTTGAGTAAATCCCACTTCAGCACACTGTGATAACTGCCACCTAGTGGTTCCTTTATCTGCAGATTCTTAATGCATTAAGAATCCCTACTGATAATCAGATCAAGAGTATTACTCCGTCTAGTTACCTCCAGAACATACTGATGCAGAAAACAATCATCCAATAAATCCACAAAAGCCTTGCTAGTGTGTGAGTGATCAGCCCTCAAATTCCAGTCAATATCTGGGAAATTAAAATCTCCCATTATAAGACTCTCTGATTTACTGGCTAACTCTATTTCCATGTAGAGGTTCTTTTTATACTCATCAGAGTCATTAGGCCTATAATTTCCACTCTCAATTTTGATCTCCCAATGCTTATGTCACCAAACTGACTCGACACTGCACTGTCCATCGATGTCGACTGGCTTTACTTCCTTGGATTTTATGTGTTTCTTAACTAATAGCATAACCCTTCCTGTACACACTGTACTCCCCAAATTCCAGTTCCGCATTACTTATATCTGTGTGACACCACGTCTCTGAAATCCTAACAATATCTCTGCCTTTGATGTTTTGAGCAATATCTCAAATTCATCAAATTTATTTACTAAACTCCTAGGATTGGTGTACATGCAAGTATACATGCCCCTGTTCCTCTTCTTAGCTACCCTAACACAGCCCATGTGTTTTCTTGTACCGCAATTACTCCCAGCAGTCTCTGTAACACCCTGCAACTTGTTTTCCAGGCTGCTGCTCATTCTAATAGAAGCAGTGCAAGAATCACTTTCACGTCTGCCAGTGGCTACTGTTAATCTATTAATCCTTGTATCCTCCCCAAGATAGGAGTTTTCCGACCCACCTAACACTGTCTCGATAGCATCAGCAAATATTCTTGCACCCTTTCTATTTAAGTGTATCCCATCCCTGTAGAAGCAGTCCCTCCTGTTAACAGATCTAAACCTCGCTGTGTTTTGGAGCTTTAGATCTTTTCACAGATAAGCTTACTCTATTAGTTTGACAATTCACGGTGTATTCAATTGGGGGGGGGGGAGAGACATGCTGTATGGAGTAATAAAATCATTGGTATTAATAAAACGATTAGATTGTTAGCTCTTATACTTAGAGTGCCTAGTCACTATTTGAGAGAAGACCATAATTTCTGAAATGACATTGAACTATTATACTCTGCTGAAAATAAGTAGCAATATACTCCTCTTTTGGGAAAGCTGCTTAGAGTAGTTCATAATTTGAGATCTATAATGATGATCTTTGCACTTGTATAAATTCTGAATGTTTCAGTGCAAAATTTCATAGGTCCGAAGTCTGCTTGGATAAAAATTTAAAAGAAAGAAATATGTGTGTTGTGAGGCCAAGGTATAGTAATCTTTCACTGGCTCTAAGCCTCTCATCCTGTTGTTATAGTTTCTAACTCAATGTTACGATGGAGAATTTCTATTTTTTTTGTCTGATTAGGTGCAGCTTATTTTTAATGAATTGGCTATCAGGTGGGCTAATCTAAAATGCAAAATAAAAATGTTCATTAGCATGAGTATCTGTGTAGCGTGGGTTGTTTCATTATACTTGTGTTGTGTGTGAAGCTAATTAATTTTTTTTAGATGTCAATTAACAATTTCAGAAGACATAAACTAGATTTTCAATGCATTGTAAAATCTAGAAAGGTTGATGTTTTTGTTATATACTATATGTAAATTGGATTTTTCAATTTCAAGTGGTATGGCAGGAAAAGCAATCAGACATTTGCAAACAAACAAACATCAGAATTAGGTGCAGCATTTCATAGGAATGATATATATGCCAAGTGTTTTATTTTCATATTTTAGCTGCATCTTAGAGGAAGGTTGTTCTATGGTAATCATGCCGAACTGTTTTTCAGGGTAAGGATAAGAACAATGGGCATTTTAGTGACTTCACACATGTTAATAGGAAAGAAGAGGCAATGATTGCTCTGAAATTGGCATTTGGAATGAATGGAGGAGTGAAATGGGGGTTTTTTTTTTTTTCGCTGATTCTGCATAAGCTTGCCTTCTTGCATCATATGCCCCTACTATTGCTAATGATAATGCTAATATATTGTAAGTTTTACTGATTTACAATTCGGAATACAAAAATTTCAAACAATAAAATATTCATTTTTTTATTGTAATTTCCATATAGCCAATTGTTTCTCACAAAATGTTTTCGTTGACTTTTGTGCCAAGATCTTGTATCCGTAGCCAATTTTATTGTTGCGTTTCAACCATGATTTGACAAATGGATTTGCATGCCAATGTGTTTAATTTTTCCTGAGCCGCTGCTTCTTAGGGTAATGACCTTATCAATATCGCGACAATTCTAGAAACGCGAAATCTTTTACAGACGTCCAGCATAGGAATGTTATTATCTTTATTTCAGATGAGTGTTGGAAATGATATTTCTGTAAATTTGCTACCAGGAATAATCTCTTCACGGGGGGGGGGGGGGGAAGCACAAGGGGTGCTGAAATAAGTATACCGCAGCTGGATTTTCAATGATACAAGCTTATTGTCCAAATGCTCCTAGCCATTGTGGATTAAAGTGCGTGCCACTCTACAGTTTATAGCCATTGTCGGTTTAACAACCAGCTCGAAAAATTCTTGAAAATTTAATGTGAACCAGCTCCAGCCGACCCACTAAGAATATTCTTACGGTGGCGTCACTCCAGCACCTCACCGTTCATGAAAACCTACAATCATAACGTTGTACTGCTCCTCCCCCTCCCAAAAAATCACCTCTAAAAGCTTTTTAAAAATGCTTCCGTGTTCTTAATGTTTTTTTCAATCGTAGTTGAAAATTTATCATGTTTGCACAAACGTTTTATTCTTCAGAAGTTGCCTTTGCTTCAGTATTTTTCCAAAATTCGAAAGAGTGCTTTTTTTTTCCCTAAGATCAAAAATTTCTAATACAAATATACAGTACTTCCATTTTAAAAGTATACAGATACACGGTTTCACATTGGACTGTCACTGACTTAAGTAGGTTGTTGGATCTTCTCAACTGCTACGACACTTCATTCTCCTGGGTAAGCCTTCACCGAGTAACGATAGACATCTATCGATAATCATTGATCTTACGGAACAGTGAACAGTTGAGCGACTGATGTGGGATGTGTTTGTCTCACTCATTACTCCTCTTAGCCGTCATTTGTAGCAGAATTGGTTGGATTGCCGTCCACCCCACCCGGGTAGAAAGACCTGAGTTCAAGTCCCATCTCAAGACCAACTCAAGCATGTTGACAACATGCTTGAGTTGGTCTCAGTTGAGGGTATCATGGTTTTTCTCGTGGAACTCTTGTTTTTCGTCCAGCAAAACAGAAAATTGATCTCAGAACATACGAAATTTATAGACATATACAAGGAGCAATATGGCCTTGGTCACTGATGCTCTTAAAACCCAACAACAATTCGCTCTTCTCGGACGGGGCTCACATCTGGTGAGTATGGGCTTGGCACACCCATACTCACCACTTGGCTTGGATCCTGAGCTGGACATCATTCTTCTCTTTTTTGGTGATTCCCTTCTACTTCTGACTCTCTCTCTCTCTCAGGGTAACTCGCATTTTTTTTTAGCTGGTGCCGCATAAGCGTCAGGCTTCCTTGCAGTATATGGCTAGTGATAATGACAATAATAATTTAAACTGAAGAAGGATGTTTGCAGGATAGATGTGCACAAATTTCCTGTAGGAAGAACGAGGACTATTTTTATTCAAACTTCCATCATTATGTGAACGGTAGTTTGAACAAATTTTTATAGGAGATGGAAAAATGATTTGGGTAGGTTTTTTTTTAATGTTATTTATTTATTTGCTACTACAAATACAAATTCCTTTATACAGTTTTACGTAAATGCAATTAGGTTTCTTAGGAGGTGGGAGCGTGACTGTGACTGGTAAACTTGCGAAGGGCTTTGAAAGTATGATGTGTTGGATTGTCTTGAAATCCAGCTGGCCACGGCATAGGTAATGCTCTCCCTTCAAAGGTTCACTGAGGGTATTACGATATGCGTTTTTGTCCATTAAAAAAAGTTTGGGCCAACTGTTCCTACAAAATAGGAAACAAGGATGAATGTGATCTGATCTCAATACCATATAACTGTGAAGTTTTTCTTGGGAACAAATGGAGACCTGTTCTAACTTTTATTGTGATTCCAGCCCACACCATTCAACCAAATGTGTATCTTGGTTCCATGTTAGTCGGATGGAATGTGGTCTCTTCCATATGAAAATGCTTTGAGAACCATTCAATTAAAGACTCTACTTGACTAATTAATGAACAGCACGATGGATATTGCTTCTGGGCACAGCTGACACGCTGTCATAATCAATTCATGCTAGCCCTGCTCTGTGTATAGGGATCAAGGAAACTCACACAGCTGGTCTTCGTTTTTAAATATCACACTTTCTATAGGCTTCTGTGCATCAGCACAGAAGCCTTCTTCCAGATCCAGCAAGTCACCATCCTGTGAAATCTCTATGGCGCATTGTCGTCAGGACCAGTAACGGTCATCTTGGGTTGGGACTGACTGAAAGCAGGTTATGTTTTTTTATCTAGTTCTCTAATTTACTTATTGTAGCAAGTTGTAAGTGAATTTGTTTACGTGTCAGACAGACTATTTCATTTCATAAGCTACGAATATTTGATAAATTTAACAATCAGAACGCTTTGAGATTAATTTTAAAAAGTAAACTTGTTAACAGGAATGATATTTCATGTTAAAGCTGTGTCATTCCTGTATCAATAGGAATGGCACTTCCTGATTATGTTTAATACTCGAACTAGATTGGTACGCGCCAGTCCACTTCGAGTACTGGACTGGTGCACACCAATCCTCGAATACTCGATCCTTCTTTTATTGGACAGATCTTTTCCATTCTGATTCAGCGCCTCTCTCTCTCTCTCTCTCTCTCTCTCTCTCTCTCTCTCTCTCTCTCTCTCTCTCTCTCTCCATGAGGAAACATATGCCAGGAACATGGATAAGCCTGGACTTTTGGAGTTTTATTTCTATCTCATTATTATAACTATCACATGGTTTATGGGAAAAGAATCACTACGATTTTATTATAAAATTACAGTTTTTAGTGTTAGTTCTCCGCTAAAGTTATATAGTTGAGAAAAATCTCTCACACTTTAATTCTTATACAAAATAAAAATGATTTCTTCATTTCAGCATGCGCCATTAATCCTTTACAGTGAAATTATGGGGAATGTTTTCTTTAAAAATTGATAACCATCTAATAACTTTTAAATACAAAATCAGTGTCGTTTGTGTTTATAGAATACGTGCTGTAGAATATATGGTTATTGAGAGATGGATAACGAGGATAACATTAATTAATATATTTATTCATTTTATACAGTCCAACAAAAGTCTTAAGAACGAGGGAAGCTGAGTTGAAACGAATTAACTACGAGAAGAAAATGGCCACTTCTTAATCACTTCAATGTCTGTGGTGACTAGCTCGTCACAATTAATTCAAGGAACTTCTCAATCTATATTTCTTCACATCTGCAAACTCTTAACGATCTCCAGGCCCTCCCATCATCATCATTCCTCCTGGTAATGTCCATGGACCACTTGGCTGTGCTTGAGATCCTTGACCAGCAGGCTGAAATCCCGGTCCTTGTGGTGCACCATGTGCACCTGGTGCTCCTCCACCAGGTTGGTAGCCAGTTGCTTGTGGACCACCGTGTGTTGCTGGCACCCCTCCAGCTGGCTGGTATCCAGGACCTTGCCTATTTGGCTGATAACCTTGTCCACCTCCTACTTTGGGGCCTGGTCCTGTACCTGGTTGGTAACCTGGTCCTCCTGGCTGAGGACCTGGTCCTTGTCTTCCTGGCTGGTAACCTGGTCCTCCAGGCTGAGAACCTGGTCCTTGTCTGCCTGGTTGGTGTCCCAATCCTCCTCCTCCTGGTTGAGGACCTTGTCCTGTACCTGGCTGGTAACCTGGTCCTCCAGGCTGAGAACCTGCTCCTTGTCTGCCTGGTTGGTGTCCCAATCCTCCTCCTGGTTGAGGACCTTGTCCTGTACCTGGCTGGTAACCTGGTCCTCCAGGCTGAGGACCTGTTCCTTCTCTGCCTGGCTGGTGTCCCAATCCTCCTCCGGGTTGAGGACCTTGTCCTGTACTACCTGGCTGGTAACCTGGTCCTCCAGGCTGAGGACCTTGTCCTGTACCTGGCTGGTAACCTGGTCCTCCAGGCTGAGGACCTTGTCCTGTACCTGGCTGGTAACCTGGTCCTCCAGGCTGAGAACCTGGTCCTTGTCTGCCTGGTTGGTGTCCCAATCCTCCTCCTCCTGGTTGAGGACCTTGTCCTGTACCTGGCTGGTAACCTGGTCCTCCAGGCTGAGGACCTGATACTTGTCTGCCTGGCTGGTAACTTGGTCCTCCAGGCTGAGGACCTGGTCCTTGTCTGCCTGGCTGATGTCCCGATCCTCCTCCGGGTTGAGTGCCTGGTCCTTGTTTACCTGGCTTAAATCCTTGCCCTCTTCCTCCACTAGGTTGAGGACCTGTCTGGTATCCTGGGCCGCCACCAGGCTGGTATCCTGGGCCTCCACCAGGCTGATATCCTGGTCCTCCACCAGGCTGATATCCTGGGCCTGGACCTCCACCAGGCTGAGGGCTTGGCTGGTGTCCTGGTCCTTGTCCTGGTCTGTAAGGTTTTTGTGGCTTTCCAGGCTGCTGAGATCCAGGTGAAGGCTGAGGTTGACCATATGGCTGTTGTAACCCAGGTTGTGCTGGTCGACCACCCTGTGGATAGCGAAAACCCTGTGGAAGCTGACCACTGGGCCCAACCGGCTGATAACTTCCAGAAACAGGCTGCTGATCTAAAGTGTTTCCAATCTCCGCATTAAGATAATAATAGTTGGGGGCAGATTCACAGTCTGCGCTGTACCAGTAGTCACAGGCCAGGATCTGTTGATTAAAAATTGTACCTTCTCCACAGAGAAAGCTTTCTTTTCTTCCAAGGTGGCAAACGTGGTACACCTACAGAGGTAAAAGAAGATAATTATGATTCCATATAATTAATTCTTTTAAGTATGAGGGATAACGAAAAATACTAAAACTAATTTTACTACACAGAATGTAGACGATTATTAATGAAAACTACATATATTTAAACTTATGTGATATTTATCCCTAACATATTCGTACATATATTTTTATGTGTTGATTCAAAATAATCCTTGAAAAATCACCAAACTCGGAAAAAGAGAACATACTACAAGAAAAATAATGAACGAACAACAAACCATTGTGAAATTCTGTACGCTATTGAACAAAACAATATCAGTTTTCACAAACTTAAGGGAATCTGCAGCACCCATGTCCACAGTACTTAGATGCCATAAGTGGTTCAAGGTTGGAATAACCAGCACAGATCATGATCCTATTCCAGAACGTCTATCAACCAGCAATAGCTGATGTTGAGGTTTAGATCAGATTGTAGGAAGTTTTCTTTTAGCCAGCGAGTCGTTGATGGTTTTTCTTTCTGTTTTTTTTTACCAGTACAGCAAAAGCATATGGCTTCCCTGCACTATAGCGAATACTATTACTATTGTCACCCTCCTCTTTTGATACTGGGCTCCAAACCAGAGTGTAGCATATCTTACGTGACATAACATAATGTGAACATCTGGAAGCAGCCTTAAAAACATAACAATGAAATCAAGTGACTTTTATTGGACGGGACCCTTCCTATGAGAGACTATCCATGATCAACTTGCTCATCGTAAATGCTAAATTGATGGGAACTAACCAATAACAAAAAACACAACTTGGACGGACTGATAGCTGCATCTAGCCACCACTTGATTCGACTACTCCTACAAGGACGGACAATGGGTCCAAGCGCAACACTTTCCAGACTGAACCACCACATGATCTGAATCTAGGACAGAGTGGCCAATCCAGCAGCCACTGGGTACATGGGGTAAGATGGAGACACCAGAATGGTGCCCATTGGCGATCTGAGCTGAGTACTCTAATCTGGCTCACTTTCAACCCTCTTTCCCTTGGTGGGGGGAGGGGACGGTTTCCTGTCCTCTCCTCTTCCCCCTCTTTTCGTCTGGTGAGGGCGGGCCCACTGGTTCCTGGTGGGACCTACCCTTGTTGACTCCTTTTGGGGTTGCCGTCCCTATCATTGCCATACTTCTATCTGTCTCCCCTCCTTCAATCTTTATAGTTAAGGGATTATGGGTTGAAGGCTAGCTGGTTGGACGTGTTTGCCTTAGCTCTGCAGGCTGTTGATTGCTGTGCTAATTTAGTGAGTTTAATCCCATCGTCATCGTTTATTTTGTGTTCTCAAAATTATATTAATATTTAATCAGAGTTATTTACTAATCAAATAGTTATTTCCTTAACCTGGTGAAATTGCAATGTAATTACAGTGAAAAAAAGAAAAAAGCAATAACGCAGTATTAAGTTACTGACGACTGATTTGTAGATAGTGTTTATTGCTAAAGTTGATAGTTAATAGAATCGATCTTCTTGGCTACATTATATGCGATTACTTCGGATATTATTTTCCCCTACACTGCAGCATGGAGGGGAAATCGACGAGAAAATCATTACGAACTGGGGGATGAGGCTTCTGCTTTCCCCCCCTCTAGAGTTCCCAGATTGAATTCAGAACAAATTAAGAAGTTAGAAGGTAAATATCTCAAGGGAAAAAGTACTAAAGTTGTGAATACAGTGTCAAATTTGGATGGTTTGCAAGGAACAAGTGATGTTTCCCAGCAAAATACGGTTCAGGTAGAAGTAGTTGGAGAAATTACAAGTGTGACAACTGAACAGGGGGTGCAAATAAGTGATGAACTAGATGTTGATATTCAAGATTTGGCAGAGGTTGGGTTTGATGATTTTACAGATCTTAATGTAGATGGTGATTTTGATAGCTTATATGGAGATATTGCAAGAAGAAATCAGGAACCAATGTTCGTGAAAGTGACATCATTGTGTCAAATATTCAAGAACAGAGGTTATGTTATGACGTGTCAACTATGTATGAGTTAATCACTAAGTTAAAGAAACAAGTAGTAAACTACACTACAAGTGAGTCGAGCAAGATAACAAAGACGGCATCAAACTTTATATTAGATAAGTGGATTGACATTTAAGTTATTGCAACAGCTGTGCTGATTGATAATGAAAGACTAAAAGCAAAATTAGAAGAGATGGAAGTTAGAGTTGCTCTTTTTTGGTGAAATTGTGAGGGGCCAACCATTGCCTCCTGCTCAGGAAGAACAGCAAATTTGAGTTGATACAGTAGTGTAGTTAAGGAAAATAAGTGATGGTAATGAAGACGGTAAAATTGGTAATAGATGTGTGTGTGGAGGGGGGGGAGGAAGTAATAAGGAGAAACAGGTGAACACTTTAATATTAAGGGCAAATGTTAACGCACAGTTTACGAGTAGTCAGGAGGTCAAGAAGTGGTATTAAATGCCTTAAAGGATGATTTTAATGAAATTAAAGTGAGAACCTGCGAACGATACGAAATAAAGGTGTTTTGATAGAAACAGACAACAAAGATGATTTGAACAAAATAATAGGTTCAGAGACTTTAGTTAGTAAGGGTATTAATTATGATAAGTTGAAAACAAATAATCCTTCCATACTGGTGTACGATATTACGAGGGATGAAATAGTTGAGGACTTATATCTAAAGAATGTGAAGGACTATGTTACGATCTCGAAGAGGTAAAGAATGGAGTTGTATTTAGATTTAATAGTGGAAACAAGTTAAATTTGAATTGACTAACTGGGTTATTGGGGTGGCCTCAGAGTTGTTAAAATGTTTGTTTCTGAGAGACAGAATATTTTTGGGGTTTTCCTCCTATCAGTTTAGAAAATTCACAGTTGTGACCAAATGTTTTAAATGTTTGGGATATGGCCACTCTGCCAGTACTGTAGTCATAAAACAATGTCATGTGGTCATTGCGTTGGGGGGGGGCATGTTTATTCTGACTGTCAGCGCAGGGACCAACGTCCAAATTGTGTTAACTGTAAGCGTAGAGGTCGTGACTATGAACACTCTGTAAAAGATGTAAAATGTCCAGAATATGTAAAGCCCTTGAATTAGCAAGTACGCGCATAAATTATGGATAATGATAATAACGATTGTATTAAACAGTTTTGGTTAGCACATAATAGTGATAATAATCGGATATTAAACATAGTTCAATTGAATGGACAAAGGTCTCGCATGGTAATGAATGAAATTAGAATATATGCAATGGAAAACCGGTGTGATAGACTTTGTTTGCAGGAGCCATATGCATTACAGCATGAGAAGAGTTATATATTGGTATGTTTTCTTGTAACTGCAAACCTCATCCAAGAGTAGTAAGATTTGTGTGAGTAATGATACTCTTGAACAGTGTGAGATAAGAGCAGATAATAGAGATTATGTCAACGATGAGAATATCTCTTTTTACAGCAGAGGAGTTACTGTAGTCAGTAAACAGATAAATGTTGATAAGACTCCGGGGATTGATTTAATTGAGAAAAACAGTATCAGTAAGTTATTAGAGATATACCCTCCAGTTCTGCTTAATATGTATAACAAATGTCTATTGGAAGGCACGTTTTCTGGAAATGTGCCCTTCTGAAATTGTTGCAAAAACCAGGTAAAGAAAAAACAAGCTCCAGGAGCTTTTATCGCTGTTACCTAACCTAGGCAAGTTGTTTGAGAGATTGATTTTCCAACAATTAAGTGAATTCATGAATTTACAGCACATTGAGTTGCCGTTTCAGTATGGTTTTAGAAAATCTAAATCTACTGAGGACGCGATTAATGATTTAGTGCTTTATGTTAAAAATGCAGACAGTAAATATGTTCTTGCTCTGTTCATTGACTTTGCAGGAGCTTTTGATTCAGTCTGGCATGAGAGTATTCTTTACTCGTTAAGACAGCTC
Source organism: Mastigoproctus giganteus (assembly GCF_048544385.1). Taxonomy (NCBI): domain Eukaryota; kingdom Metazoa; phylum Arthropoda; class Arachnida; order Uropygi; family Thelyphonidae; genus Mastigoproctus; species Mastigoproctus giganteus. The sequence goes on along the minus strand of NC_143587.1, from coordinate 7,458,361 downwards.
CATTGCCCAAGGAAAATATACCTGGTTGTAATAAGCTATTTAACTTCAAGGCACAGCATTTAACTTATAGGAAATTAGTGTCTAGGGGATGCCCACAGGGATCTGTGTTGGGTCCCCTATTTTGGAATTTGGTTCTGAAACAATGGCTTAAATTGAGACAGACAGTTTGCCATAAAATAGCATTTGCGGATGATCTGCTTATCTGTGTGCCTGGTAACTCAAGAAGGGATAGTGAAGAGAAGGCTGCAATGGTTCTTCAGAGTCTAACGTCATGGGTAAATAAATTAACAGTTTCAGAAGAAAAAACAGTCATGATGTTAATTAAAGGTCACCTTCATATCAATCGACCACCAAAAATTTTGTTAAATTGTAAGCAAATTAAATTTGTTACCCAAACTAAGTATCTAGGTGTTTTATTAGATGCTAGGTTAACTTTTGTTCCACATCTGAATTATTTGATGAATAAAATTAAGCGTTTTAGTGCAGCAGTAATGCGGATTTATAGATTAGAGTGGGGGCTACGTAGATTAGTTTTAAATCTTTATTATACCGCAGTTTTTCTGCCAATAGTGACTATGTATCATCAGTGTTGGTAACTTGTGTGAATAAGATTAAGTTTAAAGCCAAGTTAAATTCTGTGCAAAGGACAACGCTGTTGGCAATTCAGAGGGCCTGCAGAACAGTGTCAACAAATGCCCTGCAGGTATTAGCGGGCCACATGCCGTTAGATCTTTTTATAATATATAGAGCTTTCTGTTACCATATTAGGAAGCATAAGAATTTCACGTGCATCAACATTGTGTGACCTTAACATTCTCAACCCTAATTTTCAACCCTAAGGTTGAAAAGAAAAGAAAATATGAGAAGTTAATGGAAATCTGGCAAGCCAGATGGACGGATAGTATTACTGGTGCGGTCACAAGACGTTTTATTCCAAATGTTTCTTTTTCATGTTTTAAATTGAACAAGTGGTTTTTTTCTAGTTCATAAGGACGAGCATCAGGTAGCAGTTATCCTAGGCGATGACTGCTCTCTGGTGGTTGTATAAGTCCTGTATAAGGATAATAAAATAAGGGATATTAGGTGGATTTGGACAAATGTCTAGGGGCCACCAAAGACAATAATAATAAATAAATAATTCCCCTCCCCCATCTTTTCGTCTGGTGGTAGCGGGCCCCACTGGTTCCTGGTGGGACCTGTCCCTGCTGACTCCTTTTGGGGTTGCCGTCCCTATCATCGCCATACTTCTATCTGTCCCCCCCCTCCTTCAATCTTTACCCCTACTCTAACTTACCTCGCGTGTTTCTAATCTTAAATGTAATCTTAACTCTAACAAAACTATCAATTGTAACCCTTCACCTTAACTTAAACCTTAAATTAATCAAAATTCCAAAGTTCAAAAGTTTTTTTTTTATATATATATATATATATAGGCCTTTGCCACTGAAATCTTCAGAAACTTGGTGGGAGGGCCTGCCAGAGTACTGCCTGTTATGTACTCTGTTACGAACAGAGTACATAACACGGAGTTGGAGAAACCCCTGGGGCCATTAGACATCAAATAATTTACACTTTACTATTAACGATATTAAAAGTAGATCTGAGGATTTAATTAACAAGTACAGGAAAAAGGAGTTTGTATTAAATTTGAAAGTGTCTGTAATCCGGCCAAGACGGGATAAAAGGGAAACATATTGAGGACTTTGTCAATCAATTCGGCCTTGAAGAGACTCTGCAATGCTCATAGCGTAGAATTTTTTTCGGCGTGGTCTGTGCTTGTTAACAGAAGAGACTTAAGTCCTGGAGAGTAGGCACCTGCGTGGTGATCTGATTGAGGTGTGTAAAGCCTTGAATGGGTTGAGCAAGCTGAATGCTGATGGGTTCTTCCTCTTGCTCAGATTAAGAACCCAGGGGGCACAGATTCAAATTGAGGAAAGACAGTTGCAGAATAGATGTTCAGAAATTTGCCTTTAGCCAGCAGGTAGTTTATTGGTGGAACAGACTTCCATCTTTTGTTGTGGAAGTTGATAGCTTAAATAAATTTAAGGCTGAGCTGAACAGGCATTTGGAACGAATGGAGGAGTGAAATGGGAGGGTTTTTTTTTTTTTTGACTGATGCTACATAAGCTTGCTTTCTTGCATCGTATGCCTCTACTAATGCTGATTCTAATTCTAATATCTGCATGCCAATTATTTAGAGTTATCTTAATTTATGGTTTTTAACTGATGCCTAATTTACTTACTTGACATTGTGTAGCAACGTCTGCATACAATCCTGCATATAGCTGATCGTTACATTTAAAGCCGGTTATAGGAATTTCGCGGTAGTTGGGATAATCAACGCCTGCAGTGCCTCTAATAGACCCTGTTTTCCATCCTCCGTGGTCACCACCATCGTGACTACCGTGATGTCCCCCGCGATAGCTTCCATCATCGCTACCATGACCTCCGTGATGTTCCTCACGATAGCTACCGTCATCACTGTCTTCACCTCCCTGATGTTCCTTACGATAACTTCCATCATCATGGCCTCCGTGCCCATCATCTTTCCATCTTTTAACCTGAAAACAAAGAATAGTTTTAATTAAACTCTGCCTACAAATACAAACTGCACAGTGGCTATATATTTTTACGTCGATTTTCTTTTAAACCGGTACTTTGTTACACTGCTTTGCATTGCATTTAACAAAGTGCAGTACTGGTTTCAAAGAAAATCGAATTGATCATAATTCTTTGAGAACAAAACGGAACCGAGAGAGAAAAAAACTGGTGTTCGGAAAGAGCAGAAAAAAATATTCAACAAAATGGTTTTAGGTCGATGTGGAGGGGGACTACATCAAGTTCATACCAAGAATATTTTTCGGATGAACGTATTTTGCGTAAAAAATTTGGTTCTTTTAAGATCTTGTCGTAAAACTTATCGCACTCCATATTACAATTTTACTTTATAATTAGCGTGGCTTTCACGGTTGCAACACTTAATCTGGATTTCTATTTCGACCACATGCTATTCATTATGGAAAATATTGCTTCCACAGAAGCTGTACTTCCAGACAGGCAAAGAACAAATTCCACAACATTATAAAATCCTGGATAGCTAGACATTTTTCACTAATTTCAGAAAATATTTGAATCATCTATCAGATATAGAAATGTTTTCTTTATTCCATGTGTCCAACTGCCTGACAGCTATTGCTTTTATCACTGATCAAATATACTTTTGTTCGTGTAATAAGCTCCTCGTTGAAACTCTCCTATATTTCTTTTCATTTAGGTATCTTTCTCAGTAAACCCATTTAAATTTTTCAGTATTTCCAAGCTGCATTTCCACTTGTTTACATATTCTAAGCTGGGTTCGTTAAAGTTCTTAACTGCTTCAAAAAACTTGACCTCACTAATTTCACCTCCGTCTATTTAACATTTTTAATTTATTTTTAACATCTGTTGTTATGAAAATTTCGTTTTTTCTGGTTTCTAATATGTTTGTAAGATTTTCAATATTCATAGCTACTTCTGTAGCTGAAATATTATCTTTTTCAATAAAACTAATATATGTTTGGAATGTTGAAACGTGATCTCTTGTGAATGGTAGCTATAATTTCAAACAGGGATCTTCAAATAATTTTTCAACATATTTTTTCGGTCATATTTCCTTTCTCTTGAGAAAGGAAATATGACCGAAATCCGTCAAACATGCTTAAAATTCTATCAATTGATGGGCCTAAGGACAAAAATCTTGTATTTCCATGTTCTAATAATTTTGCATAACATAATTGTCTCCTGCAAATTCACAAAAGTTTTTAAGTTCTTCGACTCTGACTGTCTATATAAAAAAGTATTTGTATATTTTAACTGCAAAACAATCAGTATCGATTAGTAGACAGTCGACAACACACTGGAGACAATTGTGAATAATATAGCTAAGGTGAATAATATGGTGAATAATATGGCATAATAATATTACGAGAAATCTTTGGCAAAGGATGCAAATAAACAGCAAAGAGTTCTTTACTTACGTAAACTCTAGAAGGAAAGGGATGAATCACAGACCACTTAACATAGATGGATTGAATATTGATGAATATGCTCAGGTAGCTGACAAACTGAATGAGTATTTTGCATCTACATTTGCACATGAGGAGTCATTCAATGAGTGGAGTGCCAGAAGTTTATCAAACGCTAACACGGAGCTAAGTGATTTTGTAATAACTGAGAGCAAAGTGGAGGAGATATTTTTGAGGTTAAACATAAGGAAGGCACCTGGGGTGGATGGGATATATCCAGTTATATTAAAGGAGGCAGCAAAGGAAGTAAGCAAACTCTTAGCACATAATCATGAGAGCTTCCTTGGACTTAAAGGAGGTCCCCATGGACTGGAAGTGCGCAAATGTATCACCAATTCACAAGGGGGTTCAAAAGGTGACACAAGTAATTACAGACCTGTTAGTTTAACTTGTGTTCCGGGGAAAATAATGGAATCACTGGTTAAAGAAACATTGCAGGATCATCTAGACAAGCCTGCAGTAATAGTTAAGACACAGCATGGGTTTGTTAAAGGGAGGTCTTGTCTGACCAATTTGATTGGATACTATGATGTGGTCACAAAGGAACTGAATGCCATAAATAAGTTTGATATCATATACTTTTTTTGGATTTTAGGAAAGCTTTTGATACTGTTGCACATGGAAGACAGCTGTACAAATTGGAGAGATATGGCATTAAGGGTAAATTGCTACAATGGATAAAGGGATGGTTGAGTGGGAGACGACAGAGAATAGTAATCAATGGACGCTGCTCTTCGTGGACAGATGTTGTTAGTCGAGTTTCCCAGGGTTCAGTGTTGGGCCAATTGTTGTTTTGTATATTTATCAATGATGTTGATGAGGGTATATCAGATTTGATGTCCAAGTTTGTAGATGATACAAAGGTTGGCAGGGTTGTTAACGACAGTAAGACAGTTAGTTTCATTCAAATCCATTCTTACTTCATCCCGTATATATGGTGATAAAACGTTAGTAATTATTGCTTCGATTTTGTATGTGCGGGAGAAAATTTTGTTTGATAAATCTTTTCTATCAATTTTGACAAGCAGTCATTTGTACGAAAACTTGACTGTGGTGCACGGCATGATAGGCAAGAAGAGCTTCGCATGCTGCGATTTTATCACTTTCTTCATCATCATGTCTTACGATGAACGAGCTGATCCTTTGAATCGAATTCAAAGTTTACTCAGCATCCTTATGTTTCTGACTAGGTAGATGTTGGTTAATGTCACTCCTACCTCCATAAGCAACAGAAAAATGAACATCACAATTTATCACTATACCAATTATCCAGTTTAATAAATTTGAATTCTTTTTGAAGGTTTTCGGTAAATGTGCAATTTTTCCTTTTCGATATTTTAAATTTTGAGACTTAAAACTTTTAAAATTATAAAATAAAAACTTTCAAGTGTGTGTAGGCGACAATCGACAAGCACACACAACAAATACCGACTGCAGACTATTGATCAACTACTGATACGCAACATATTGCTGAACTGATGTTAAAGGCCTATGACAGTAACTGTCGGTCCCTTTCAGTCGTGGTGGCAACCACCGGCAGATGGAATTCTAGGCATTCGATCGATGCGCCTCTACCTGTAGTTACACGAATGACTACTACCCACAAGGCAGCCATCTTACGATATAATCATAATTATATTTAAGTCGAAATCATTGCAGCAAGGCATCATATGTTTAAGAGTATAAATAATCTATGTAATATTGGTGTACATACACCATAGAAAACTCTTAAATGAAAAAACTGTCTGTAGTGTGAAAGGGCATCATTTTATCTGTATCTCATATTGTGCTCATCCTTCACAACGAGTTGCCATGTATTGCACTACCTCGAATAAGTAACGCTTCACTAAAAGAGAAGACTATTGTTACTCATTCTCAGTGGGCACCACCACTCAGACGGCGCCGGTTCAAGGCTTGTTGGGCCTTCATCGGTGGGTGGGCAGTTGTGAAGAACTGGATTGTCATGTCTGCAATACCAGGGTATCTGCCTACCCACTGATGCACCCACCGGTATTGCACTATCTCCGGTGGGTGCGGGATTTGTGCCCAAGGCGCTAAAGGTAATAGTAGACCCAGGCAAGCTGCTTGTGCCTGGGGGCAGGCAGCGGCTGCATAGGTGTTGGCTGCTCCCTGGTGGCAAAGTGGACGTACACAAGCGATAAAAAGCTTTGCAGAGTTTCTGCACCAACACAGACGTGCAAGGTGGAGATGGGCTAAGGCCTAGGAGCCACCCTTGATACAGGTAAAACACACACACACACACACACACACACACACACACACACACACACACACACACACACACACACACACACGTGTTCGTATATAATACAGTATATATATATTTTTTTTTATATGTATAATGAGAATGCTAATGTATATAAAATGTATATATATCTTCTCTGTAAGTTTTTGTATATAATCTGTAAAGAATTGTGTGTATAAATAAATGGAAAAAAAAATGGAAATGGCCCACCCACTGATGAAGGGTCAATTTCTTTGAGTAGAATTTGGGGAAGTAGAAAATAAAAGCGAAAATTTTCTAAAAAAAATTCGAATAATTGAAATTTATACGAGAACTCAATAAATGTTTACACAGTAAGTAAATAAAGATTCATTTTTTTTTTTTGTTCAACTTACTCGAGCTGCGAATGAACTTTCCAGTAGTCCTGAAAAATGAAAATATACAGTATATTTAAAATTCATAATAACAAGTTTTGAATTTTTTTTAAATATAATTTCAATTGCTTTGAAAAATTATGGAGAGTAGAAATTTATTTTAAAATGCGATTCGTGGAGTCATCAAAACAACAAATAAGGAACCATTGAAAATTATGGGATACTAGTTATCCCATAATTTTCTAAAATAAATTATCTTAAACCTTCTAAAATAAGAAATAAGTTATTAGAAATAACTTCTGTTCCGGCTAAAGTGCCAGCTTATTTTAGTTTTTATTAAAATGAAAATTTGTTGCATTGTGGTAAAGATATAATTTGAAAAAGGGTTAAAGACTAAACAGGCGTTCCACAACTGAGATACCGGTATTTTTTTTTTTTTTTTTTCACGCATACTTTTGATTATCTTTATATCTTCGTATAGTTAACTCGCAAGGTTAGTCTGTAGAAAGTTAAACAATTTGAAGAAATAAGCCAAATTGTTCCACAGACAAATTTTTCAAGCAAAACATTCTCACGCAGTCGGATATTCTTTGAGTTGCATCACACATTTAGCAATCTAAAGGTAGTGCAATGCAATTTCTCCTTTACGAGATCATTTCGTACCGGTCAAAAGGGAACTATTTTCAAAACGTTAGATTTTTCAAGCTAAAGGGAGAAAGGGAGAGCGAGAAAATTCTTAACAACACCTGATTTAAAAATTCGAAGGAAATTTTTAATGGTCTTCGCAGTACATACAATCTGCAGCTTTTAATCAACTAGCGGATTACCATGCAACTACAGGCATGTCCTGCTTTTACGATTTTATTTAAATATTCAAGAACTGCCCTCGTCGGTCGCACAGTTGTATGACTACCGTCCTCCCCACACCGGTTGGAAGAGACCTGAGTTCGAATCCCATCATTGACAGGAAGAATTGTTATGGGTCTTTTTCCAACGGCTGATTTAGTCGATTTCATGCGAGAGTAGCATGACTTTTACTCCCGGAAAATCGGGTTTTTCGTCCAGCAAACAGAAAATCGACTGCAGAACACACAATTTACAGACAGTATGCGTGAAGGAATATAGCCGTAGTCGTTGATGCTCCTAAAACCGTAAGACAACAACGTTCAAGAACAAACTTGTATTACTGACATGAATCTTCAAGGTCAGGACCATTTTTGCTAGAGCTACTCCAAAACTGTGCTTCGCTGGTAATGTTTCTCTCTCTAGCTGATTTTCATGAAACCTTCGAAAAAAAAGTCCCGTTTTTGCATATAGAATATATGATGCATCACGTATCGGACCCAAAATCCTAGGGAAGAAATAAAACCAAGAGCGTCAGGCTTGGCCAGCCAGCGTGTAAAACTTCGGCTGGGCATATCAACATGGAGAAACGACAAGTGTTCCATCCATGTCGCTAACCCCTAACCGGGACAAACAGCGCAGATAATTTTTTTAAATTTTATCCTAGGATCCAATGCAAAGATATGCTGTATATATAGGATCCAATGCAAAAATTTTAAGTTAAATCATGTGCGTACAATTAGAATCGTTAAATGTAGCAATAGCACATTCATAACAATCCGTAATAAATAGGATTATTTCGTTGTAATAATAAAAAATATATATAATAGCGTAGCTTAATTTAATAAATTAAATTAAGCTACGCTATTATATTGTGTCAATTATAAATGGTACTTTAAGAGATCTACAATTTTCGAATTAAAAAATATATATTAAAATATATAACATTATTATATTTTATTATATATATATCTTATTATATTTTATTATATATATATATCTTATTATATTATTATATATATATATAAAATTTTATATATATATATATTTTTTTTTGTAATTGGAATAAAAGTTAATTTGATTGATACATACCAAGGACAACGACTATCCATAGAACGGAGTGTCGCATTGTCACTTATGTCGTCTGAAAATAAAAGTAAAATCTTGAGACGAAGTTCACATTGGAAATGAATTTTATTTTGTGGACCAAACTTTATAAATAGCACTAACTACTGTGCACGATACAATCAAAAAATAATTATTATACGGTTTACAATAATTAATCAAAAAATAATTATTATACGGTTTACAATAATTAATCAAAAAATAATTATTATAATTGTATATGTATTATACTGTATACGATAATCATTCATGAACTACTGTAGGAGACTATAATAATCGATCACAAAAATAGTATGTACGTAATATACAAATTTAATTTCACATCAAACATTTTCACGTACGTGATATCTGAATTAGTTTTTAATCTTCTCTGTCAATGAAATCATTTGACTTCAGGGCCGCATTTAAACTTGTGACTCTAAGCTAAAGCCCATTCCCTCCAGACTAAATAATAATAAATTAAATTTTTTTAAATTGAAAATAAATTAAATGGGCTGTATAAACAGGCTTCGATAGGTATGTAATGTATATTTATATAATATCGGTGTTTAGATACACCATAGATAACTCTTAATAAACTACAAAGTAGTTGTTGTAGGCATCATTTGCTGTTTCTCATATTGTGCTCTGCCTTCACGACGAGTTGCCATGATATTGCACTACTTCGAATAAGTAACTCTTCACTAATAGAGAAGACTATTGTTACTTATTCTCAGTTGAGTACCACCACCCAGACAGCACTGTTTCACGGCTATTGGCCGCTCATCAGTGGGTGGGTTTTTATATTATATTATATAGATACCAAACTCTTAAAGTATTATGCCTTGTGCATTTATTTATTTTAAATATTGACATCTACACCTCTTGGCATCTCTCATATTGTGTGATTAACTTCACAACTGGGTCGTCATGTCTGCATTACCAGGGTACCTGCCCACCCACTGATGAGCGGCCAATAGCCGTGAAACAGTGCTGTCTGGGTGGTGGTACTCAACTGAGAATAAGTAACAATAGTCTTCTCTATTAGTGAAGAGTTACTTATTCGAAGTAGTGCAATATCATGGCAACTCGTCGTGAAGGCAGAGCACAATATGAGAAACAGCAAATGATGCCTACAACAACTACTTTGTAGTTTATTAAGAGTTATCTATGGTGTATCTAAACACCGATATTATATAGATACCAAACTCTTAAAGTATTATGCCTTGTGCATTTATTTATTTTTAAGTAATGTATATTATAAAACGGCAAGTTACATTTGGGCATATTCTTTATTAACTTATGTTAAATAAATAACAAAATTAAATAATATAATTTAAAATTATTATCTATAAATTATATGTATGTGTATATCGCAAAAATTATTCTTTGGTTTTTGTAGATAGAAAAAGAAAAAACGTTCTGGTTTTATCGTTTTACTGTTGTCATCAAGAGGACGCTTGAAGTAGCAACCGATTACCGATTAACAATGATAGTCAAAACCATAAAAAGTATTGTCATCCTTTTGTATGATGTTTATTGTTTCTCTTGTGACAAGGGGCGCCCCGGTACCAAGGGTGCAAGGGGTGCACTGCAACAGGACGAAAACGTTCAAGGGGCGGCTGAAAACCTGAAACTTACATATACATATCAAGAATATTTTAAAGGGAGTGCCAAATTGCGATTTGCATCCGGGCGCCACATTCCCTAGGCACTCCGCTGCCTGTGACAATATTAAAAAGTATTTTTTTTAAGATGAGCGAGGCGCCTTGTAATGTGAGGCCCTAAGCTGTAACTTGTTTAGCTTATATGTAAATCTGGTGTCCTGTTCGGCTTAATACAATTGGCCAGTCTTCGTTAGGCATCAGCACTGGACCTCACGAAAATTACTGTCTCAATATGTTTTACAGTCGAAGCTCTTTATGGCGACCCTCTTTTTAACGTCCCACACGTTATAACGTCCTATGTAGTTGGTCCCCGCCAATTTTTCATTAACCTAATGCTATTTTATGAACAATCGATATAAAGCCCTTCCTATATAACGACCGTTTTCTCATTCTCTGTGAGTGATCGTTATATAGAGCTCCCACTGTATTTTCTTATTGCGGAGGGGGAGGATTATATTTCCATATTTATTTACTACATTTAACACATAATGTTATAGTTATCAAAAGCTCCAAATCATCAGTTGATATGTGGAGAGGATCAAGAGATTTGGACTCACTGAAAAAAAATATCGAAATTGGACTTTGGCTCTGGAACTGACTGCACAGTACAATATATTGGTTTGGAGTCCATCTCAAATTTCGTGTCGCCCATAGGCTGAGAAACACTACGACAGTAAAGGTCGGATTTAGCGAGGTGCAGTAGGGCAGTTGCTGTGGTGCCCAAGGGTGGAGCCCCTAGATTAGCAGGATTACTATTGGTCCAAGGACCTTGCCTTTCTCCACAACCTTATTTTAAGGGCTCTAAAAGTATGTGCGCCGGGGCCCCAGACTGCTACTTCGACATGACGAATTTAGAAAGCCTGTGCCTTGCTTTTGCAACACCCATATGTAAATGTGCCATTAAGGGAAATGGATTTAACTGCTTAACCTTAAATGACATTTAAATGTGCTATTAGAGGTTAAATACCATTAAGGGTATTTAAGAATCTTACAAAACCCCTAAAATCATTAAGTATATTTAACCCTTAATGGCGCATTTATAGCACACGCATAAACAAAAAAAGTAACTAACTAAATAAAACAAAACAAAATTAAATAAAAAATGAAATGAAAAATGAGCTTTGCGATTTGGCGAACCATTCAAAATTTCATTGAAATTGAAAAAATAGAAATCCGGCAATTCTTATTTGTCACAGAACCAATTCGGGGTCAGAAAAGACCTATCCACCGTTGACGCACTAGAAAGAATTGCGGAGGCCGCCAAACACTGTAATAATAAATACTTTCTCCTTATCTCAGTGGATTTTGCTGGTGCCTTGGATTTTATGATGTCACGTGCTGGAAAGACTCCGACAAGCAACAATCCAGAACAACCTGTATCGATGCTTACAATCTTACCTCCAAAATAGAAGAGTATCCGTCACCACTCCTTACTGCCACGTTACCAGACCGGTTCACAGGGGCTGCCCCCAGGGTTCTGTCCTGGGGCCGCTCCTGGGGAACATGGTTCTGGATGGATTCCTCAATCTGGATTCCCTTGTGCTGCTGACTAAGGCTGACAGCAGGGCACAGCTGGAACTAAATGCAAATCGCACAATTAATATACTCCAGGAACGGACCAAACTGCACCATCTAACCATCTCAACAGCCAAGACAAGTTCCATCCACTAAAAGGAACCCTTGATACTCGACAGCCTCGGCAAATCAAAGTCAATGGAGCGCCTATCAAATTGCAGTTAAAACTGAAGTACTTGGGGATTGTACTAGATAAAGTCAGCATGAATTGTTGAGGAGTCTTCCATCCTGCAGTGGGTTGATAATGGCTGCACTTTACTTTACTTTTTACTAGATAAAAACCTTTACTACACCCTACACCTGGAGCATCTTAGAACAAAAATTAGAAAACTATCGGCACTTATAGCCAGAATAACCCGCAAAGACTGAGGCTTAAAAATAGGTCCTTCTCCCTCTTATATAAGTCAGTCTTCATCCCAGCCGTAACATATGCTGAGGGGATGTGGCAAAATTCGGCAGTGAACAAAAAAAATCTTGAATTCATTCAACGCTCCATATTACTTACGACTACCAGAGCTTGTTGCACTGTCAGCACCCACGCACTGCAGGTCCTAGCTGGATCCCTTCCCCCTGGACCTGGAGGAAGTTTTGCGCTGTGGGCTGCTGTACCAATTCTCGAAAGGAAGAGCGGTAACTCACATGAATTTCACTGTTAATCCAGCAATCAGCAAAACCGTACAACACAAAAGGCTTACAGAATACCTAAAAGACACCTGGCAGAACCGATGGAATTTATCCACCAAAAGAATTATTACCAAGAAGTTCCTCCCAGATATCAGCAGTGTGTATTCACTCTCCCCGGCATGACTATCTCCTGGACTATACATCACATTTTTACTGACTGGGCATGGCTCCTTTAGAAGAAAGCTGCACGAATTTGGTCTCACAGACACCTCTGTTACTGTACCTGTGGCCAAGAAGAATCCTGGGAGCACCTCCTCCATGAGTGAGACCTCTTCGAGGACCTGCGGGGACAACTACACACGACTATCCACTCACTACTTAGAAATGAAGATCACGTCATTTTACAGGAGCAGGACAACTACAGGGCCTTCACCCACTTTGTCCAGCTGCTGTTTACAAGACGAAGAACCCTTTTACCTCCCTAAAGTAAATTACACACCATAATAGGAGTAGGGGCCCACCCTTTGGACCCAAATACTGGACATGACACACTATCAAGTTAAGCGACGTATAGAAGGCCATTTGGCGCTCTCTACCCAGCACTAGCGAGGTACCTTTTAACCAATTCCCCTGGCGGAGGGAGAGGAACTTGTTCCCCTCACCCCCTCTCCCATCTTCCTTCTGGTGGGGCACGGGCATGCTCCACTGCTTGCAGGGACCATCTACTCTATCGGCCCCTTACTTCCTTTTCCTCCCCCAAGAATAGATCGCGTTCATCTTTTATTTCTTAGGTCCTAGCCACTGAAATCTCAGGAAAGTAGGTGGCAGGACCTGCCAGAGTAGATTTGTCTTAATGGTACACCCGGTCGGCCTCCCCGTGGCTGGGTATGGTAAAGTTGGGGCCCGGCGGCTAACAGACCGGATGAATAATAGGCACGACACACTACATGTTACATGATCCATACACTTTTAAAATCTCTGGCTTTGACAGGGTACTGTCACTCGATATACAGAACATACGCAGAGATGGGAGAAATCCCAGGAGCCATTAGACCCTCAACATACCTATACCTATATTCATATATCACATAGGCTTTCCATATACTGTATATTAATAATAATAATAATAAAATTAGTTAATAAGTTAAATCGTATACATTTGTGATTCCATGCAGAGATAACCAGAGGAATCTTACAAAACAATGACTATACAAGCATGTTCACCAAGCACAGAAACACAAAGTTATTCTACAAAATAGCCATTGAAAACAAAATATCAAAATAGAGAATTAATCCTAATAAAAACAAACAAGACTACAAATTCGGCATAACATAAAATGACATCAGCATACTAGGACCGGCCTGCACACCTATCCTTTACATACAGTAAGATCAGCCAAGGTGTCATCGCGATATGACTTGTCAGTAGACCATAGGTCAATGTTGAGCGAGTTAAAAGTGTTCAAAGTCATATTGGTACTTTTAGTTTCTTTTTTGTTGTCTAAGTGAACTTAAATCCCTTTCTTCACGCGTAATTTTATTAGATTTTAAATCTAATGAAACTGTTATTGAAAAATTCTCTGAAAAGGTTAAATTTACTTTCAAATAACATAAAAAATATATTGCCACACCAAGATATTAGATAGATCAATAAATAGATTTGGGCCGGGAGTTGGAAGATATTTGGAGTATTCTTCAAACCAGTAATTCACAATCCTTTTCCTGTATGAAGTCTAGCTCGGAAAAATTGGGAATGGCATGCTATTACAGTTTTTTTTTAGCAGATTGTTCGTACTGGCACTTTTTTTAAAAAAAGTTCATAGAAAAAGGCAATTTTTTTTTCAGTTTTCTTCATAAATTGAAAATCTTTGGTTTGATGGCATTATATTTGGATTTCATTAAAGCTTGTAAAATTTTGCAAGAAAGGCTGCTGTACAAATTGCAGCAAGCATGTCAAGAACAAGTTACTGCTATGGATAAAGGGATGGTTGAGTGGTAGAAGACAGAGGGTGGTTATAAATGGGCACTTCTCTTTAAGGAATAATATTATTAGTGTAATCCTTCAGGGTTCAATTTACAGTATTTACTAATGATGCTGATGAAGGTGTATCAGACTTAATGTCTAACTTTGCAGATGATATGAAGG